>NW_027672509.1:0-473222 GCF_964165515.1 Mesoplodon bidens
GGAAGATGTGGTTGGTTCTTTTACACATATACACATGTCTGTTTTTCCTGGGATCCTTTTCTCATGTACGTTATGACAGAATGTTGAGTAGTCTTTTGGTATTCCGTAGGTCTTTGGTGATTATATATGTCACCTGTGTTAACCCCGATATCGTAATGAAACCAATCCTCACACCTTTCCATTGGTGAACCATAAGTTTGTTTAATGAATTGTTTAATGAATCTCTGATTGCCCTTCTCGGTGGAAATATCTGCCCTGGTATCCATTTTTAGGTAACACCTATAAGTGATATGATATGATATGTGTCTTTCACTTTCTGACTTACTGCAAGTCACGTGATTACCTCTAGACTCATCTACGGTGGTGCAAATGGCATTGTGTTCTTTTTTTCCTTGGCTTCTCTTCTGCCTTAGTGAGGTCCGTTTTCAACAATGTGATTGCCTGAGTGTTGTGGATTAGCTGACCTGGGCAGCCTTACCCTGCCGCCCAGCCCTCCCCAGGTGTGCCTGGTTGAGGTCAATATAAACAGCGCTCCAGGCAGCAATAGCCCCTGAAGCTGTTCCTGACTCCATATTCTCTGCCCCGTCAGCAGTCTCGGGGCGGTGCTGGTGGGAGGGAATGAGGGGCCACAGCTTTGTTGGTGGCCCGGTGTGAGTGGGGTTCTGCTGGCCTTTCTGCAGGAGTTGCCAGGCTGCCACCTGTAAAGAAGAGGATGTGTCACCCATACCTTCCGCTGGAATTTCTCTCCGGACAGAGGTGAGGAAGGAAAAAAGCAGTGGGGGCCGGGACAGGTGGGGTATCTCAGGCAGGACAATGGAAAGCTTCCGGAAGAGCGCCCGGGGGCAGGACCACCCTGGCTGGCCTGCAGGCACCAAGTTGGCCTGCGTGCTGTTGCTGGTGTGGCTCCATGGCCCTTCCTCTAGTCTTTCAAGCCCTTGTACATATTCAGGTGTTTTACCTGGGAAGGGTGGGAACAGTTCAGCAGCAGCTGGCCTGGGGCTCAGCTCACCTTTATTCAGAGATGCCTCTGCACGATCCCCCAGCTTTGCAATGAGGACGCTCCTTGCGTGGGGTGTGGGTTGCTGGCTGTATGGGAGATGATTCCCCACCTCAGACCCATTTCAGAATTGTTTACCGCTGGAGCAAGTGCCCTGATAGGGTTTTCCTCTGTATAACTGGTGGGTTCAGGTTTTTTTTTTCTTTTATGGTTCAAGTTAGATTTTATTCCTCTTTTATGTATTTATAGATATAAGCATGGAAATAATTCATTCCTGTAAATACATCTGTGTGAAGGGAAGAACTTTTTTCTGTATTATTTTTAAATATTATTTTTTTTAATTTTGAAATTTAATTTTATTTATTTTTTTATACAGCAGGTTATTATTAGTTATGTATTTTATGCATATACATGTATGCAGGTCAATCCCAATCTCCCAACTCATCCCACCACCACCACACCATGGCTTCCCACACTTGGTGTCCATACGTTTGTTCTCTACCTCTGTCTCTATTTCTTCCCTGCAAACCAGTTCATCTGTACCAGTTTTTAGGTTCCACATATATGCATTAATATACAATATTTGTTTTCCTCTTTCTGACTGACTTCATTCTGTATGACAGTCTCTAGATCCATCGATGTCTCTACAAATGACCCAGTTTCATTCCGTTTTATGGCTGAGTAATATTCCATTTTATACATGTACCACATCTTTATCCATTCATCTGTCTGTGGGCATTTAGGTTGCTTCCATTACCTGGCTATTGTAAATAGTGCTGCAATGAACATTGTGGTGAATGTGCCTTTTTGATTTATGGTGTTCTTTGGGTATATGCCCAGAAGTGGGATTGCTGGATCAGATGGTAATTCTATTTCTAGTTTTTTTTTTTAACGAAACTCCATACTGTTCTCCATAGTGACTGTATCAATTTACATTCCCACCAATAGTGGAAGAGGGCTCCTTTTGTCCACACCCTCCCCAGAATTTGTTGTCTGTAGATTTTCTGATGATGCCGATTCTAACAGTGTGAGGTGATACCTCATTGTAGTTTTGATTTGCATTTCTCTAATAATTAGTGCTGTTGAGCAGCTTTTCATGTGCGTCTTGGCCATCTCTGTGTCTTCTTTGAAGAAACGTATCTTTAGATCTTCTGCCCATTTTTGTATTGGGTTGTTTGTTTTTTTTAATATTAAGCTGCATGAGCTGTTTATATATATTGGAGATTAAACCTTTGTCCATTGATTCGTTTGCAACTTTTCGCCCCTTCTGAGGGATGCCTTTTTCCATTCCCGTTTTTTTAACCAAAAAGGAAAGAAAGAAAAAGAAGCAGAAAACTAATGTGCATAAAATATGCCTTTTGAAATGGTCGTTTTGAAATATGGACGTCCTTTGAAATTTTTGGTCGATATGTGACCCCAGCATTTGTTTTCAGGGCAGGTGTCATTTACGGGCCTGCAATGATTTTGAATATCAACTGACCATTAGCGCTGGGATTAAAGCTGCTGTTGTGTGAAACGGCCACAAGGTGGCAGCAGTTCTCCCTTACCAATTCTGGTTACTAGGGCAAGAGAGCCTCAATGGAAGTCGTGTTCTAGATTGGAATTTAGAATGGAATGTGCCAGGAGAAAGCCCCTCAAGTTTGTCTCCCTACTTCTTGTTCGTGTTTTTAATTTAATTTTTATTTTTTATTACAGCAAGTTTGATTACAATGTTTGGCTTGTTGGAGGTGTGGAAGATGTGGTTGGTTCTTTTACACATATACACATGTCTGTTTTTCCTGGGATCCTTTTCTCATGTACGTTATGACAGAATGTTGAGTAGTCTTTTGGTATTCCGTAGGTCTTTGGTGATTATATATGTCACCTGTGTTAACCCCGATATCGTAATGAAACCAATCCTCACACCTTTCCATTGGTGAACCATAAGTTTGTTTAATGAATTGTTTAATGAATCTCTGATTGCCCTTCTCGGTGGAAATATCTGCCCTGGTATCCATTTTTAGGTAACACCTATAAGTGATATGATATGATATGTGTCTTTCACTTTCTGACTTACTGCAAGTCACGTGATTACCTCTAGACTCATCTACGGTGGTGCAAATGGCATTGTGTTCTTTTTTTCCTTGGCTTCTCTTCTGCCTTAGCGAGGTCCGTTTTCAACAATGTGATTGCCTGAGTGTTGTGGATTAGCTGACCTGGGCAGCCTTACCCTGCCGCCCAGCCCTCCCCAGGTGTGCCTGGTTGAGGTCAATATAAACAGCGCTCCAGGCAGCAATAGCCCCTGAAGCTGTTCCTGACTCCATATTCTCTGCCCCGTCAGCAGTCTCGGGGCGGTGCTGGTGGGAGGGAATGAGGGGCCACAGCTTTGTTGGTGGCCCGGTGTGAGTGGGGTTCTGCTGGCCTTTCTGCAGGAGTTGCCAGGCTGCCACCTGTAAAGAAGAGGATGTGTCACCCATACCTTCCGCTGGAATTTCTCTCCGGACAGAGGTGAGGAAGGAAAAAAGCAGTGGGGGCCGGGACAGGTGGGGTATCTCAGGCAGGACAATGGAAAGCTTCCGGAAGAGCGCCCGGGGGCAGGACCACCCTGGCTGGCCTGCAGGCACCAAGTTGGCCTGCGTGCTGTTGCTGGTGTGGCTCCATGGCCCTTCCTCTAGTCTTTCAAGCCCTTGTACATATTCAGGTGTTTTACCTGGGAAGGGTGGGAACAGTTCAGCAGCAGCTGGCCTGGGGCTCAGCTCACCTTTATTCAGAGATGCCTCTGCACGATCCCCCAGCTTTGCAATGAGGACGCTCCTTGCGTGGGGTGTGGGTTGCTGGCTGTATGGGAGATGATTCCCCACCTCAGACCCATTTCAGAATTGTTTACCGCTGGAGCAAGTGCCCTGATAGGGTTTTCCTCTGTATAACTGGTGGGTTCAGGTTTTTTTTTTCTTTTATGGTTCAGGTTAGATTTTATTCCTCTTTTATGTATTTATAGATATAAGCATGGAAATAATTCATTCCTGTAAATACATCTGTGTGAAGGGAAGAACTTTTTTCTGTATTATTTTTAAATATTTTTTTTTTAATTTTGAAATTTAATTTTATTTATTTTTTTATACAGCAGGTTATTATTAGTTATGTATTTTATGCATATACATGTATGCAGGTCAATCCCAATCTCCCAACTCATCCCACCACCACCACACCATGGCTTCCCACACTTGGTGTCCATACGTTTGTTCTCTACCTCTGTCTCTATTTCTTCCCTGCAAACCAGTTCATCTGTACCAGTTTTTAGGTTCCACATATATGCATTAATATACAATATTTGTTTTCCTCTTTCTGACTGACTTCATTCTGTATGACAGTCTCTAGATCCATCGATGTCTCTACAAATGACCCAGTTTCATTCCGTTTTATGGCTGAGTAATATTCCATTTTATACATGTACCACATCTTTATCCATTCATCTGTCTGTGGGCATTTAGGTTGCTTCCATTACCTGGCTATTGTAAATAGTGCTGCAATGAACATTGTGGTGAATGTGCCTTTTTGATTTATGGTGTTCTTTGGGTATATGCCCAGAAGTGGGATTGCTGGATCAGATGGTAATTCTATTTCTAGTTTTTTTTTTAACGAAACTCCATACTGTTCTCCATAGTGACTGTATCAATTTACATTCCCACCAATAGTGGAAGAGGGCTCCTTTTGTCCACACCCTCCCCAGAATTTGTTGTCTGTAGATTTTCTGATGATGCCGATTCTAACAGTGTGAGGTGATACCTCATTGTAGTTTTGATTTGCATTTCTCTAATAATTAGTGCTGTTGAGCAGCTTTTCATGTGCGTCTTGGCCATCTCTGTGTCTTCTTTGAAGAAACGTATCTTTAGATCTTCTGCCCATTTTTGTATTGGGTTGTTTGTTTTTTTTAATATTAAGCTGCATGAGCTGTTTATATATATTGGAGATTAAACCTTTGTCCATTGATTCGTTTGCAACTTTTCGCCCCTTCTGAGGGATGCCTTTTTCCATTCCCTTTTTTTTAACTAAAAAAGAAAGAAAGAAAAAGAAGCAGAAAACTAATGTGCATAAAATATGCCTTTTGAAATGGTCGTTTTGAAATATGGACGTCCTTTGAATTTTTTGGTCGATATGTGACCCCAGCATTTGTTTTCAGGGCAGGTGTCATTTACGGGCCTGCAATGATTTTGAATATCAACTGACCATTAGCGCTGGGATTAAAGCTGCTGTTGTGTGAAACGGCCACAAGGTGGCAGCAGTTCTCCCTTACCAATTCTGGTTACTAGGGCAAGAGAGCCTCAATGGAAGTCGTGTTCTAGATTGGAATTTAGAATGGAATGTGCCAGGAGAAAGCCCCTCAAGTTTGTCTCCCTACTTCTTGTTCGTGTTTTTAATTTAATTTTTATTTTTTATTACAGCAAGTTTGATTACAATGTTTGGCTTGTTGGAGGTGTGGAAGATGTGGTTGGTTCTTTTACACATATACACATGTCTGTTTTTCCTGGGATCCTTTTCTCATGTACGTTATGACAGAATGTTGAGTAGTCTTTTGGTATTCCGTAGGTCTTTGGTGATTATATATGTCACCTGTGTTTGTATAAGTCTGTTAACCCCGATATCGTAATGAAACCAATCCTCACACCTTTCCATTGGTGAACCATAAGTTTGTTTAATGAATCTCTGATTGCCCTTCTCGGTGGAAATATCTGCCCTGGTATCCATTTTTAGGTAACACCTATAAGTGATATGATATGATATGTGTCTTTCACTTTCTGACTTACTGCAAGTCACGTGATTACCTCTAGACTCATCTACGGTGGTGCAAATGGCATTGTGTTCTTTTTTTCCTTGGCTTCTCTTCTGCCTTAGCGAGGTCCGTTTTCAACAATGTGATTGCCTGAGTGTTGTGGATTAGCTGACCTGGGCAGCCTTACCCTGCCGCCCAGCCCTCCCCAGGTGTGCCTGGTTGAGGTCAATATAAACAGCGCTCCAGGCAGCAATAGCCCCTGAAGCTGTTCCTGACTCCATATTCTCTGCCCCGTCAGCAGTCTCGGGGCGGTGCTGGTGGGAGGGAATGAGGGGCCACAGCTTTGTTGGTGGCCCGGTGTGAGTGGGGTTCTGCTGGCCTTTCTGCAGGAGTTGCCAGGCTGCCACCTGTAAAGAAGAGGATGTGTCACCCATACCTTCCGCTGGAATTTCTCTCCGGACAGAGGTGAGGAAGGAAAAAAGCAGTGGGGGCCGGGACAGGTGGGGTATCTCAGGCAGGACAATGGAAAGCTTCCGGAAGAGCGCCCGGGGGCAGGACCACCCTGGCTGGCCTGCAGGCACCAAGTTGGCCTGCGTGCTGTTGCTGGTGTGGCTCCATGGCCCTTCCTCTAGTCTTTCAAGCCCTTGTACATATTCAGGTGTTTTACCTGGGAAGGGTGGGAACAGTTCAGCAGCAGCTGGCCTGGGGCTCAGCTCACCTTTATTCAGAGATGCCTCTGCACGATCCCCCAGCTTTGCAATGAGGACGCTCCTTGCGTGGGGTGTGGGTTGCTGGCTGTATGGGAGATGATTCCCCACCTCAGACCCATTTCAGAATTGTTTACCGCTGGAGCAAGTGCCCTGATAGGGTTTTCCTCTGTATAACTGGTGGGTTCAGGTTTTTTTTTTTCTTTTATGGTTCAAGTTAGATTTTATTCCTCTTTTATGTATTTATAGATATAAGCATGGAAATAATTCATTCCTGTAAATACATCTGTGTGAAGGGAAGAACTTTTTTCTGTATTATTTTTAAATATTATTTTTTTTAATTTTGAAATTTAATTTTATTTATTTTTTTATACAGCAGGTTATTATTAGTTATGTATTTTATGCATATACATGTATGCAGGTCAATCCCAATCTCCCAACTCATCCCACCACCACCACACCATGGCTTCCCACACTTGGTGTCCATACGTTTGTTCTCTACCTCTGTCTCTATTTCTTCCCTGCAAACCAGTTCATCTGTACCAGTTTTTAGGTTCCACATATATGCATTAATATACAATATTTGTTTTCCTCTTTCTGACTGACTTCATTCTGTATGACAGTCTCTAGATCCATCGATGTCTCTACAAATGACCCAGTTTCATTCCGTTTTATGGCTGAGTAATATTCCATTTTATACATGTACCACATCTTTATCCATTCATCTGTCTGTGGGCATTTAGGTTGCTTCCATTACCTGGCTATTGTAAATAGTGCTGCAATGAACATTGTGGTGAATGTGCCTTTTTGATT
The DNA here is from genome assembly GCF_964165515.1 of Mesoplodon bidens. Classification (NCBI taxonomy): domain Eukaryota; kingdom Metazoa; phylum Chordata; class Mammalia; order Artiodactyla; family Ziphiidae; genus Mesoplodon; species Mesoplodon bidens. Next base: position 7,268 of record NW_027672509.1, read on the forward strand.
TATGGTGTTCTTTGGGTATATGCCCAGAAGTGGGATTGCTGGATCAGATGGTAATTCTATTTCTAGTTTTTTTTTTTAACGAAACTCCATACTGTTCTCCATAGTGACTGTATCAATTTACATTCCCACCAATAGTGGAAGAGGGCTCCTTTTGTCCACACCCTCCCCAGAATTTGTTGTCTGTAGATTTTCTGATGATGCCGATTCTAACAGTGTGAGGTGATACCTCATTGTAGTTTTGATTTGCATTTCTCTAATAATTAGTGCTGTTGAGCAGCTTTTCATGTGCGTCTTGGCCATCTCTGTGTCTTCTTTGAAGAAACGTATCTTTAGATCTTCTGCCCATTTTTGTATTGGGTTGTTTGTTTTTTTTAATATTAAGCTGCATGAGCTGTTTATATATATTGGAGATTAAACCTTTGTCCATTGATTCGTTTGCAACTTTTCGCCCCTTCTGAGGGATGCCTTTTTCCATTCCCGTTTTTTTAACCAAAAAGGAAAGAAAGAAAAAGAAGCAGAAAACTAATGTGCATAAAATATGCCTTTTGAAATGGTCGTTTTGAAATATGGACGTCCTTTGAAATTTTTGGTCGATATGTGACCCCAGCATTTGTTTTCAGGGCAGGTGTCATTTACGGGCCTGCAATGATTTTGAATATCAACTGACCATTAGCGCTGGGATTAAAGCTGCTGTTGTGTGAAACGGCCACAAGGTGGCAGCAGTTCTCCCTTACCAATTCTGGTTACTAGGGCAAGAGAGCCTCAATGGAAGTCGTGTTCTAGATTGGAATTTAGAATGGAATGTGCCAGGAGAAAGCCCCTCAAGTTTGTCTCCCTACTTCTTGTTCGTGTTTTTAATTTAATTTTTATTTTTTATTACAGCAAGTTTGATTGTTGGAGGTGTGGAAGATGTGGTTGGTTCTTTTACACATATACACATGTCTGTTTTTCCTGGGATCCTTTTCTCATGTACGTTATGACAGAATGTTGAGTAGTCTTTTGGTATTCCGTAGGTCTTTGGTGATTATATATGTCACCTGTGTTTGTATAAGTCTGTTAACCCCGATATCGTAATGAAACCAATCCTCACACCTTTCCATTGGTGAACCATAAGTTTGTTTAATGAATTGTTTAATGAATCTCTGATTGCCCTTCTCGGTGGAAATATCTGCCCTGGTATCCATTTTTAGGTAACACCTATAAGTGATATGATATGATATGTGTCTTTCACTTTCTGACTTACTGCAAGTCACGTGATTACCTCTAGACTCATCTACGGTGGTGCAAATGGCATTGTGTTCTTTTTTTCCTTGGCTTCTCTTCTGCCTTAGCGAGGTCCGTTTTCAACAATGTGATTGCCTGAGTGTTGTGGATTAGCTGACCTGGGCAGCCTTACCCTGCCGCCCAGCCCTCCCCAGGTGTGCCTGGTTGAGGTCAATATAAACAGCGCTCCAGGCAGCAATAGCCCCTGAAGCTGTTCCTGACTCCATATTCTCTGCCCCGTCAGCAGTCTCGGGGCGGTGCTGGTGGGAGGGAATGAGGGGCCACAGCTTTGTTGGTGGCCCGGTGTGAGTGGGGTTCTGCTGGCCTTTCTGCAGGAGTTGCCAGGCTGCCACCTGTAAAGAAGAGGATGTGTCACCCATACCTTCCGCTGGAATTTCTCTCCGGACAGAGGTGAGGAAGGAAAAAAGCAGTGGGGGCCGGGACAGGTGGGGTATCTCAGGCAGGACAATGGAAAGCTTCCGGAAGAGCGCCCGGGGGCAGGACCACCCTGGCTGGCCTGCAGGCACCAAGTTGGCCTGCGTGCTGTTGCTGGTGTGGCTCCATGGCCCTTCCTCTAGTCTTTCAAGCCCTTGTACATATTCAGGTGTTTTACCTGGGAAGGGTGGGAACAGTTCAGCAGCAGCTGGCCTGGGGCTCAGCTCACCTTTATTCAGAGATGCCTCTGCACGATCCCCCAGCTTTGCAATGAGGACGCTCCTTGCGTGGGGTGTGGGTTGCTGGCTGTATGGGAGATGATTCCCCACCTCAGACCCATTTCAGAATTGTTTACCGCTGGAGCAAGTGCCCTGATAGGGTTTTCCTCTGTATAACTGGTGGGTTCAGGTTTTTTTTTTTCTTTTATGGTTCAAGTTAGATTTTATTCCTCTTTTATGTATTTATAGATATAAGCATGGAAATAATTCATTCCTGTAAATACATCTGTGTGAAGGGAAGAACTTTTTTCTGTATTATTTTTAAATATTATTTTTTTTAATTTTGAAATTTAATTTTATTTATTTTTTTATACAGCAGGTTATTATTAGTTATGTATTTTATGCATATACATGTATGCAGGTCAATCCCAATCTCCCAACTCATCCCACCACCACCACACCATGGCTTCCCACACTTGGTGTCCATACGTTTGTTCTCTACCTCTGTCTCTATTTCTTCCCTGCAAACCAGTTCATCTGTACCAGTTTTTAGGTTCCACATATATGCATTAATATACAATATTTGTTTTCCTCTTTCTGACTGACTTCATTCTGTATGACAGTCTCTAGATCCATCGATGTCTCTACAAATGACCCAGTTTCATTCCGTTTTATGGCTGAGTAATATTCCATTTTATACATGTACCACATCTTTATCCATTCATCTGTCTGTGGGCATTTAGGTTGCTTCCATTACCTGGCTATTGTAAATAGTGCTGCAATGAACATTGTGGTGAATGTGCCTTTTTGATTTATGGTGTTCTTTGGGTATATGCCCAGAAGTGGGATTGCTGGATCAGATGGTAATTCTATTTCTAGTTTTTTTTTTAACGAAACTCCATACTGTTCTCCATAGTGACTGTATCAATTTACATTCCCACCAATAGTGGAAGAGGGCTCCTTTTGTCCACACCCTCCCCAGAATTTGTTGTCTGTAGATTTTCTGATGATGCCGATTCTAACAGTGTGAGGTGATACCTCATTGTAGTTTTGATTTGCATTTCTCTAATAATTAGTGCTGTTGAGCAGCTTTTCATGTGCGTCTTGGCCATCTCTGTGTCTTCTTTGAAGAAACGTATCTTTAGATCTTCTGCCCATTTTTGTATTGGGTTGTTTGTTTTTTTTAATATTAAGCTGCATGAGCTGTTTATATATATTGGAGATTAAACCTTTGTCCATTGATTCGTTTGCAACTTTTCGCCCCTTCTGAGGGATGCCTTTTTCCATTCCCGTTTTTTTAACCAAAAAGGAAAGAAAGAAAAAGAAGCAGAAAACTAATGTGCATAAAATATGCCTTTTGAAATGGTCGTTTTGAAATATGGACGTCCTTTGAAATTTTTGGTCGATATGTGACCCCAGCATTTGTTTTCAGGGCAGGTGTCATTTACGGGCCTGCAATGATTTTGAATATCAACTGACCATTAGCGCTGGGATTAAAGCTGCTGTTGTGTGAAACGGCCACAAGGTGGCAGCAGTTCTCCCTTACCAATTCTGGTTACTAGGGCAAGAGAGCCTCAATGGAAGTCGTGTTCTAGATTGGAATTTAGAATGGAATGTGCCAGGAGAAAGCCCCTCAAGTTTGTCTCCCTACTTCTTGTTCGTGTTTTTAATTTAATTTTTATTTTTTATTACAGCAAGTTTGATTGTTGGAGGTGTGGAAGATGTGGTTGGTTCTTTTACACATATACACATGTCTGTTTTTCCTGGGATCCTTTTCTCATGTACGTTATGACAGAATGTTGAGTAGTCTTTTGGTATTCCGTAGGTCTTTGGTGATTATATATGTCACCTGTGTTTGTATAAGTCTGTTAACCCCGATATCGTAATGAAACCAATCCTCACACCTTTCCATTGGTGAACCATAAGTTTGTTTAATGAATTGTTTAATGAATCTCTGATTGCCCTTCTCGGTGGAAATATCTGCCCTGGTATCCATTTTTAGGTAACACCTATAAGTGATATGATATGATATGTGTCTTTCACTTTCTGACTTACTGCAAGTCACGTGATTACCTCTAGACTCATCTACGGTGGTGCAAATGGCATTGTGTTCTTTTTTTCCTTGGCTTCTCTTCTGCCTTAGCGAGGTCCGTTTTCAACAATGTGATTGCCTGAGTGTTGTGGATTAGCTGACCTGGGCAGCCTTACCCTGCCGCCCAGCCCTCCCCAGGTGTGCCTGGTTGAGGTCAATATAAACAGCGCTCCAGGCAGCAATAGCCCCTGAAGCTGTTCCTGACTCCATATTCTCTGCCCCGTCAGCAGTCTCGGGGCGGTGCTGGTGGGAGGGAATGAGGGGCCACAGCTTTGTTGGTGGCCCGGTGTGAGTGGGGTTCTGCTGGCCTTTCTGCAGGAGTTGCCAGGCTGCCACCTGTAAAGAAGAGGATGTGTCACCCATACCTTCCGCTGGAATTTCTCTCCGGACAGAGGTGAGGAAGGAAAAAAGCAGTGGGGGCCGGGACAGGTGGGGTATCTCAGGCAGGACAATGGAAAGCTTCCGGAAGAGCGCCCGGGGGCAGGACCACCCTGGCTGGCCTGCAGGCACCAAGTTGGCCTGCGTGCTGTTGCTGGTGTGGCTCCATGGCCCTTCCTCTAGTCTTTCAAGCCCTTGTACATATTCAGGTGTTTTACCTGGGAAGGGTGGGAACAGTTCAGCAGCAGCTGGCCTGGGGCTCAGCTCACCTTTATTCAGAGATGCCTCTGCACGATCCCCCAGCTTTGCAATGAGGACGCTCCTTGCGTGGGGTGTGGGTTGCTGGCTGTATGGGAGATGATTCCCCACCTCAGACCCATTTCAGAATTGTTTACCGCTGGAGCAAGTGCCCTGATAGGGTTTTCCTCTGTATAACTGGTGGGTTCAGGTTTTTTTTTTTCTTTTATGGTTCAAGTTAGATTTTATTCCTCTTTTATGTATTTATAGATATAAGCATGGAAATAATTCATTCCTGTAAATACATCTGTGTGAAGGGAAGAACTTTTTTCTGTATTATTTTTAAATATTATTTTTTTTAATTTTGAAATTTAATTTTATTTATTTTTTTATACAGCAGGTTATTATTAGTTATGTATTTTATGCATATACATGTATGCAGGTCAATCCCAATCTCCCAACTCATCCCACCACCACCACACCATGGCTTCCCACACTTGGTGTCCATACGTTTGTTCTCTACCTCTGTCTCTATTTCTTCCCTGCAAACCAGTTCATCTGTACCAGTTTTTAGGTTCCACATATATGCATTAATATACAATATTTGTTTTCCTCTTTCTGACTGACTTCATTCTGTATGACAGTCTCTAGATCCATCGATGTCTCTACAAATGACCCAGTTTCATTCCGTTTTATGGCTGAGTAATATTCCATTTTATACATGTACCACATCTTTATCCATTCATCTGTCTGTGGGCATTTAGGTTGCTTCCATTACCTGGCTATTGTAAATAGTGCTGCAATGAACATTGTGGTGAATGTGCCTTTTTGATTTATGGTGTTCTTTGGGTATATGCCCAGAAGTGGGATTGCTGGATCAGATGGTAATTCTATTTCTAGTTTTTTTTTTTAACGAAACTCCATACTGTTCTCCATAGTGACTGTATCAATTTACATTCCCACCAATAGTGGGAGAGGGCTCCTTTTGTCCACACCCTCCCCAGAATTTGTTGTCTGTAGATTTTCTGATGATGCCGATTCTAACAGTGTGAGGTGATACCTCATTGTAGTTTTGATTTGCATTTCTCTAATAATTAGTGCTGTTGAGCAGCTTTTCATGTGCGTCTTGGCCATCTCTGTGTCTTCTTTGAAGAAACGTATCTTTAGATCTTCTGCCCATTTTTGTATTGGGTTGTTTGTTTTTTTTAATATTAAGCTGCATGAGCTGTTTATATATATTGGAGATTAAACCTTTGTCCATTGATTCGTTTGCAACTTTTCGCCCCTTCTGAGGGATGCCTTTTTCCATTCCCGTTTTTTTAACCAAAAAGGAAAGAAAGAAAAAGAAGCAGAAAACTAATGTGCATAAAATATGCCTTTTGAAATGGTCGTTTTGAAATATGGACGTCCTTTGAAATTTTTGGTCGATATGTGACCCCAGCATTTGTTTTCAGGGCAGGTGTCATTTACGGGCCTGCAATGATTTTGAATATCAACTGACCATTAGCGCTGGGATTAAAGCTGCTGTTGTGTGAAACGGCCACAAGGTGGCAGCAGTTCTCCCTTACCAATTCTGGTTACTAGGGAAGAGAGCCTCAATGGAAGTCGTGTTCTAGATTGGAATTTAGAATGGAATGTGCCAGGAGAAAGCCCCTCAAGTTTGTCTCCCTACTTCTTGTTCGTGTTTTTAATTTAATTTTTATTTTTTATTACAGCAAGTTTGATTACAATGTTTGGCTTGTTGGAGGTGTGGAAGATGTGGCTGGTTCTTTTACACATATACACATGTCTGTTTTTCCTGGGATCCTTTTCTCATGTACGTTATGACAGAATGTTGAGTAGTCTTTTGGTATTCCGTAGGTCTTTGGTGATTATATATGTCACCTGTGTTTGTATAAGTCTGTTAACCCCGATATCGTAATGAAACCAATCCTCACACCTTTCCATTGGTGAACCATAAGTTTGTTTAATGAATCTCTGATTGCCCTTCTCGGTGGAAATATCTGCCCTGGTATCCATTTTTAGGTAACACCTATAAGTGATATGATATGATATGTGTCTTTCACTTTCTGACTTACTGCAAGTCACGTGATTACCTCTAGACTCATCTACGGTGGTGCAAATGGCATTGTGTGTTCTTTTTTTCCTTGGCTTCTCTTCTGCCTTAGCGAGGTCCGTTTTCAACAATGTGATTGCCTGAGTGTTGTGGATTAGCTGACCTGGGCAGCCTTACCCTGCCGCCCAGCCCTCCCCAGGTGTGCCTGGTTGAGGTCAATATAAACAGCGCTCCAGGCAGCAATAGCCCCTGAAGCTGTTCCTGACTCCATATTCTCTGCCCCGTCAGCAGTCTCGGGGCGGTGCTGGTGGGAGGGAATGAGGGGCCACAGCTTTGTTGGTGGCCCGGTGTGAGTGGGGTTCTGCTGGCCTTTCTGCAGGAGTTGCCAGGCTGCCACCTGTAAAGAAGAGGATGTGTCACCCATACCTTCCGCTGGAATTTCTCTCCGGACAGAGGTGAGGAAGGAAAAAAGCAGTGGGGGCCGGGACAGGTTGGGTATCTCAGGCAGGACAATGGAAAGCTTCCGGAAGAGCGCCCGGGGGCAGGACCACCCTGGCTGGCCTGCAGGCACCAAGTTGGCCTGCGTGCTGTTGCTGGTGTGGCTCCATGGCCCTTCCTCTAGTCTTTCAAGCCCTTGTACATATTCAGGTGTTTTACCTGGGAAGGGTGGGAACAGTTCAGCAGCAGCTGGCCTGGGGCTCAGCTCACCTTTATTCAGAGATGCCTCTGCACGATCCCCCAGCTTTGCAATGAGGACGCTCCTTGCGTGGGGTGTGGGTTGCTGGCTGTATGGGAGATGATTCCCCACCTCAGACCCATTTCAGAATTGTTTACCGCTGGAGCAAGTGCCCTGATAGGGTTTTCCTCTGTATAACTGGTGGGTTCAGGTTTTTTTTTTTCTTTTATGGTTCAAGTTAGATTTTATTCCTCTTTTATGTATTTATAGATATAAGCATGGAAATAATTCATTCCTGTAAATACATCTGTGTGAAGGGAAGAACTTTTTTCTGTATTATTTTTAAATATTATTTTTTTTAATTTTGAAATTTAATTTTATTTATTTTTTTATACAGCAGGTTATTATTAGTTATGTATTTTATGCATATACATGTATGCAGGTCAATCCCAATCTCCCAACTCATCCCACCACCACCACACCATGGCTTCCCACACTTGGTGTCCATACGTTTGTTCTCTACCTCTGTCTCTATTTCTTCCCTGCAAACCAGTTCATCTGTACCAGTTTTTAGGTTCCACATATATGCATTAATATACAATATTTGTTTTCCTCTTTCTGACTGACTTCATTCTGTATGACAGTCTCTAGATCCATCGATGTCTCTACAAATGACCCAGTTTCATTCCGTTTTATGGCTGAGTAATATTCCATTTTATACATGTACCACATCTTTATCCATTCATCTGTCTGTGGGCATTTAGGTTGCTTCCATTACCTGGCTATTGTAAATAGTGCTGCAATGAACATTGTGGTGAATGTGCCTTTTTGATTTATGGTGTTCTTTGGGTATATGCCCAGAAGTGGGATTGCTGGATCAGATGGTAATTCTATTTCTAGTTTTTTTTTTTAACGAAACTCCATACTGTTCTCCATAGTGACTGTATCAATTTACATTCCCACCAATAGTGGGAGAGGGCTCCTTTTGTCCACACCCTCCCCAGAATTTGTTGTCTGTAGATTTTCTGATGATGCCGATTCTAACAGTGTGAGGTGATACCTCATTGTAGTTTTGATTTGCATTTCTCTAATAATTAGTGCTGTTGAGCAGCTTTTCATGTGCGTCTTGGCCATCTCTGTGTCTTCTTTGAAGAAACGTATCTTTAGATCTTCTGCCCATTTTTGTATTGGGTTGTTTGTTTTTTTTAATATTAAGCTGCATGAGCTGTTTATATATATTGGAGATTAAACCTTTGTCCATTGATTCGTTTGCAACTTTTCGCCCCTTCTGAGGGATGCCTTTTTCCATTCCCGTTTTTTTAACCAAAAAGGAAAGAAAGAAAAAGAAGCAGAAAACTAATGTGCATAAAATATGCCTTTTGAAATGGTCGTTTTGAAATATGGACGTCCTTTGAAATTTTTGGTCGATATGTGACCCCAGCATTTGTTTTCAGGGCAGGTGTCATTTACGGGCCTGCAATGATTTTGAATATCAACTGACCATTAGCGCTGGGATTAAAGCTGCTGTTGTGTGAAACGGCCACAAGGTGGCAGCAGTTCTCCCTTACCAATTCTGGTTACTAGGGCAAGAGAGCCTCAATGGAAGTCGTGTTCTAGATTGGAATTTAGAATGGAATGTGCCAGGAGAAAGCCCCTCAAGTTTGTCTCCCTACTTCTTGTTCGTGTTTTTAATTTAATTTTTATTTTTTATTACAGCAAGTTTGATTACAATGTTTGGCTTGTTGGAGGTGTGGAAGATGTGGCTGGTTCTTTTACACATATACACATGTCTGTTTTTCCTGGGATCCTTTTCTCATGTACGTTATGACAGAATGTTGAGTAGTCTTTTGGTATTCCGTAGGTCTTTGGTGATTATATATGTCACCTGTGTTTGTATAAGTCTGTTAACCCCGATATCGTAATGAAACCAATCCTCACACCTTTCCATTGGTGAACCATAAGTTTGTTTAATGAATCTCTGATTGCCCTTCTCGGTGGAAATATCTGCCCTGGTATCCATTTTTAGGTAACACCTATAAGTGATATGATATGATATGTGTCTTTCACTTTCTGACTTACTGCAAGTCACGTGATTACCTCTAGACTCATCTACGGTGGTGCAAATGGCATTGTGTTCTTTTATTCCTTGGCTTCTCTTCTGCCTTAGCGAGGTCCGTTTTCAACAATGTGATTGCCTGAGTGTTGTGGATTAGCTGACCTGGGCAGCCTTACCCTGCCGCCCAGCCCTCCCCAGGTGTGCCTGGTTGAGGTCAATATAAACAGCGCTCCAGGCAGCAATAGCCCCTGAAGCTGTTCCTGACTCCATATTCTCTGCCCCGTCAGCAGTCTCGGGGCGGTGCTGGTGGGAGGGAATGAGGGGCCACAGCTTTGTTGGTGGCCCGGTGTGAGTGGGGTTCTGCTGGCCTTTCTGCAGGAGTTGCCAGGCTGCCACCTGTAAAGAAGAGGATGTGTCACCCATACCTTCCGCTGGAATTTCTCTCCGGACAGAGGTGAGGAAGGAAAAAAGCAGTGGGGGCCGGGACAGGTGGGGTATCTCAGGCAGGACAATGGAAAGCTTCCGGAAGAGCGCCCGGGGGCAGGACCACCCTGGCTGGCCTGCAGGCACCAAGTTGGCCTGCGTGCTGTTGCTGGTGTGGCTCCATGGCCCTTCCTCTAGTCTTTCAAGCCCTTGTACATATTCAGGTGTTTTACCTGGGAAGGGTGGGAACAGTTCAGCAGCAGCTGGCCTGGGGCTCAGCTCACCTTTATTCAGAGATGCCTCTGCACGATCCCCCAGCTTTGCAATGAGGACGCTCCTTGCGTGGGGTGTGGGTTGCTGGCTGTATGGGAGATGATTCCCCACCTCAGACCCATTTCAGAATTGTTTACCGCTGGAGCAAGTGCCCTGATAGGGTTTTCCTCTGTATAACTGGTGGGTTCAGGTTTTTTTTTTTCTTTTATGGTTCAAGTTAGATTTTATTCCTCTTTTATGTATTTATAGATATAAGCATGGAAATAATTCATTCCTGTAAATACATCTGTGTGAAGGGAAGAACTTTTTTCTGTATTATTTTTAAATATTATTTTTTTTAATTTTGAAATTTAATTTTATTTATTTTTTTATACAGCAGGTTATTATTAGTTATGTATTTTATGCATATACATGTATGCAGGTCAATCCCAATCTCCCAACTCATCCCACCACCACCACACCATGGCTTCCCACACTTGGTGTCCATACGTTTGTTCTCTACCTCTGTCTCTATTTCTTCCCTGCAAACCAGTTCATCTGTACCAGTTTTTAGGTTCCACATATATGCATTAATATACAATATTTGTTTTCCTCTTTCTGACTGACTTCATTCTGTATGACAGTCTCTAGATCCATCGATGTCTCTACAAATGACCCAGTTTCATTCCGTTTTATGGCTGAGTAATATTCCATTTTATACATGTACCACATCTTTATCCATTCATCTGTCTGTGGGCATTTAGGTTGCTTCCATTACCTGGCTATTGTAAATAGTGCTGCAATGAACATTGTGGTGAATGTGCCTTTTTGATTTATGGTGTTCTTTGGGTATATGCCCAGAAGTGGGATTGCTGGATCAGATGGTAATTCTATTTCTAGTTTTTTTTTTTAACGAAACTCCATACTGTTCTCCATAGTGACTGTATCAATTTACATTCCCACCAATAGTGGGAGAGGGCTCCTTTTGTCCACACCCTCCCCAGAATTTGTTGTCTGTAGATTTTCTGATGATGCCGATTCTAACAGTGTGAGGTGATACCTCATTGTAGTTTTGATTTGCATTTCTCTAATAATTAGTGCTGTTGAGCAGCTTTTCATGTGCGTCTTGGCCATCTCTGTGTCTTCTTTGAAGAAACGTATCTTTAGATCTTCTGCCCATTTTTGTATTGGGTTGTTTTTTTTTAATATTAAGCTGCATGAGCTGTTTATATATATTGGAGATTAAACCTTTGTCCATTGATTCGTTTGCAACTTTTCGCCCCTTCTGAGGGATGCCTTTTTCCATTCCCTTTTTTTTAACCAAAAAGGAAAGAAAGAAAAAGAAGCAGAAAACTAATGTGCATAAAATATGCCTTTTGAAATGGTCGTTTTGAAATATGGACGTCCTTTGAAATTTTTGGTCGATATGTGACCCCAGCATTTGTTTTCAGGGCAGGTGTCATTTACGGGCCTGCAATGATTTTGAATATCAACTGACCATTAGCGCTGGGATTAAAGCTGCTGTTGTGTGAAACGGCCACAAGGTGGCAGCAGTTCTCCCTTACCAATTCTGGTTACTAGGGCAAGAGAGCCTCAATGGAAGTCGTGTTCTAGATTGGAATTTAGAATGGAATGTGCCAGGAGAAAGCCCCTCAAGTTTGTCTCCCTACCTCTTGTTCGTGTTTTTAATTTAATTTTTATTTTTTATTACAGCAAGTTTGATTACAATGTTTGGCTTGTTGGAGGTGTGGAAGATGTGGTTGGTTCTTTTACACATATACACATGTCTGTTTTTCCTGGGATCCTTTTCTCATGTACGTTATGACAGAATGTTGAGTAGTCTTTTGGTATTCCGTAGGTCTTTGGTGATTATGTATGTCACCTGTGTTTGTATAAGTCTGTTAACCCCGATATCGTAATGAAACCAATCCTCACACCTTTCCATTGGTGAACCATAAGTTTGTTTAATGAATCTCTGATTGCCCTTCTCGGTGGAAATATCTGCCCTGGTATCCATTTTTAGGTAACACCTATAAGTGATATGATATGATATGTGTCTTTCACTTTCTGACTTACTGCAAGTCACGTGATTACCTCTAGACTCATCTACGGTGGTGCAAATGGCATTGTGTTCTTTTTTTCCTTGGCTTCTCTTCTGCCTTAGCGAGGTCCGTTTTCAACAATGTGATTGCCTGAGTGTTGTGGATTAGCTGACCTGGGCAGCCTTACCCTGCCGCCCAGCCCTCCCCAGGTGTGCCTGGTTGAGGTCAATATAAACAGCGCTCCAGGCAGCAATAGCCCCTGAAGCTGTTCCTGACTCCATATTCTCTGCCCCGTCAGCAGTCTCGGGGCGGTGCTGGTGGGAGGGAATGAGGGGCCACAGCTTTGTTGGTGGCCCGGTGTGAGTGGGGTTCTGCTGGCCTTTCTGCAGGAGTTGCCAGGCTGCCACCTGTAAAGAAGAGGATGTGTCACCCATACCTTCCGCTGGAATTTCTCTCCGGACAGAGGTGAGGAAGGAAAAAAGCAGTGGGGGCCGGGACAGGTGGGGTATCTCAGGCAGGACAATGGAAAGCTTCCGGAAGAGCGCCCGGGGGCAGGACCACCCTGGCTGGCCTGCAGGCACCAAGTTGGCCTGCGTGCTGTTGCTGGTGTGGCTCCATGGCCCTTCCTCTAGTCTTTCAAGCCCTTGTACATATTCAGGTGTTTCACCTGGGAAGGGTGGGAACAGTTCAGCAGCAGCTGGCCTGGGGCTCAGCTCACGTTTACTCACAGAGGCCTCGGCACGGTCCCACAGCTTTGCAATAAGGACGCTCCTTGCGTGGGCGGGCGGGGCTGCTGGCTGTATGGGGGATGATTCCCCACCTCTGACCAATTTCAGAATTGTTTACCACTGGAGCAAGTGCCTTGGTTGTGTTTCCCTCTGTATAACTGTTAGGTTCAGCTTTTTTTTTTCTTTTTTGGTTCAAGTTAGATTTTATTCCTCTTTTATGTATTTATGGATATAAGCATGGAAATAATCCATTCTTATAAATACATCAGTGTGAATGAAAGAACTTTTTTTCCGTTTTATTTTTACATTTTATTTTTAAAAATGTTGAAATTTAATTTTATTTATTTTTTTATACAGTAGGTTATTATTAGTTATCTATTTTATGCATAGACATGTATACAGGTCAATCCCAATCTCCCAACTCATCCCACCACCACCACCCCATGGCTTCCCCCACTTTGTGTCCATACGTTTGTTCTCTGCCTCTGTGTCTCTATTTCTGCCCTGCAAACCAGTTCATCTATACCATTTTTCTAGGTTCCACATATAGGCATTAATATACAATATTTGTTTTTCTCTTTCTGACTTACTTCACTCTGTATGACAGTCTCTAGATCCGTCAACTTCTCTACAAATGACCCAGTTTCATTCCTTTTTATGGCTGAGTAATATTCCATTTTATATATGTACCACATCTTTATCCATTCGTCTGTCTGTGGGCATTTAGGTTGCTTCCCTTACCTGGCTATTGTAAATAGTGCTGCAATGAACATTGTGGTGAATGTGTCTCTGTGATTTATGGTTTTCTCTGGGTAAATGCCCAGAAGTGGGATTGCTGGATCCTATGGTAATTCTCTTTTTAGTTTTTTAAAGGAACCTCCATACTGTTCTCCATAGTGACTGTATCAATTTACATTCCCACCAATAGCGGAAGAGGGTTCCTTTTGTCCACAACCTCCCTAGAATTTGTTGTTTGTAGATTGTCTGATGATGCCGATTCTAACAGGTGTGAGGTCTTACCTCATTGTAGTTTTGATTTGCATTTCTCTAATAATTAGTGATGTTGAGCAGCTTGTCATGTGCGTCTTGGCCATCTCTGTGTCTTCTTTGAAGAAACGTCTATTTAGATCTTCTGCCCATTTTTGTATTGGGTTGTTTGTTTTATTAATATTAAGCTGCATGAGCTGTTTATATATATTGGAGATTAAACCTTTGTCCATTGATTCGTTTGTGAACGTTTTTGCCCATTCGTAGGGTTGCCTTTTTCCATTCCCGTTTTTTTAACAAAGAAAGAAAGCAAGCAAAAGAAGCAGAACACTAATGGGCGTGAAATATGCCTCTTGAAACTGTCGTTTTGAAATATGGACGTCTTTTGAATTTTTTGGTCGATATATGACCCCAGGATTTGTTTTCAGGGCAGGTGTCATTTACAGGCCTGAAATGATTTGGAATATCCACTGACCATTAGCGCTGGGATTAAAGCTGCTGTTGTGTGAAACGGCCACAAAGTGGCAGCAGTTCTCCCTTACCAAACCTGGTTACTAGGGCAGCAGAGCCTCAATGGAAGTCGCGTTCTAGATTGGAATGTAGAACGGAATGTGCCAGGAGAAAGCCCCTCAAGTTTGTCTCAGTTCTTCTTGTTCGTGTTTTTAATTTAATTTTTTATTTTTTATTACAGCAAGTTTGAGTACAAAGTTTAGCTTGTTGTAGCTGTGCAAGAGGTGCTTCTTTTACACATCTACATATGTCTGTTCTTCCTGGGATCCTTTTCCCATGTACATTATGACAGAATGTTGAGTAGTCTTCTCTTGGTACTCCGTAGGTCTTTGGTGATTATATTCGTCTACTGTGTTTGTATATGTCTGTTAACCCCAATATCGTAATGAATTCAATCCTCACACCTTACCTTTGGTGAACCATAAGTTTGTTTAATGAATCTGTGATTGCCCTTCTCCTTGGAAATATCTGCCCTGGTATCAATTTATACGTAACACCTATAAGTGTTATGATATGTGTCTTTCACTTTCTGACTTTCTCCAAGTCACGTGATTACCTCTAGACTCATCTACGGTGCTGAAAATGGCATTGTGTCCTTTTTTTCCTTGGCAAATATTCTGTCTTAGCGAGGTCCATTTTCTGCAATGTGATTCCCTGAGGGCTGAGGATTAGCTGACCTGGGCAGCCTGACCCTGCCGGCAAGCCCTCCCCAGGTGTGCCTGGGTTGAGGTCAATATAAACAGCACTCCAGGCAGCAATAGCCCCTGCAGCTGTGCCTGACTCCATATTCTCTGCCCCGTCAGCAGTCTCGGGGCTGTGCTGGTGGGAGGGTGTGAGGGTCCACGGCTTTGTGGGTGGCCCGGTGTGAGTGGGGCTCTGCTGGACTTTCTGCAGGAGTTGCCAGGCTGCCACCTGTAAAGAAGAGGATGTGTCACCCATAACTTCCACTGGAATATCTCTCCGGGCTGAGGTGAGGAAGGAAAAAAAGGACTGGGGACCGGGACAGGAGGAGTATCTCAGGCAGGGCAATGGAAACCTTCCAGAAGAGCGCCCGTGGCCAGGACCATCCTGGCTGACCTGCAGGCACCAAGTTGGCCTGCGTGCTGTCGCTGGTGTGGCTCCACGGCCCTTCCTCTAGGCTTTCAAGCCCTTGTACATATTCAGGTGTTTCACCTGGGAAGGGTGGGAACAGTTCAGCAGCAGCTGGCCTGGGGCTCAGCTCACGTTTACTCACACTGGACTCGCCACTGTCCCACAGCTTTGCAATAAGGACGCTCCTTGCGTGGGCGGGCGGGGCTGCTGGCTGTATGGGGGATGATTCCCCACCTCTGACCAATTTCAGAATTGTTTACCACTGGAGCAAGTGCCTTGGTTGTGTTTCCCTCTCTATAACTGTTAGGTTCAGCTTTTTTTTTTTCTTTTTTGGTTCAAGTTAGATTTTATTCCTCTTTTATGTATTTATGGATATAAGCATGGAAATAATTCATTCTACAAATACATCAGTGTGAATGGAAGAACTTTTGTTCTGTTTTATTTTTACATTTTATTTTTAAAAATTTTGAAATTTAATTTTATTTATTTTTTTATACAGTAGGTTATTATTAGTTATCTATTTTATGCATAGACATGTATACAGGTCAATCCCAATCTCCCAACTCATCCCACCACCACCACCCCATGGCTTCCCCCACTTTGTGTCCATACGTTTGTTCTCTGCCTCTGTGTCTCTATTTCTGCCCTGCCAACCAGTTCATCTGTACCATTTTTTCTAGGTTCCACATATAGGCATTAATATACAATATTTGTTTTTCTCTTTCTGACTTACTTCACTCTGTATGACAGTCTCTAGATCCGTCAACTTCTCTACAAATGACCCAGTTTCATTCCTTTTTATGGCTGAGTAATATTCCATTTTATATATGTACCACATCTTTATCCATTCGTCTGTCTGTGGGCATTTAGGTTGCTTCCCTTACCTGGCTATTGTAAATAGTGCTGCAATGAACATTGTGGTGAATGTGTCTCTGTGATTAATGGTTTTCTCTGGGTAAATGCCCAGAAGTGGGATTGCTGGATCCTATGGTAATTCTCTTTTTAGTTTTTTAAAGGAACCTCCATACTGTTCTCCATAGTGACTGTATCAATTTACATTCCCACCAATAGCGGAAGAGGGTTCCTTTTGTCCACACCCTCCCTAGAATTTGTTGTTTGTAGATTATCTGATGATGCCGATTCTAACAGGTGTGAGGTCTTACCTCATTGTAGTTTTGATTTGCATTTCTCTAATAATTAGTGATGTTGAGCAGCTTGTCATGTGCGTCTTGGCCATCTCTGTGTCTTCTTTGAAGAAACGTCTATTTAGATCTTCTGCCCATTTTTGTATTGGGTTGTTTGTTTTATTAATATTAAGCTGCATGAGCTGTTTATATATATTGGAGATTAAACCTTTGTCCATTGATTCGTTTGTTAAAGTTTTCGCCCATTCTGAGGGTCGCCTTTTACCATTCCCGATTTTTAACAAAGAAAGAAAGAAATCAAAAGAAGCAGAACACTAATGTGCGTGAAATATGCCTCTTGAAACTGTCGTTTGGAAATATGGACGTCTTTTGAATTTTTTGGTCGATATATGACCCCAGGATTTGTTTTCAGGGCAGGTGTCATTTACAGGCCTGTAATGATTTGGAATATCCACTGACCATTAGCGCTGGGATTAAAGCTGCTGTTGTGTGAAATGGCCACAAGGTGGCAGCAGTTCTCCCTTACCAAATCTGGTTACTAGGGCAGCAGAGCCTCAATGGAAGTCGCGTTCTAGATTGGAATGTAGAACGGAATGTACCAGGAGAAAGCCCCTCAAGTTTTTCTCACTACTTCTTGTTCGTGTTTTTAATTTAATTTTTTATTTTTTATTACAGCAAGTTTGAGTACAACGTTTAGCTTGTTGTAGGTGTGCAAGAGGTGGTTCTTTTACACATATACATATGTCTGTTCATCCTGGGATCCTTTTCCCATGTTCGTTATGACAGAATGTTGAGTTGTCTTCTCTTGGTACTCCGTAGGTCTTTGGTGATTATATACGTCTACTGTGTTTGTATATGTCTGTTAACCCCAATATCATAATGAATTCAATCCTCACACCTTTCCTTTGGTGAACCATAAGTTTGTTTAATGAATCTTTGATTGTCCTTCTCCGTGGAAATATCTGCCCTGGTATCAATTTATACGTAACACCTATAAGTGATATGATATGATATATGTCTTTCACTTTCTGACTTACTCCAAGTCACGTGATTACCTCTAGACTCATCTACGGTGCTGCAAATGGCATTGTGTGCTTTTTTCCCTTGGCTAATATTCTGTCTTTGCGAGGTCCATTTTCTGCAACGTGATTCCCTGAGGGCTGAGGATTAGCTGACCTGGGCAGCCTGACACTGCTGGCAAGCACTCCCCAGGTGTGCCTGGGTTGAGGTCAATATAAACAGCACTCCAGGCAGCAATAGCACCTGCAGCTGTGCCTGACTCCATATTCTCTGCCCCGTCAGCAGTCTCGGGGCTGTGCTGGTGGGAGGGTGTGAGGGTCCACGGCTTTGTGGGTGGCCCGGTGTGAGTGGGGCTCTGCTGGACTTTCTGCAGGAGTTGCCAGGCTGCCACCTGTAAAGAAGAGGATGTGTCACCCATAACTTCCACTGGAATATCTCTCCGGGCTGAGGTGAGGAAGGAAAAAAAGGAGTGGGGGCCGGGACAGGAGGGGTATCTCAGGCAGGGCAATGGCAAGCTTCCAGAAGAGTGCCCGTGGCCAGGACCATCCTGGCTGACCTGCAGGCACCAAGTTGGCCTGCGTGCTGTCGCTGGTGTGGCTCCACGGCCCTTCCTCTAGGCTTTCAAGCCCTTGTACATATTCAGGTGTTTCACCTGGGAAGGGTGGGAACAGTTCAGCAGCAGCTGGCCTGGGGCTCAGCTCACGTTTACTCACAGAGGCCTCGGCACGGTCCCACAGCTTAGCAATAAGGACGCTCCTTGCGTGGGCGGGCGGGGCTGCTGGCTGTATGGGGGATGATTCCCCACCTCTGACCAATTTCAGAATTGCTTACCACTGGAGCAAGTGCCTTGGTTGTGTTTCCCTCTGTATAACTGTTAAGTTCAGCTTTTTTTTTTCTTTTTTGGTTCAAGTTAGATTTTATTCCTCTTTTATGTATTTATGGATATAAGCATGGAAATAATTCATTCTTATAAATACATCAGTGTGAATGGAAGAACATTTTTTCTGTTTTATTTTTACATTTTATTTTTAAAATTTTTGAAATTTAATTTTATTTATCTTTTTTTATAAAGTAGGTTATTATTAGTTATCTATTTTATGCATAGACATGTATACAGGTCAATCCCAATCTCCAAACTCATCCCACCACCACCACCCCATGGCTTCCCCCACTTTGTGTCCATACGTTTGTTCTCTACCTCTGTGTCTCTATTTCTGCCCTGCAAACCAGTTCATCTGTAGCATTTTTCTAGGTTCCACATATAGGCATTAATATACAATATTTGTTTTTCTCTTTCTGACTTACTTCACTCTGTATGACAGTCTCTAGATCCATCAACTTCTCTACAAATGACCCAGGTTCATTCCTTTTTATGGCTGAGTAATATTCCATTTTATATATGTACCACATCTTTATCCATTCGTCTGTCTGTGGGCATTTAGGTTGCTTCCATTACCTGGCTATTGTAAATAGTGCTGCAATGAACATTGTGGTGAATGTGTCTCTGTGATTTATGGTTTTCTCTGGGTAAATGCCCAGAAGTGGGATTGCTGGATCCTATGGTAATTCTCTTTTTAGTTTTTTAAAGGAACCTCCATACTGTTCTCCATAGTGACTGTATCAATTTACATTCCCACCAATAGCGGAAGAGGGTTCCTTTTGTCCACACATATACATATGTCTGTTCTTCCTGGGATCCTTTTCCCATGTACGTTATGACAGAATGTTGAGTAGTCTTCTCTTGGTACTCCGTAGGTCTTTGGTGATTATATACGTCTACTGTGTTTGTATATGTCTGTTAACCCCAATATCGTAATGAATTCAATCCTCACACCTTTCCTTTGGTGAACCATAAGTTTGTTTAATGAATCTGTTATTGCCCTTCTCCGTGGAAATATCTGCCCTGGTATCAATTTATAGGTAACACCTATAAGTGATATGATATGATATGTGTCTTTCACTTTCTGACTTACTCCAAGTCACGTGATTACCTCTAGACTCATCTAAGGTGCTGCAAATGGCATTGTGTCCTTTTTTTCCTTGGCGAATATTCTGTCTTAGCGAGGTCCATTTTCTGCAATGTGATTCCCTGAGGGCTGAGGATTAGCTGACCTGGGCAGCCTGACCCTGCCGGCAAGCCCTCCCCATGTGTGCCTGGGTTGACGTCAATATAAACAGCACTCCAGGCAGCAATAGCCCCTGCAGCTGTGCCTGACTCCATATTCTCTGCCCCGTCAGCAGTCTCGGGGCTGTGCTGGTGGGAGGGTGTGCGGGTCCACGGCTTTGTGGGTGGCCCGGTGTGAGTGGGGCTCTGCTGGACTTTATGCAGGAGTTGCCAGGCTGCCACCTGTAAAGAAGAGGATGTGTCACCCATAACTTCCACTGGAATATCTCTCCGGGCTGAGGTGAGGAAGGAAAAAAAGGAGAGGGGGCCGGGACAGGAGGGGTAACTCAGGCAGGGCAATGGAAAGCTTCCAGAAGAGCGCCCGTGGCCAGGACCATCCTGGCTGACCTGCAGGCACCAAGTTGGCCTGCGTGCTGTCGCTGGTGTGGCTCCACGGCCCTTCCTCTAGGCTTTCAAGCCCTTGTACATATTCAGGTGTTTCACCTGGGAAGGGTGGGAACAGTTCAGCAGCAGCTGGCCTGGGGCTCAGCTCACGTTTACTCACAGAGGCCTCGCCACTGTCCCACAGCTTAGCAATAAGGACGCTCCTTGCGTGGGCGGGCGGGGCTGCTGGCTGTATGGGGGATGATTCCCCACCTCTGACCAATTTCAGAATTGTTTACCACTTGAGCAAGTGCCTTGGTTGTGTGTCCCTCTGTATAACTGTTAGGTTCAGCTTTGTTTTTTCTTTTTTGGTTCAAGTTAGATTTTATTCCCATTTTATGTATTTATGGATATAAGCATGGAAATAATTCATTCTTATAAATACATCAGTGTGAATGGAAGAAATTTTTTTCTGTTTTATTTTTAAATTTTATTTTTAAAAATGTTGAAATTTAATTTTATTTATTTTTTTATACAGTAGGTTATTATTAGTTATCTATTTTATGCATAGACATGTATACAGGTCAATCCCAATCTCGCAACTCATCCCACCACCACCACCCCGTGGCTTTCCCCACTTTGTGTCCATACGTTTGTTCTCTACCTCTGTGTCTCTATTTCTGCCCTGCAAACCAGTTCATCTGTACCATTTTTCTAGGTTCCACATATAGGCATTAATATACAATATTTGTTTTTCTCTTTCTGACTTACTTCACTCTATGACAGTCTCTAGATCCATCAACTTCTCTACAAATGACCCAGTTTCATTCCTTTTTATGGCTGAGTAATATTCCATTTTATATATGCACCACATCTTTATCCATTCGTCTGTCTGTGGGCATTTAGGTTGCTTCCATTACCTGGCTATTGTAAATAGTGCTGCAATGAACATTGTGGTGAATGTGTCTCTGTGATTTATGGTTTTCTCTGGGTAAATGCCCAGAAGTGGGATTGCTGGATCCTATGGTAATTCTCTTTTTAGTTTTTTAAAGGAACCTCCATACTGTTCTCCATAGTGACTGTACCAATTTACATTCCCACCAATAGCGGAAGAGGGTTCCTTTTTTCCACACCCTCCCCAGAATTTGTTGTTTGTAGATTATCTGATGATGCCGATTCTAACAGGTGTGAGGTCTTACCTCATTGTAGTTTTGATTTGCATTTCTCTAATAATTAGTGATGTTGAGCATCTTGTCATGTGCGTCTTGGCCATCTCTGTGTCTTCTTTGAAGAAACGTCTATTTAGATCTTTTGCCCATTTTTGTATTGGGTTGTTTGTTTTATTAATATTAAGCTGCATGAGCTGTTTATATATATTGGAGATTAAACATTTGTACATTGATTCGTGTGTGAACCTCTTCGCCCATTCTGAGGGTTGCCTTTTTCCATTCCCGTTTTTTTAACAAAGAAAGAAAGCAAGCAAAAGAAGCAGAACACTAATGTGCGTGAAATATGCCTCTTGAAACTGTCGTTTTGAAATATGGACGTCTTTTGACTTTTTTGGTCGATATATGACCCCAGGATTTGTTTTCAGGGCAGGTGTCATTTACAGGCCTGAAATGATTTGGAATATCCACTGACCATAGGGCTGGGATTAAAGCTGCTGTTGTGTGAAACGGCCACAAAGTGGCAGCAGTTCTCCCTTACCAAACCTGGTTACTAGGGCAGCAGAGTCTCAATGGAAGTCGCGTTCTAGATTGGAATATACAACGGAATGTGCCAGGAGAAAGCCCCTCAAGTTTGTCTCACTACTTCTTGTTCGTGTTTTTAATTTAATTTTTTATTTTTTATTACAGCAAGTTGGAGTACAAAGTTTAGCTTGTTGTAGCTGTGCAAGAGGTGCTTCTTTTACACATCTACATATGTCTGTTCTTCCTGGGATCCTTTTCCCATGTACGTTATGACAGAATGTTGAGTAGTCTTCTCTTGGTACTCCGTAGGTCTTTGGTGATTATATACGTCTGCTGTGTTTGTTTATGTCTGTTAACCCCAATATCGTAATGAATTCAATCCTCGCACCTTTCCTTTGGTGAACCATATGTTTGTTTAATGAATCTGTGATTGCCCTTCTCCGTGTAAATATCTGCCCTTGTATCAATTTATACGTAACACCTATAAGTGATATGATATGATATGTGTCTATCACTTTCTGACTTACTCCAAGTCACGTGATTACCTCTAGACTCATCTACGGTGCTGCAAATGGCATTGTGTGCTTTTTTTCCTTGGCGAATATTCTGTCTTAGCGAGGTCCATTTTCTGCAATGTGATTCCCTGAGGGCTGAGGATTAGCTGACCTGGGCAGCCTGACCCTGCCGGCAAGCCCTCCCCAGGTGTGCCTGGGTTGAGGTCAATATAAACAGCACTCCAGGCAGCAATAGCCCCTGCAGCTGTGCCTGACTCCATATTCTCTGCCCCGTCAGCAGTCTCGGGGCTGTGCTGGTGGGAGGGTGTGAGGGTCCAAGGCTTTGTGGGCGGCCCGTTGTGAGTGGGGCTCTGCTGGACTTTCTGCAGGAGTTGCCAGGCTGCCACCTGTAAAGAAGAGGATGTGTCACCCATAACTTCCACTGGAATATCTCTCCGGGCTGAGGTGAGGAAGGAAAAAAAGGAGTGGGGGCCGGGACAGGAGCGGTATCTCAGGCAGGGCAATGGAAAGCTTCCAGAAGAGCGCCCGTGGCCAGGACCATCCTGGCTGACCTGCAGGAACCAAGGTGGCCTGCGTGCTGTCGCTGGTGTGGCTCCACGGCCCTTCCTCTAGGCTTTCAAGCCCTTGTACATATTCAGGTGTTTCACCTGGGATGGGTGGGAACAGTTCAGCAGCAGCTGGCCTGGGGCTCAGCTCACGTTTACTCACAGAGGCCTCGCCACGGTCCCACAGCTTTGCAATAAGGACGCTCCTTGCGTGGGCGGGCGGGGCTGCTGGCTGTATGGGGGATGATTCCCCACCTCTGACCAATTTCAGAATTGTTTACCCCTGGAGCAAGTGCCTTGGTTGTGTTTCCCTCTGTATAACTGTTATGTTCAGTATTTTTTTCTTTTTTGGTTCAAGTTAGATTTTATTCCTCTTTTATGTATTTATGGATATAAGCATGGAAATAATTCATTCTTATAAATACATCAGTGTGAATGGAAGAACTTTTTTTCTGTTTTATTTTTACATTTTATTTTAAAAAATTTTGAAATTTAATTTTATTTATTTTTTATACAGTAGGTTATTATTAGTTATCTATTTTATGCATAGACATGTATACAGGTCAATCCCAATCTCCCAACTCATCCCACCACCACCACCCCATGGCTTCCCCCACTTTGTGTCCATACGTTTGTTCTCTGCCTCTGTGTCTCTATTTCTGCCCTGCAAACCAGTTCATCTGTACCGTTTTTCTAGGTTCCACATATAGGCATTAATATACAATATTTGTTTTTCTCTTTCTGACTTACTTCACTCTGTATGACAGTGTCTAGATTCATCAACTTCTCTACAAATGACGCAGTTTCATTCCTTTTTATGGCTGAGTAATATTCCATTTTATATATGTACCACATCTTTATCCATTCGTCTGTCTGTGGGCATTTAGGTTGCTTCCATTACCTGGCTATTGTAAATAGTGCTGCAATGAACATTGTGGTGAATGTGTCTCTGTGATTTATGGTTTTCCCTGGGTAAATGCCCAGAAGTGGGATTGCTGGATCCTATGGTAATTCTCTTTTTAGATTTTTAAAGGAACCTCCATACTGTTCTCCATAGTGACTGTATCAATTTACATTCCCACCAATAACGGAAGAGGGTTCCTTTTGTCCACACCCTCCCCAGAATTTGTTGTTTGTAGATTATCTGATGATGTCGATTCTAACAGGTGTGAGGTCTTACCTCATTGTAGTTTTGATTTGCATTTCTCTAATAATTAGTGATGTTGAGCAGCTTGTCATGTGCGTCTTGGCCATCTCTGTGTCTTCTTTGAAGAAACGTCTATTTAGATCTTCTGCCCATTTTTGTATTGGGTTGTTTGTTTTACTAATATTAAGCTGCATGAGCTGTTTATATATATTGGAGATTAAACCTTTGTCCATTGATTCGTTGGTGAACATTTTCGCCCATTCTGAGGGTTGCCTTTTTCCATTCCCAATTTTTAACAAAGAAAGAAAGAAAGCAAAAGAAGCAGAACACTAATGTGCGTGAAATATGCCTCTTGAAACTGTCGTTTTGAAATATGGACGTCTTTTGAATTTTTTGGTCGATATATGACCCCAGGATTTGTTTTCAGGGCAGGTGTCATTTACAGGCCTGTAATGATTTGGAATATCCACTGACCATTAGCGCTGGGATTAAAGCTGCTGTTATGTGAAACGGCCAAAAGGTGGCAGCAGTTCTCCCTTACCAAATCTGGTTACTAGGGCAGCAGAGCCTCAATGGAAGTCGCGTTCTAGATTGGAATGTAGAACGGAATGTGCCAGGAGAAAGCCCCTCAAGTTTCTCTCACTACTTCTTGTTCGTGTTTTTAATATAATTTTTTATTTTTTATTACAGCAAGTTTGAGTACAACGTTTAGCTTGTTGTAGGTGTGCAAGAGGTGGTTCTTTTACACATATACATATGTCTGTTCTTCCTGGGATCCTTTTCCCATGTACGTTATGACACAATGTTGAGTAGTCTTCTCTTGGTACTCCGTAGGTCTTTGGTGATTATATACGTCTACTGTGTTTGTATATGTCTGTTAACCCCAATATCGTAATGAATTCAATCCTCACACCTTTCCTTTGGTGAACCATAATTTTGTTTAATGAATCTGTGATTGCCCTTCTCCGTGGAAATATCTGCCCTGGTATCAATTTATACGTAACACCTATAAGTGATATGATATGATATGTGTCTTTCACTTTCTGACTTACTCCAAGTCACGTGATTACCTCTAGACTCATCTAGGGTGCTGCAAATGGCATTGTGTCCTTTTTTTTCCTTGGCGAATATTCTGTCTTTGCGAGACCCATTTTCTGCAATGTGATTCCCTGAGGGCTGAGGATTAGCTGACTTGGGCAGCCTGACCCTGCCGGCAAGCCCTCCCCAGGTGTGCCTGGGTTGAGGTCAATATAAACAGCACTCCAGGCAGCAATAGCCCCTGCAGCTGTGCCTGACTCCATATTCTCTGCCCCGTCAGCAGTCTCGGGGCTGTGCTGGTGGGAGGGTGTGAGGTTCCACGACTTTGTGGGTGGCCCGGTGTGAGTGGGGCTCTGCTGGACTTTCTGCAGGAGTTGCCAGGCTGCCACCTGTAAAGAAGAGGATGTGTCACCCATAAATTCCACTGGAATATCTCTCCGGGCTGAGGTGAGGAAGGAAAAAAAGGAGTGGGGGCCGGGACAGGAGGGGTATCTCAGGCAGGGCAATGGAAAGCTTCCAGAAGAGCGCCCGTGGCCAGGACCATCCTGGCTGACATGCAGGCACCAAGTTGGCCGGCGTGCTGTCGCTGGTGTGGCTCCACGGCCCTTCCTCTAGGCTTTCAAGCCCTTGTACATATTCAGGTGTTTCACCTGGGAAGGGTGGGAACAGTTCAGCAGCAGCTGGCCTGGGGCTCAGCTCACGTTTACTCACAGAGGCCTCACCACGGTCCCACAGCTTAGCAATAAGGACGCTCCTTGCGTGGGCGGGCGGGGCTGCTGGCTGTATGGGGGATGATTCCCCACCTCTGACCAATTTCAGAATTGTTTACCACTGGAGCAAGTGCCTTGGTTGTGTTTCCCTCTGTATAACTCTTATGTTCAGTTTTTTTTTCTTTTTTGGTTCAAGTTAGATTTTATTCCTCTTTTATGTATTTATGGATATAAGCATGGAAATAATTCATTCTTATAAATACATCAGTGTGAATGGAAGAACTTTTTTTCTGTTTTATTTTTACATTTTATTTTAAAAAAATTTGAAATTTAATTTTATTTATTTTTTATACAGTAGGTTATTATTAGTTATCTATTTTATGCATAGACATGTATACAGGTCAATCCCAATCTCCCAACTCATCCCACCACCACCACCCCATGGCTTCCCCCACTTTGTGTCCATACGTTTGTTCTCTGCCTCTGTGTCTCTATTTCTGCCCTGCAAACCAGTTCATCTGTACCGTTTTTCTAGGTTCCACATATAGGCATTAATATACAATATTTGTTTTTCTCTTTCTGACTTACTTCACTCTGTATGACAGTGTCTAGATTCATCAACTTTTCTACAAATGACGCAGTTTCATTCCTTTTTATGGCTGAGTAATATTCCATTTTATATATGTACCACATCTTTATCCATTCGTCTGTCTGTGGCCATTTAGGTTGCTTCCATTACCTGGCTATTGTAAATAGTGCTGCAATGAACATTGTGGTGAATGTGTCTCTGTGATTTATGGTTTTCCCTGGGTAAATGCCCAGAAGTGGGATTGCTGGATCCTATGGTAATTCTGTTTTTAGTTTTTTAAAGGAACCTCCATACTGTTCTCCATAGTGACTGTATCAATTTACATTCCCACCAATAGTGGAAGAGGGTTCCTTTTGTCCACACCCTCCCCAGAATTTGTTGTTTGTAGATTATCTGATGATGCCGATTCTAACAGGTGTGAGGTCTTACCTCATTGTAGTTTTGATTTGCATTTCTCTAATAATTAGTGATGTTGAGCAGCTTTTCATGTGCGTCTTGGCCATCTCTGTGTCTTCTTTGAAGAAACGTCTATTTAGATCTTCTGCCCATTTCTGTATTGGGTTGTTTGTTTTATTAATATTAAGCTGCATGAGCTGTTTATATATATTGGAGATTAAACCTTTGTCCATTGATTCGTTTGTTAAAGTTTTCGCCCATTCTGAGGGTCGCCTTTTTCCATTCCCGATTTTTAACAAAGAAAGAAAGAAATCAAAAGAAGCAGAACACTAATGTGCGTTAAATATGCCTCTTGAAACTGTCGTTTTGAAATATGGACGTCTTTTGAATTTTTTGGTCCATATATGACCCCAGGATTTGTTTT
Source organism: Mesoplodon bidens (assembly GCF_964165515.1). Classification (NCBI taxonomy): domain Eukaryota; kingdom Metazoa; phylum Chordata; class Mammalia; order Artiodactyla; family Ziphiidae; genus Mesoplodon; species Mesoplodon bidens. The sequence continues at coordinate 34,421 of NW_027672509.1, forward strand.
CAGGGCAGGTGTCATTTACAGGCCTGTAATGATTTGGAATATACACTGACCATTAGCGCTGGGATTAAAGCTGCTGTTGTGTGAAACGGCCACAAGGTGGCAGCAGTTCTCCCTTACCAAATCTGGTTACTAGGGCAGCAGAGCCTCAATGGAAGTCGCGTTCTAGATTGGAATGTAGAACGGAATGTACCAGGAGAAAGCTCCTCAAGTTTTTCTCACTACTTCTTGTTCGTGTTTTTAATTTAATTTTTTATTTTTTATTACAGCAAGTTTGAGTACAACGTTTAGCTTGTTGTAGGTGTGCAAGAGGTGGTTCTTTTACACATATACATATGTCTGTTCTTCCTGGGATCCTTTTCCCATGTTCGCTATGACAGAATGTTGAGTAGTCTTCTCTTGGTACTCCGTAGGTCTTTGGTGATTATATACGTCTACTGTGTTTGTATATGTCTGTTAACCCCAATATCATAATGAATTCAATCCTCACACCTTTCCTTTGGTGAACCATAAGTTTGTTTAATGAATCTTTGATTGCCCTTCTCCGTGGAAATATCTGCCCTGGTATCAATTTATAGGTAACACCTATAAGTGATATGATATGATATGTGTCTTTCACTTTCTGACTTACTCCAAGTCACGTGATTACCTCTAGACTCATCTACGGTGCTGCAAATGGCATTGTGTGCTTTTTTCCCTTGGCTAATATTCTGTCTTAGCGAGGTCCATTTTCTGCAATGTGATTCCCTGAGGGCTGAGGATTAGCTGACCTGGGCAGCCTGACCCTGCCGGCAAGCCCTCCACAGGTGTGCCTGGGTTGAGGTCAATATAAACAGCACTCCAGGCAGCAATAGCCCCTGCAGCTGTGCCTGACTCCATATTCTCTGCCCCGTCAGCAGTCTCGGGGCTGTGCTGGTGGGAGGGTGTGAGGGTCCACGGCTTTGTGGGTGGCCCGGTGTGAGTGGGGCTCTGCTGGACTTTCTGCAGGAGTTGCCAGGCTGCCACCTGTAAAGAAGAGGATGTGTCACCCATAACTTCCACTGGAATATCTCTCCGGGCTGAGGTGAGGAAGGAAAAAAAGGAGTGGGGGCCGGGACAGGAGGGGTATCTCAGGCAGGGCAATGGAAAGCTTCCAGAAGAGCGCCCGTGGCCAGGACCATCCTGGCTGACCTGCAGGCACCAAGGTGGCCTGCGTGCTGTCGCTGGTGTGGCTCCACGGCCCTTCCTCTAGGCTTTCAAGCCCTTGTACATATTCAGGTGTTTCACCTGGGAAGGGTGGGAACACTTCAGCAGCAGCTGGCCTGGGGCTCAGCTCACATTTACTCACAGAAGCCTCAGCACGGTCCCCCAGCTTTGCAATAAGGACGCTCCTTGCGTGGGTGGGCGGGGCTGCTGGCTCTATGGGAGATGATTCCCCACCTCTGACCAATTTCAGAATTGTTTACCACTGGAGCAAGTGCCTTGGTAGTGTTTTCCTCTGTATAACTGTTAGGTTCAGTTTTGTTTTTTCTTTTTTGGTTCAAGTTAGATTTTATTCCTCTTTTATGTATTTATGGATATAAGCAAGGAAATAATTCATTCTTATAAATACATCAGTGTGAATGGAAGAACATTTTTTCTGTTTTATTTTTACATTTTATTTTTAAAATTTTTGAAATTTAATTTTATTTATCTTTTTTTATAAAGTAGGTTATTATTAGTTATCTATTTTATGCATAGACATGTATACAGGTCAATCCCAATCTCCCAACTCATCCCACCACCACCACCCCATGGCTTCCCCCACTTTGTGTCCATACGTTTGTTCTCTACCTCTGTGTCTCTATTTCTGCCCTGCAAACCAGTTCATCTGTAGCATTTTTCTAGGTTCCACATATAGGCATTAATATACAATATTTGTTTTTCTCTTTCTGACTTACTTCACTCTGTATGACAGTCTCTAGATCCATCAACTTCTCTACAAATGACCCAGGTTCATTCCTTTTTATGGCTGAGTAATATTCCATTTTATATATGTACCACTTCTTTATCCATTCGTCTGTCTGTGGGCATTTAGGTTGCTTCCATTACTTGGCTATTGTAAATAGTGCTGCAATGAACATTGTGGTGAATGTGTCTTTGTGATTTATGGTTTTCTCTGGGTATATGCCCAGAAGTGGGATTGCTGGATCCTATGGTAATTCTCTTTTTAGTTTTTTAAAGGAACCTCCATACTGTTCTCCATAGTGACTGTATCAATTTACATTCCCACCAATAGCGGAAGAGGGTTTCTTTTGTCCACACCCTCCCCAGAATTTGTTGTTTGTAGATTATCTGATGATGCCGATTCTAAAAGGTGTGAGGTCTTACCTCATTGTAGTTTTGATTTGCATTTCTCTAATAATTAGTGATGTTGAGCAGCTTTTCATGTGCGTCTTGGCCATCTCTGTGTCTTCTTTGAAGAAACGTCTATTTAGATCTTCTGCCCATTTTTGTATTGGGTTGTTTGTTTTATTAATATTAAGCTGCATGAGCTGTTTATATATATTGGAGGTTAAACCTTTGTCCATTGATTCGTTTGTGAAAGTTTTCGCCCATTCTGAGGGTTGCCTTTTACCATTCCCGTTTTTTTAACAAAGAAAGAAAGAAAGCTAAAGAAGCAGAACACTAATGTGCGTGAAATATGCCTCTTGAAACTGTCGTTTTGAAATATGGACGTCTTTTGAATTTTTTGGTCGATATATGACCCCAGGATTTGTTTTCAGGGCAGGTGTCATTTACAGGCCTGTAATGATTTGGAATATCCTCTGACCATTAGCGCTGGGATTAAAGCTGCTGTTGTGTGAAACGGCCACAAGGTGGCAGCAGTTCTCCCTTACCAAATCTGGTTACTAGGGCAGCAGAGCCTCAATGGAAGTCGCGTTCTAGATTGGAATGTAGAACGGAATGTGCCAGGAGAAAGCCCCTCAAGTTGGTCTCACTACTTCTTGTTCGTGTTTTTAATTTAATTTTTTATTTTTTATTACAGCAAGTTTGAGTACAACGTTTAGCTTGTTGTAGGTGTGCAAGAGGTGGTTCTTTTACACATATACATATGTCTGTTCTTCCTGGGATCCTTTTCCCATGTACGTTATGACAGAATGTTGAGTAGTCTTCTCTTGGTACTCCGTAGGTCTTTGGTGACTATATACGTCTACTGTGTTTGTATATGTCTGTTAACACCAATATCGTAATGAATTCAATCCTCACACCTTTCCTTTGGTGAAACATAAGTTTGTTTAATGAATCTGTGATTGCCCTTCTCCATGGAATTATCTGCCCTGGTATCAATTTATAGGTAACACCTATAAGTGATATGATATGATATGTGTCTTTCACTTTCTGACTTACTCCAAGTCACGTGATTACCTCTAGACTCATCTACGGTGCTGCAAATGGCATTGTGTCCTTTTTCTCCTTGGCGAATATTCTGCCTTAGCGAGGTCCATTTTCTGCAATGTGATTCCCTGAGGGCTGAGGATTAGCTGACCTGGGCAGCCTGACCCTGCCGGCAAGCCCTCCCCAGGTGTGCCTGGGTTGAGGTCAATATAAACAGCACTCCAGGCAGCAATAGCCCCTGCAGCTGTGCCTGACTCCATATTCTCTGCCCCGGCAGCAGTCTCGGGGCTGTGCTGGTGGGAGGGTGTGAGGGTCCAGGGCTTTGTGGGTGGCCCGGTGTGAGGGGGGCTCTGCTGGTCTTTCTGCAGGAGTTGCCAGGCTGCGACCTGTAAAGAAGTGGATGTGTCACCCATAATTTCCACTGGAATATCTCTCCGGGCTGAGGCGAGTAAGGAAAAATGGAGTGATGGCCGGGACAGGATCGGTATCTCAGGCAGGGCAATGGAAAGCTTCCAGAAGAGCGCCCGTGGCCAGGACCATCCTGGCTGACCTGCAGGCACCAAGTTGGCCTCCGTGGTGTTGCTGGAGTGGCTCCACGGCCCTTCCTCTACTCTTTCAAGCCCTTGTACATATTCAGGTGTTTCACCTGGGAAGGGTGGGAACAGTTCAGCAGCAGCTGGCCTGGGGCTCAGCTCACGTTTACTCACAGAGGCCTAGGCACGGTCCCCCAGCTTTGCAATAAGGACGCTCCTTGCGTGGGTGGGCGGGGCTGCTGGCTGTATGGGAGATGATTCCCCACCTCTGACCAATTTCAGAATTGTTTACCACTGGAGCAAGTGCCTTGGTAGTGTTTTCCTCTGTATAACTGTTAGGTTCAGTTTTTTTTTCTTTTTTGTTTCAAGTTAGATTTTATTCCTCTTTTATGTATTTATAGATATAAGCATGGAAATAATTCATTCTTATAAATACATCAGTGTGAATGGAAGAACTTTTTTTTTGTTTTATTTTAACATTTAATTTTTAAAAATTTTGAAATTTAATTTTATTTATATTTTTATACAGTAGGTTATTATTAGTTTTCTATTTTATGCATAGACATGTATACAGGTCAATCCCAATCTCCCAACTCATCCCACCACCACCACCCCATGGCTTCCCCCACTTTGTGTCCATACGTTTGTTCTCTACCTCTGTGTCTCTATTTCTGCCCTGCAAACCAGTTCATCTGTACCATTTTTCTAGGTTCCACATATAGGCATTAATATACAATATTTGTTTTTCTCTTTCTGACTTACTTCACTCTGTATGACAGTCTCTAGATCCATCAACTTCTCTACAAATGACCCAGGTTCATTCCTTTTTATGGCTGAGTAATATTCCATTTTATATATGTACCACATCTTTATCCATTCGTCTGTCTGTGGGCATTTAGGTTGCTTCCATTACCTGGCTATTGTAAATAGTGCTGCAATGAACATTGTGGTGAATGTGTCTCTGTGATTTATGGTTTTCTCTGGGTATATGCCCAGAAGTGGGATTGCTGGATCCTATGGTAATTCTCTTTTTAGTTTTTTAAAGGAACCTCCATACTGTTCTCCATAGTGACTGTATCAATTTACATTCCCACCAATAGCGGAAGAGGGTTCCTTTTGTCCACACCCTCCCCAGAATTTGTTGTTTGTAGATTATCTGATGATGCCGATTCTAACAGGTGTGAGGTCTTACCTCATTGTAGTTTTGGTTTGCATTTCTCTAATAATTAGTGATGTTGAGCAGCTTGTCATGTGCGTCTTGGCCATCTCTGTCTTCTTTGAAGAAACGTCTATTTAGATCTTCTGCCCATTTTTGTATTGGGTTGTTTGTTTTATTAATATTAAGCTGCATGAGCTGTTTATATATATTGGAGATTAAACCTTTGTCCATTGATTCGTTTGTGAACGTTTTCGCCCATTCTGAGGGTTGCCTTTTTCCATTCCCGTTTTTTTAACAAAGAAAGAAAGCAAGCAAAAGAAGCAGAACACTAATGTGCGTGAAATATGCCTCTTGAAACTGTCGTTTTGAAATATGGACGTCTTTTGAATTTTTTGGTCGATATATGATCCCAGGATTTGTTTTCACGGCAGGTGTCATTTACAGGCCTGTAATGATTTGGAATATCCACTGACCATTAGCGCTGGGATTAAACCTGCTGTTGTGTGAAACGGCCACAAGGTGGCAGCAGTTCTCCCTTACCAAATCTGGTTACTAGGGCAGCAGAGCCTCAAAGGAAGTCGCGTTCTAGATAGGAATGTAGAACGGAATGTGCCAGGAGAAAGCCCCTCAAGTTTGTCTCACTACTTCTTGTTCGTGTTTTTAATTTAATTTTTTATTTTTTATTACAGCAAGTTTGAGTACAACGTTTAGCTTGTTGTAGGTGTGCAAGAGGTGGTTCTTTTACACATATACATATGTCTGTTCTTCCTGGATCCTTTTCCCATGTACGTTATGACAGAATGTTGAGTAGTCTTCTCTTGGTACTCCGTAGGTCTTTGGTAATTATATATGTCTACTGTGTTTGTATATGTCTGTTAACCCCAATATCGTAATGAATTCAATCCTCACACCTTTCCTTTGGTGAACCATAAGTTTGTTTAATGAATCTGTGATTGCCCTTCTCCGTGGAAATATCTGCCCTGGTATCAATTTATAGGTAACACCTATAAGTGATATGATATGATATGTGTCTTTCACTTTCTGACTTACTCCAAGTCACGTGATTACCTCTAGACTCATCTACAGTGCTGCAAATGGCATTGTGTGCTTCTTTTCCTTGGCGAATATTCTGTCTTAGCGAGGTCCATTTTCTGCAATGTGATTACCTGAGGGCTGAGGATTAGCTGACATGGGCAGCCTGACCCTGCCGGCAAGCCCTCCCCAGGTTTGACTCGGTTGAGGTCAATATAAACAGCACTCCAGGCAGCAATAGCCCCTGCAGCTGTGCCTGACTCCATATTCTCTGCCCCGGCAGCAGTCTCGGGGCTGTGCTGGTGGGAGGGTGTGAGGGTCCAGGGCTTTGTGGGTGGCCCGGTGTGAGGGGGGCTCTGCTGGATTTTCTGCAGGAGTTGCCAGGCTGCGACCTGTAAAGAAGTGGATGTGTCACCCATAATTTCCACTGGAATATCTCTCCGGGCTGAGGCGAGTAAGGAAAAATGGAGTGGTGGCCGGGACAGGATCGGTATCTCAGGCAGGGCAATGGAAAGCTTCCAGAAGAGCGCCCGTGGCCAGGACCATCCTGGCTGACCTGCAGGCACCAAGGTGGCCTGCGTGCTGTCGCTGGTATGGCTCCACGGCCCTTCCTCTAGGCTTTCAAGCCCTTGTACATATTCAGGTGTTTCACCTGGGAAGGGTGGGAACACTTCAGCAGCAGTTGGCCTGGGGCTCAGCTCACGTTTACTCACAGAGGCCTCGGCACGGTCCCCCAGCTTTGCAATAAGGACGCTCCTTGCGTGGGCGGGCGGGGCTGCTGGCTGTATGGGAGATGATTCCCCACCTGTGACCAATTTTAGAATTGTTTACCACTGGAGCAAGTGCCTTGGTAGTCTTTTCCTCTGTATAACTGTTAGGATCAGTTTTTTTTTTCTTTTTTGGTTCAAGTTAGATTTTATTCCTCTTTTATGTATTTATAGATATAAGCATGGAAATAATTCATTTTTATAAATACATCAGTGTGAATGGAAGAACTTTTTTTCTGTTTTATTTTTACATTTCATTTTTAAAAATTTTGAAATTTAATTTTATTTATTTTTTTATACAGTAGGTTATTATTAGTTATCTATTTTATGCATAGACATGTATACAGGTCAATCCCAATCTCCCAACTCATCCCACCACAACCACCCCATGGCTTCCCCCACTTTGTGTCCATACGCTTGTTCTCTACCTCTGTGTCTCTATTTCTGCCCTGCAAAACAGTTCATTTGTACCTTTTTTTCTAGGTTCCACATATAGGCATTAATATACAATATTTGTTTTTCACTTTCTGACATACTTCCCTCTGTATGACAGTCTCTAGAACCGTCAACTTCTCTACAAATGACCCAGTTTCATTCCTTTTTATGGCTGAGGAATATTCCATTTTATATATGTACCACATCTTTATCCATTCATCTGTCTGTGGCCATTTAGGTTGCTTCCATTACCTGGCTATTGTAAATAGTGCTGCAATGAACATTGTGGTGAATGTGTCTCTGTGATTTATGGTTTTCCCTGGGTAAATGCCCAGAAGTGGGATTGCTGGATCCTATGGTAATTCTCTTTTTAGTTTTTTAAAGGAACCTCCATACTGTTCGCCATAGTGACTGTATCAATTTACATTCCCACCAATAGCGGAAGAGGGTTCCTTTTGTCCACACCCTCCCCAGAATTTGTTGTTTGTAGATTATCTTTTGATGCCGATTCTAACAGGTGTGAGGTCTTACCTCATTGTAGTTTTGATTTGCATTTCTCTAATAATTAGTGATGTTGAGCATCTTTTCATGTGCGTCTTGGCCATCTCTGTGTCTTCTTTGAAGAAACGTCTATTTAGATCTTCTGCCCATTTTTGTATTGGGTTGTTTGATTTATTAATATTAAGCTGCATGAGCTGTTTATATATATTGGAGATTAAACCTTTGTCCATTGATTCGTTTGTGAACCTTTTCGCCCATTCTGAGGGTTGCCTTTTTCCATTTCCGTTTTTTTAACAAAGAAAAAGCAAGCAAAAGAAGCAGAACACTAATGTGCGTGAAATATGCCTCTTGAAACTGTCGTTTTGAAATATGGACGTCTTTGGAATTTTTTGGTCGATATATGACCCCAGGATTTCTTTTCAGGGCAGGTGTCATTTACAGGCCTGTAATGATTTGGAATATCCACTGACCATTAGCGCTGGGATTAAAGCTGCTGTTGTGTGAAACGGCCACAAGGTGGCAGCAGTTCTCCCTTACCAAATCTGGTTACTAGGGCAGCAGAGCCTCAATGGAAGTCGCCTTCTAGATTGGAATGTAGAACGGAATGTGCCAGGAGAAAGCACCTCAAGTTTGTCTCACTACTTCTTGTTCGTGTTTTTAATTTAATTTTTTATTTTTTATTACAGCAAGTTTGAGTACAACGTTTAGCTTGTTGTAGGTGTGCAAGAGGTGGTTCTTTTACACATATACATATGTCTGTTCTTCCTGGGATCCTTTTCCCATGAACGTTATGACAGAATGTTGAGTAGTCTTCTCTTGGTACTCCGTAGGTCTTTGGTGATTATATACGTCTACTGTGTTTGTATATGTCTGTTAACCCCAATATCGTAATGAATTCAATGCTCACACCTTTCCTTTGGTGAACCATAAGTTTGTTTAATGAATCTGTGATTGCCCTTCTCCATGGAAATATCTGCCCTGGTATCAATATATACGTAACACCTATAAGTGATATGATATGATATGTGTCTTTCACTTTCTGACTTACTCCAAGTCACGTGATTACCTCTAGACTCATCTACAGTGCTGCAAATGGCATTGTGTCCTTTTTTCCCTAGGCGAATATTCTGTCTTAGCGAGGTCCATTTTCTGCAATGTGATTCCCTGAGGGCTGAGGATTAGCTGACCTGGGCAGCCTGACCCTGCCGGCAAGCCCTCCCCAGGTGTGCCTGGGTTGAGGTCAATATAAACAGCACTCCAGGCAGCAATAGCCCCTGCAGCTGTGCCTGACTCCATATTCTCTGCCCCGTCAGCAGTCTCGGGGCTATGCTGGTGGGAGGGTGTGAGGGTCCACGGCTTTGTGGTTGGCCCGGTGTGAGTGGGGCTCTGCTGGACTTTCTGAAGGAGTTGCCAGGCTGCCACCTGTAAAGAAGAGGATGTGTCATCCATAACATCCACTGGAATATCTCTCCGGGCTGAGGTGAGGAAGGAAAAAAAGGAGTGGGGGCCGGGACAGGAGGGGTATCTCAGGCAGTGCAATGGAAAGCTTCCAGAAGAGCGCCCGTGGCCAGGACCATCCTGGCTGACGGGCAGGCACCAAGTTGGCCTGCGTGCTGTCGCTGGTGTGGCTCCACGGCCCTTCCTCTAGGCTTTCAAGCCCTTGTACATATTCAGGTGTTTCACGTGGGACGGGTGGGAACAGTTCAGCAGCAGCTGGCCTGGGGCTCAGCTCACGTTTACTCACAGAGGCCTCGGCACGGTCCCACAGCTTTGCAATAAGGACGCTCCTTGCATGGGCTGGTGGGGCTGCTGGCTGTATGGGGGATGATTCCCCACCTCTCCAATTTAAGAATTGTTTACTACTGGAGCAAGTGCCTTGGTTGTGTTTCCCTCTGTATAACTGTTAGGTTCAGCTTTTTTTTTTCTTTTTTGGTTCAAGTTAGATTTTATTCCTCTTTTATGTATTTATGGATATAAGCATGGAAATAATTCATTCTTATAAATACATCAGTGTGAATGGAAGAACATTTTTTCTGTTTTATTTTTACATTTTATTTTTAAAATTTTTGAAATTTAATTTTATTTATCTTTTTTATACAGTAGGTTATTATTAGTTATCTATTTTATGCATAGACATGTATACAGGTCAATCCCAATCTCCCTACTCATCCCACCACCACCACCCCATGGCTTCCCCCACTTTGTGTCCATACGTTTGTTCTCTACCTCTGTGTCTCTATTTCTGCCCTGCAAACCAGTTCATCTGTAGCATTTTTCTAGGTTCCACATATAGGCATTAATATACAATATTTGTTTTTCTCTTTCTGACTTACTTCACTCTGTATGACAGTCTCTAGATCCATCAACTTCTCTACAAATGACCCAGGTTCATTCCTTTTTATGGCTGAGTAATATTCCATTTTATATAGGTACCACATCTTTATCCATTCGTCTGTCTGTGGGCATTTAGGTTGCTTCCATTACCTGGCTATTGTAAATAGTGCTGCAATGAACATTGTGGTGAATGTGTCTTTGTGATTTATGGTTTTCTCTGGGTATATGCCCAGAAGTGGGATTGCTGGATCCTATGGTATTTCTCTTTTTAGTTTTTTAAAGGAACCTCCATACTGTTCTCCATAGTGACTGTATCAATTTACATTCCCACCAATAGCGGAAGAGGGTTCCTTTTGTCCACACCCTCCCCAGAATTTGTTGTTTGTTGATTATCTGATGATGCCGATTCTAACAGGTGTGAGGTCTTACCTCATTGTAGTTTTGATTTGCATTTCTCTAATAATTAGTGATGTTGAGCAGCTTTTCATGTGCGTCTTGGCCATCTCTGTGTCTTCTTTGAAGAAACGTCTATTTAGATCTTCGGCCCATTTTTGTATTGGGTTGTTTGTTTTATTAATATTAAGCTGCATGAGCTGTTTATATATATTGGAGATTAAACCTTTGTCCATTGATTCGTTTGTGAACGTTTTCGCCCATTCTGAGGGTTGCCTTTTTCCATTCCCGTTTTTTTAACAAAGAAAGAAAGAAATCAAAAGAAGCAGAACACTAATGTGCGTGAAATATGCCTCTTGAAACTGTCGTTTTGAAATATCGACGTCTTTTGAATTTTTTGGTCGATATATGACCCCAGGATTTGTTTTCAGGGCAGGTGTCATTTACAGGCCTGTAATGATTTGGAATATCCACTGACCATTAGCGCTGGGATTAAAGCTGCTGTTGTGTGAAACGGCCACAAGGTGGCAGCAGTTCTCCCTTACCAAATCTGGTTACTAGGGCAGCAGAGCCTCAATGGAAGTCGCGTTCTAGATTGGAATGTAGAACGGAATGTACCAGGAGAAAGCCCCTCAAGTTTGTCTCACTACTTCTTGTTCGTGTTTTTAATTTAATTTTTTATTTTTTATTACAGCAAGTTTGAGTACAACGTTTAGCTTGTTGTAGGTGTGCAAGAGGTGGTTCTTTTACACATATACATATGTCTGTTCTTCCTGGGATCCTTTTCCCATGTTCGTTATGACAGAATGTTGAGTAGTCTTCTCTTGGTACTCCGTAGGTCTTTGGTGATTATATACGTCTACTGTGTTTGTATATGTCTGTTAACCTCAATATCCTTATGAATTCAATCCTCACACCTTTCCTTTGGTGAACCATAAGTTTGTTTAATGAATCTGTGATTGCCCTTCTCCGTGGAAATATCTGCCCTGGTATCAATTTATAGGTAACACCTATAAGTGATATGATATGATATGTGTCTTTCACTTTCTGACTTACTCCAAGTCACGTGATTACCTCTAGACTCATCTACGGTGCTGCAAATGGCATTGTGTGCTTCTTTTCCTTGGCGAATATTCTGTCTTAGCGAGGTCCATTTTCTGCAAAGTGATTCCCTGAGGGCTGAGGATTAGCTGACCTGAGCAGCCTTACCCTGCCGGCAAGCCCTCCCCAGGTGTGCCTGGGTTGAGGTCAATATAAACAGCACTCCAGGCAGCAATAGCCCCTGCCGCTGTGCCTGACTCCATATTCTCTGCCCCGTCAGCAGTCTCGGGGCTGTGCTGCTGGGAGGGTGTGAGGGTCCATGGCTTTGTGGGTGGCCCGGTGTGAGTGGGGCTCTGCTGGACTTTCTGCAGGAGTTGCCAGGCTGCCACCTGTAAAGAAGAGGATGTGTCACCCATAACTTCCACTGGAATATCTCTCCGGGCTGAGGTGAGGAAGGAAAAAAAGGACTGGGGGCCGGGACAGGAGGGGTATCTCAGGCAGGGCAATGGAAAGCTTCCAGAAGAGCACCCGTGGCCAGGACCATCCTGGCTGACCTGCAGGCACCAAGGTGGCCTGCGTGCTGTCGCTGGTGTGGGTCCACGGCCCTTCCTCTAGGCTTTCAAGCCCTTGTACATATTCAGGTGTTTCACCTGGGAAGGGTGGGAACAGTTCAGCAGCAGCTGGCCTGGGGCTCAGCTCATGTTTACTCACAGAGGCCTCGGCACGGTCCCCCAGCTTTGCAATAAGGACGCTCCTTGCGTGGGCGGGCGGGGCTGCTGGCTCTATGGGAGATGATTCCCCACCTCTGACCAATTTCAGAATTGTTTACCACTGGAGCAAGTGCCTTGGTAGTGTTTTCCTCTGTATAACTGTTAGGTTCAGTTTTTTTTTTTCTTTTTTGGTTCAAGTTAGATTTTATTCCTCTTTTATGTATTTATGGATATAATTATGGAAATAATTCATTCTTATAAATACATCAGTGTGAATGGAAGAACATTATTTCTGTTTCATTTTTACATTTTATTTTTAAAATTTTTGAAATTTAATTTTATTTATTTATTTTTATACAGTAGGTTATTATTAGTTATGTATTTTATGCATAGACATGTATACAGGTCAATCCCAATCTCCCAACTCATCCCACCACCACCACCCCATGGCTTCCCCCACTTTGTGTCCATACGTTTGTTTTCTACCTCTGTGTCTCTAATTCTGCCCTGCAAACCAGTTCATCTGTAGCATTTTTCTAGGTTCCACATATAGGCATTAATATACAATATTTGTTTTTCTCTTTCTGACTTACTTCACACTGTATGACAGTCTGTAGATCCATAGACTTCTCTACAAATGACCCAGGTTCATTCCTTTTTATGGCTGAGTAATATTCCATTTTATATATGTACCACATCTTTATCCATTCGTCTGTCTGTCGGCATTTAGGTTGCTTCCATTACCTGGCTATTGTAAATAGTGCTGCAATGAACATTGTGGTGATTGTGTCTTTGTGCTTTATGGTTTTCTCTGGGTATATGCCCAGAAGTGGGATTGCTGGATCCTATTGTAATTCTGTTTTTAGTTTTTTAAAGGAACCTCCATACTGTTCTCCATAGTGACTGTATCAATTTCCATTCCCACCAAAAGCGGAAGAGGGTTCCTTTTGTCCACACCCTCTCCAGAATTTGTTGTTTGTAGATTATCTGATGATGCCGATTCTAACAGGTGTGAGGTCTTACCTCATTGTAGTTTTGATTTGCATTTCTCTAATAATTAGTGATGTTGAGCAGCTTTTCATGTGCGTCTTGGCCATCTCTGTGTCTTCTTTGAAGAAACGTCTATTTAGATCTTCTGCCCATTTTTGTATTGGGTTGTTTGTTGTATTAATATTAAGCTGCATGAGCTGTATATATATATTGGAGATTAAACCTTTGTCCATTGATTCGTTTGTGAACGTTTTCGCCCCTTCTTAGGGTTACCTTTTTCCATTCCCGTTTTTTTAACAAAGAAAGAAAGAAAGCAAAAGAATCAGAACACTAATGTGCGTGAAATATACCTCTTGAAACTGTCGTTTTGAAATATGGACGTCTTTTGAATTTTTTGGTCCATATATGACCGCAGGATTTGTTTTCAGGGCAGGTGTCATTTACAGGCCTGTAATGATTTGGAATATCCACTGACCATTAGCGCTGGGATTAAAGCTGCTGTTGTGTGAAACGGCCACAAGGTGGCAGCAGTTCTCCCTTACCAAATCTGGTTACTAGGGCAGCAGAGCCTCAATGGAAGTCGCGTTCTAGATTGGAATGTAGAACGGAATGTGCCAGGAGAAAGCCCCTCAAGTTTGTCTCACTACTTCTTGTTCGTGTTTTTAATTTAATTTTTTATTTTTTATTACAGCAAGTTTGAGTACAACGTTTAGCTTGTTGTAGGTGTGCAAGAGGTGGTTCTTTTACACATATACATATGTCTGTTCTTCCTGGGATCCTTTTCCCATGTACGTTATGACAGAATGTTGAGTAGTCTTCTCATGGTACTCCGTAGGTCTTTGGTGATTATATATGTCTACTGTGTTTGTATATGTCTGTTAACCCCAATATCGTAATGAATTCAATCCTCACACCTTTCCTTGGGTGAACCATAAGTTTGTTTAATGAATCTGTGATTGCCCTTCTCCGTTGAAATATCTGCCCTGGTATCAATTTATAGGTAACACCTATAAGTGATATGATATGATATGTGTCTTTCACTTTCTGACTTACTCCAAGTCACGTGATTACCTCTAGACTCATCTACAGTGCTGCAAATGGCATTGTGTGCTTCTTTTCCTTGGCGAATATTCTGTCTTAGCGAGGTCCATTTTCTGCAATGTGATTCCCTGAGGGCTGAGGATTAGCTGACCTGGGCAGCCTGACCCTGCCGGCAAGCCCTCCCCAGGTGTGCCTGGGTTGAGGTCAATATAAACAGCACTCCAGGCAGCAATAGCCCCTGCAGCTGTGCCTGACTCCATATTCTCTGCCCCGTCAGCAGTCTCGGGGCTGTGCTGGTGGGAGGGTGTGTGGGTCCACGGCTTTGTGGGTGGCCCGGTGTGAGTGGGGCTCTGCTGGACTTTCTGCAGGAGTTGCCAGGCTGCCACCTGTAAAGAAGAGGATGTGTCACCCATAACTTCCACTGGAATATCTCTCCGGGCTGTGGTGAGGAAGGAAAAAAAGGAGTGGGGGCCGGGACAGGAGGGGTATCTCAGGCAGGGCAATGGAAAGCTTCCAGAAGAGCGCCCGTGGCCAGGACCATCCTGGCTGACCTGCAGGCACCAAGGTGGCCTGCGTGCTGTCGCTGGTGTGGCTCCACGGCCCTTCCTCTAGGCTTTCAAGCCCTTGTACATATTCAGGTGTTTCACCTGGGAAGGGTGGGAACAGTTCAGCAGCAGCTGGCCTGGGGCTCAGCTCATGTTTACTCACAGAGGCCTCGGCACGGTCCCCCAGCTTTGCAATAAGGACGCTCCTTGCGTGGGCGGGCGGGGCTGCTGGATCTATGGGAGATGATTCCCCACCTCTGACCAATTTCAGAATTGTTTACCACTGGAGCAAGTGCCTTGGTAGTGTTTTCCTCTGTATAACTGTTAGGTTCAGTTTTTTTTTTCTTTTTTGGTTCAAGTTAGATTTTATTCCTCTTTTATGTATTTATGGATATAAGCATGGAAATAATTCATTCTTATAAATACATCAGTGTGAATGGAAGAAATTTTTTCTGTTTCATTTTTACATTTTATTTTTAAAATTTTTGAAATTTAATTTTATTTATTTATTTTTATACAGTAGGTTATTATTAGTTATGTATTTTATGCATAGACATGTATACAGGTCAATCCCAATCTCCCAACTCATCCCACCACCACCACCCCATGGCTTCCCCCACTTTGTGTCCATACGTTTGTTCTCTACCTCTGTGTCTCTATTTCTGCCCTGCAAACCAGTTCATCTGTAGCATTTTTCTAGGTTCCACATATAGGCATTAATATACAATATTTGTTTTTCTCTTTCTGACTTACTTCACACTGTATGACAGTCTGTAGATCCATAGACTTCTCTACAAATGACCCAGGTTCATTCCTTTTTATGGCTGAGTAATATTCCTTTTTATATAGGTACCACATCTTTATCCATTCGTCTGTCTGTGGGCATTTAGGTTGCTTCCATTACCTGGCTATTGTAAATAGTGCTGCAATGAACATTGTGGTGAATGTGTCTTTGTGATTTATGGTTTTCTCTGGGTATATGCCCAGAAGTGGGATTGCTGGATCCTATGGTAATTCTCTTTTTAGTTTTTTAAAGGAACCTCCATACTGTTCTCCATAGTGACTGTATCAATTTACATTCCCCCCAATAGCAGAAGAGGGTTCCTTTTGTCCACACCCTCCCCAGAATTTGTTGTTTGTTGATTATCTGATGATGCCGATTCTAACAGGTGTGAAGTCTTACCTCATTGTAGTATTGATTTGCATTTCTCTAATAATTAGTGATGTTGAGCAGCTTTTCATGTGCGTCTTGGCCATCTCTGTGTCTTCTTTGAAGAAACGTCTATTTAGATCTTCGGCCCATTTTTGTATTGGGTTGTTTGTTTTATTAATATTAAGCTGCATGAGCTGTTTATATATATTGGAGATTAAACCTTTGTCCATTGATTCGTTTGTGAACGTTTTCGCCCATTCTGAGGGTTGCCTTTTTCCATTCCCGTTTTTTTAACAAAGAAAGAAAGAAATCAAAAGAAGCAGAACACTAATGTGCGTGAAATATGCCTCTTGAAACTGTCGTTTTGAAATATGGACGTCTTTTGAATTTTTTGGTCAATATATGACTCCAGGATTTGTTTTCAGGGCAGGTGTCATTTACAGGCCTGTAATGATTTGGAATATCCACTGACCATTAGCGCTGGGATTAAAGCTGCTGTTGTGTGAAACGGCCACAAGGTGGCAGCAGTTCTCCCTTACCAAATCTGGTTACTAGGGCAGCAGAGCCTCAATGGAAGTCGTGTTCTAGATTGGAATGTAGAACGGAATGTACCAGGAGAAAGCCCCTCAAGTTTGTCTCACTACTTCTTGTTCGTGTTTTTAATTTAATTTTTTATTTTTTATTACAGCAAGTTTGAGTACAACGTTTAGCTTGTTGTAGGTGTGCAAGAGGTGGTTCTTTTACACATATACATATGTCTGTTCTTCCTGGGATCCTTTTTCCATGTTCGTTATGACAGAATATTGAGTAGTCTTCTCTTGCTACTCCGTAGGTCTTTGGTGATTATATACGTCTACTGTGTTTGTATATGTCTGTTAACCCCAATATCCTTATGAATTCAATCCTCACACCTTTCCTTTGGTGAACCATAAGTTTGTTTAATGAATCTGTGATTGCCCTTCTCCGTGGAAATATCTGCCCTGGTATCAATTTATAGGTAACACCTATAAGTGATATGATATGATATGTGTCTTTCACTTTCTGACTTACTCCAAGTCACGTGATTACCTCTAGACTCATCTACGGTGCTGCAAATGGCATTGTGTGCTTTTTTTCCTTGGCTAATATTCTGTCTTTGCGAGGTCCATTTTCTGCAGTGTGATTCCCTGAGGGCTGAGGATTAGCTGACCTGGGCAGCCTGACCCTGCCGGCAAGCCCTCCCCAGGTGTGCCTGGGTTGAGGTCAATATAAACAGCACTCCAGGCAGCAATAGCCCCTGCAGCTGTGCCTGACTCCATATTCTCTGCCCCGTCAGCAGTCTCGGGGCTGTGCTGGTGGGAGGGTGTGAGCGTCCACGGCTTTGTGGGTGGCCCGGTGTGAGTGGGGCTCTGCTGGACTTTCTGCAGGAGTTGCCAGGCTGCCACCTGTAAATAAGAGGATGTGTCACCCATAACTTCCACTGGAATATCTCTCAGGGCTGAGGTGAGGAAGGAAAAAAAGGAGTGGGGGCCGGCACAGGAGGGGTATCTCAGGCAGGGCAATGGAAACCTTCCAGAAGAGCGCCCGTGGCCAGGACCATCTTGGCTGACCTGCAGGCACCAAGGTGGCCGGCGTGCTGTCGCTGGTGTGGCTCCACGGCCCTTCCTCTAGGCTTTCAAGCCCTTGTACATATTCAGGTGTTTCACCTGGGAAGGGTGGGAACACTTCAGCAGCAGCTGGCCTGGGGCTCAGCTCACGTTTACTCACAGAGGCCTCGGCACGGTCCCCCAGCTTTGCAATAAGGACGCTCCTTGCGTGGGAGGGCGGGTCTGCTGGCTGTATGGGAGATGATTCCCCACCTCTGACCAATTTCAGAATTGTTTACCACTGGAGCAAGTGCCTTGGTAGTGTTTTCCTCTGTATAACTGTTAGGTTCAGTTTTTTTTTTTTTCTTTTTTGGTTCAAGTTAGATTTTATTCCTCTTTTATGTATTTATGGATATAAGCATGGAAATAATTCATTCTTATAAATACATCAGTGTGAATGGAAGAAATTTTTTTCTGTTTTATTTTTACATTTTATTTTTAAAAATTTTGAAATTTAATTTTATTTATTTTTTTATACACTAGATTATTATTAGTTATCTATTTTATGCATAGACATGTATACAGGTCAATCCCAATCTCCCAACTCATCCCACCACCACCACCCCATGGCTTCCCCCACTTTGTGTCCATACGTTTGTTCTCTACCTCTGTGTCTCTATTTCTGCCCTGCAAACCAGTTCATCTGTAGCATTTTTCTAGGTTCCACATATAGGCATTAATATACAATATTTGTTTTTCTCTTTCTGACTTCACTCTGTATGACAGTCTCTAGATCCATCAACTTCTCTACAAATGACTCAGTTTCATTCCTTTTTATGGCTGAGTAATATTCCATTTTATATATGTACCACATCTTTATCCATTCGTCTGTCTGTGGGCATTTAGGTTGCTTCCATTACCTGGCTATTGTAAATAGTGCTGCAATGAACATTGTGGTGAATGTGTCTTTGTGATTTATGGTTTTCTCTGGGTATATGCCCAGAAGTGGGATTGCTGGATCCTATGGTAATTCTCTTTTTAGTTTTTTAAAGGAACCTCCATACTGTTCTCCATAGTGACTGTATCAATTTACATTCCCCCAAATAGCAGAAGAGGGTTCCTTTTGTCCACACCCTCCCCAGAATTTGTTGTTTGTTGATTATCTGATGATGCCAATTCTAACAGGTGTGAGGTCTTACCTCATTGTAGTTTTGATTTGCATTTCTCTAATAATTAGTGATGTTGAGCAGCTTTTCATGTGCGTCTTGGCCATCTCTGTGTCTTCTTTGAAGAAACGTCTATTTAGATCTTCTGCCCATTTTTGTATTGGGTTGTTTGTTTTATTAATATTAAGCTGCATGAGCTGTTTATATATATTGGAGATTAAACCTTTGTCCATTGATTCGTTTGTGAACGTTTTCGCCCATTCTGAGGGTTGCCTTTTTCCATTCCCGTTTTTTTAACAAAGAAAGAAAGAAATCAAAAGAAGCAGAACACTAATGTGCGTGAAATATGCCTCTTGAAACTGTCGTTTTGAAATATCGACGTCTTTTGAATTTTTTGGTCGATATATGACCCCAGGATTTGTTTTCAGGGCAGGTGTCATTTACAGGCCTGTAATGATTTGGAATATCCACTGACCATTAGCGCTGGGATTAAAGCTGCTGTTGTGTGAAACGGCCACAAGGTGGCAGCAGTTCTCCCTTACCAAATCTGGTTACTAGGGCAGCAGAGCCTCAATGGAAGTCGCGTTCTAGATTGGAATGTAGAACGGAATGTACCAGGAGAAAGCCCCTCAAGTTTTTCTCACTAATTCTTGTTCGTGTTTTTAATTTAATTTTTTATTTTTTATTACAGCAAGTTTGAGTACAACGTTTAGCTTGTTGTAGGTGTGCAAGAGGTGGTTCTTTTACACATATACATATGTCTGTTCTTCCTGGGATCCTTTTCCCATGTTCGTTATGACAGAATGTTGAGTAGTCTTCTCTTGGTACTCCGTAGGTCTTTGGTGATTATATACGTCTACTGTGTTTGTATATGTCTGTTAACCTCAATATCCTTATGAATTCAATCCTCACACCTTTCCTTTGGTGAACCATAAGTTTGTTTAATGAATCTGTGATTGCCCTTCTCCGTGGAAATATCTGCCTTGGTATCAATTTATAGGTAACACCTATAAGTGATATGATATGATATGTGTCTTTCACTTTCTGACTTACTCCAAGTCACGTGATTACCTCTAGACTCATCTACGGTGCTGCAAATGGCATTGTGTGCTTCTTTTCCTTGGCGAATATTCTGTCTTAGCGAGGTCCATTTTCTGCAAAGTGATTCCCTGAGGGCTGAGGATTAGCTGACCTGAGCAGCCTTACCCTGCCGGCAAGCCCTCCCCAGGTGTGCCTGGGTTGAGGTCAATATAAACAGCACTCCAGGCAGCAATAGCCCCTGCCGCTGTGCCTGACTCCATATTCTCTGCCCCGTCAGCAGTCTCGGGGCTGTGCTGCTGGGAGGGTGTGAGGGTCCATGGCTTTGTGGGTGGCCCGGTGTGAGTGGGGCTCTGCTGGACTTTCTGCAGGAGTTGCCAGGCTGCCACCTGTAAAGAAGAGGATGTGTCACCCATAACTTCCACTGGAATATCTCTCCGGGCTGAGGTGAGGAAGGAAAAAAAGGACTGGGGGCCGGGACAGGAGGGGTATCTCAGGCAGGGCAATGGAAAGCTTCCAGAAGAGCACCCGTGGCCAGGACCATCCTGGCTGACCTGCAGGCACCAAGGTGGCCTGCGTGCTGTCGCTGGTGTGGGTCCACGGCCCTTCCTCTAGGCTTTCAAGCCCTTGTACATATTCAGGTGTTTCACCTGGGAAGGGTGGGAACAGTTCAGCAGCAGCTGGCCTGGGGCTCAGCTCATGTTTACTCACAGAGGCCTCGGCACGGTCCCCCAGCTTTGCAATAAGGACGCTCCTTGCGTGGGCGGGCGGGGCTGCTGGCTCTATGGGAGATGATTCCCCACCTCTGACCAATTTCAGAATTGTTTACCACTGGAGCAAGTGCCTTGGTAGTGTTTTCCTCTGTATAACTGTTAGGTTCAGTTTTTTTTTTTCTTTTTTGGTTCAAGTTAGATTTTATTCCTCTTTTATGTATTTATGGATATAATTATGGAAATAATTCATTCTTATAAATACATCAGTGTGAATGGAAGAACATTATTTCTGTTTCATTTTTACATTTTATTTTTAAAATTTTTGAAATTTAATTTTATTTATTTATTTTTATACAGTAGGTTATTATTAGTTATGTATTTTATGCATAGACATGTATACAGGTCAATCCCAATCTCCCAACTCATCCCACCACCACCACCCCATGGCTTCCCCCACTTTGTGTCCATACGTTTGTTTTCTACCTCTGTGTCTCTAATTCTGCCCTGCAAACCAGTTCATCTGTAGCAT
Source organism: Mesoplodon bidens (assembly GCF_964165515.1). NCBI lineage: Eukaryota > Metazoa > Chordata > Mammalia > Artiodactyla > Ziphiidae > Mesoplodon > Mesoplodon bidens. The sequence goes on from NW_027672509.1 coordinate 55,420, forward strand.
TTTTCTAGGTTCCACATATAGGCATTAATATACAATATTTGTTTTTCTCTTTCTGACTTACTTCACACTGTATGACAGTCTGTAGATCCATAGACTTCTCTACAAATGACCCAGGTTCATTCCTTTTTATGGCTGAGTAATATTCCATTTTATATATGTACCACATCTTTATCCATTCGTCTGTCTGTCGGCATTTAGGTTGCTTCCATTACCTGGCTATTGTAAATAGTGCTGCAATGAACATTGTGGTGATTGTGTCTTTGTGATTTATGGTTTTCTCTGGGTATATGCCCAGAAGTGGGATTGCTGGATCCTATTGTAATTCTGTTTTTAGTTTTTTAAAGGAACCTCCATACTGTTCTCCATAGTGACTGTATCAATTTCCATTCCCACCAAAAGCGGAAGAGGGTTCCTTTTGTCCACACCCTCCCCAGAATTTGTTGTTTGTAGATTATCTGATGATGCCGATTCTAACAGGTGTGAGGTCTTACCTCATTGTAGTTTTGATTTGCATTTCTCTAATAATTAGTGATGTTGAGCAGCTTTTCATGTGCGTCTTGGCCATCTCTGTGTCTTCTTTGAAGAAACGTCTATTTAGATCTTCTGCCCATTTTTGTATTGGGTTGTTTGTTGTATTAATATTAAGCTGCATGAGCTGTATATATATATTGGAGATTAAACCTTTGTCCATTGATTCGTTTGTGAACGTTTTCGCCCCTTCTTAGGGTTACCTTTTTCCATTCCCGTTTTTTTAACAAAGAAAGAAAGAAAGCAAAAGAATCAGAACACTAATGTGCGTGAAATATACCTCTTGAAACTGTCGTTTTGAAATATGGACGTCTTTTGAATTTTTTGGTCCATATATGACCGCAGGATTTGTTTTCAGGGCAGGTGTCATTTACAGGCCTGTAATGATTTGGAATATCCACTGACCATTAGCGCTGGGATTAAAGCTGCTGTTGTGTGAAACGGCCACAAGGTGGCAGCAGTTCTCCCTTACCAAATCTGGTTACTAGGGCAGCAGAGCCTCAATGGAAGTCGCGTTCTAGATTGGAATGTAGAACGGAATGTGCCAGGAGAAAGCCCCTCAAGTTTGTCTCACTACTTCTTGTTCGTGTTTTTAATTTAATTTTTTATTTTTTATTACAGCAAGTTTGAGTACAACGTTTAGCTTGTTGTAGGTGTGCAAGAGGTGGTTCTTTTACACATATACATATGTCTGTTCTTCCTGGGATCCTTTTCCCATGTACGTTATGACAGAATGTTGAGTAGTCTTCTCATGGTACTCCGTAGGTCTTTGGTGATTATATATGTCTACTGTGTTTGTATATGTCTGTTAACCCCAATATCGTAATGAATTCAATCCTCACACCTTTCCTTGGGTGAACCATAAGTTTGTTTAATGAATCTGTGATTGCCCTTCTCCGTTGAAATATCTGCCCTGGTATCAATTTATAGGTAACACCTATAAGTGATATGATATGATATGTGTCTTTCACTTTCTGACTTACTCCAAGTCACGTGATTACCTCTAGACTCATCTACAGTGCTGCAAATGGCATTGTGTGCTTCTTTTCCTTGGCGAATATTCTGTCTTAGCGAGGTCCATTTTCTGCAATGTGATTCCCTGAGGGCTGAGGATTAGCTGACCTGGGCAGCCTGACCCTGCCGGCAAGCCCTCCCCAGGTGTGCCTGGGTTGAGGTCAATATAAACAGCACTCCAGGCAGCAATAGCCCCTGCAGCTGTGCCTGACTCCATATTCTCTGCCCCGTCAGCAGTCTCGGGGCTGTGCTGGTGGGAGGGTGTGAGGGTCCACGGCTTTGTGGGTGGCCCGGTGTGAGTGGGGCTCTGCTGGACTTTCTGCAGGAGTTGCCAGGCTGCCACCTGTAAAGAAGAGGATGTGTCACCCATAACTTCCACTGGAATATCTCTCCGGGCTGAGGTGAGGAAGGAAAAAAAGGAGTGGGGGCCGGGACAGGAGGGGTATCTCAGGCAGGGCAATGGAAAGCTTCCAGAAGAGCGCCCGTGGCCAGGACCATCCTGGCTGACCTGCAGGCACCAAGGTGGCCTGCGTGCTGTCGCTGGTGTGGCTCCACGGCCCTTCCTCTAGGCTTTCAAGCCCTTGTACATATTCAGGTGTTTCACCTGGGAAGGGTGGGAACAGTTCAGCAGCAGCTGGCCTGGGGCTCAGCTCATGTTTACTCACAGAGGCCTCGGCACGGTCCCCCAGCTTTGCAATAAGGACGCTCCTTGCGTGGGCGGGCGGGGCTGCTGGATCTATGGGAGATGATTCCCCACCTCTGACCAATTTCAGAATTGTTTACCACTGGAGCAAGTGCCTTGGTAGTGTTTTCCTCTGTATAACTGTTAGGTTCAGTTTTTTTTTTCTTTTTTGGTTCAAGTTAGATTTTATTCCTCTTTTATGTATTTATGGATATAAGCATGGAAATAATTCATTCTTATAAATACATCAGTGTGAATGGAAGAAATATTTTCTGTTTCATTTTTACATTTTATTTTTAAAATTTTTGAAATTTAATTTTATTTATTTATTTTTATACAGTAGGTTATTATTAGTTATGTATTTTATGCATAGACATGTATACAGGTCAATCCCAATCTCCCAACTCATCCCACCACCACCACCCCATGGCTTCCCCCACTTTGTGTCCATACGTTTGTTCTCTACCTCTGTGTCTCTATTTCTGCCCTGCAAACCAGTTCATCTGTAGCATTTTTCTAGGTTCCACATATAGGCATTAATATACAATATTTGTTTTTCTCTTTCTGACTTACTTCACACTGTATGACAGTCTGTAGATCCATAGACTTCTCTACAAATGACCCAGGTTCATTCCTTTTTATGGCTGAGTAATATTCCTTTTTATATATGTACCACATCTTTATCCATTCGTCTGTCTGTCGGCATTTAGGTTGCTTCCATTACCTGGCTATTGTAAATAGTGCTGCAATGAACATTGTGGTGAGTGTGTCTTTGTGATTTATGGTTTTCTCTGGGTATATGCCCAGAAGTGGGATTGCTGGATCCTATTGTAATTCTGTTTTTATTTTTTTAAAGGAACCTCCATACTGTTCTCCATAGTGACTGTATCAATTTACATTCCCACCAATAGCGGAAGAGGGTTCCTTTTGTCCACACCCTCCCTAGAATTTGTTGTTTGTAGATTATCTGATGATGCCGATTCTAACAGGTGTGAGGTCTTACCTCATTGTAGTTTTGATTTGCATTTCTCTAATAATTAGTGATGTTGAGCAGCTTTTCATGTGCGTCTTGGCCATCTCTGTGTCTTCTTTGAAGAAACGTCTATTTAGATCTTCTGCCCATTTTTGTATTGGGTTGTTTGTTGTATTAATTTTAAGCTGCATGAGCTGTATATATATATTGGAGATTAAACCTTTGTCCATTGATTCGTTTGTGAACGTTTTCGCCCATTCTGAGGGTTACCTTTTTCCATTCCCGTTTTTTTAACAAAGAAAGAAAGAAACGAAAAGAAGCAGAACACTAATGTGCGTGAAATATGCCTCTTGAAACAGCCGTTTTGAAATATGGACGTCTTTTGAATTTTTTGGTCGATATATGACCCCAGGATTTGTTTTCAGGGCAGGTGTCATTTACAGGCCTGTAATGATTTGGAATATCCACTGACCATTAGTGCTGGGATTAAAGCTGCTGTTGTGTGAAACGGCCACAAGGTGGCAGCAGTTCTCCCTTACCAAATCTGGTTACTAGGGCAGCAGAGCCTCAATGGAAGTCGCGTTCTAGATTGGAATGTAGAACGGAATGTGCCAGGAGAAAGCCCCTCAAGTTTGTGTCACTACTTCTTGTTCGTGTTTCTCATTTAATTTTTTATTTTTTATTACAGCAAGTTTGAGTACAACGTTTAGCTTGTTGTAGGTGTGCAAGAGGTGGTTCTTTTACACATATACATATGTCTGTTCTTCCTGGGATCCTTTTCCCATGTACGTTATGACAGAATGTTGAGTAGTCTTCTCTTGGTACTCCGTAGGTCTTTGGTGATTATATACGTCTACTCTGTTTGTATATGTCTGTTAACCCCAATATCGTAATGAATTCAATCCTCACACCTTTCCTTTGGTGATCCATAAGTTTGTTTAATGAATCTGTGATTGCCCTTCTCCGTGGAAATATCTGCCCTGTTATCAATTTATAGGTAACACCTATAAGTGATATGATATGATATGTGTCTTTCACTTTCTGACTTACTCCAAGTCACGTGATTACCTCTAGACTCATCTAAGGTGCTGCAAATGGCAGTGTGTCCTTTTTTTCCTTGGCGAATATTCGGTCTCAGCGAGGTCCATTTTCTGCAATGTGATTCCCTGAGGGCTGAGGATTAGCTGACCTGGGCAGCCTGACCCTGCCGGCAAGCCCTCCCCAGGTGTGCCTGGTTGAGGTCAATATAAACAGCACTCCAGGCAGCAATAGCCCCTGCAGCTGTGCCTGACTCCATATTCTCTGCCCCGTCAGCAGTCTCGGGGCTGTGCTGGTGGGAGGGTGTGAGGGTCCACGGCTTTGTGGGTGGCCCGGTGTGAGTGGGGCTCTGCTGGACATTCTGCAGGAGTTGCCAGGCTGCCACCTGTAAAGAAGACGATGTGTCACCCTTAACTTCCACTGGAATATCTCTCCGGGCTGAGGTGAGTAAGGAAAAAAAGGAGTGGGGGCCGGGACAGGAGGGGTATCTCAGGCAGGGCAATGGAAAGCTTCCAGAAGAGCGCCCGTGGCCAGGACCATCCTGGCTGACCTGCAGGCACCAAGTTGGCCTGCGTGCTGTCGCTGGTGTGGCTCCACGGCCCTTCCTCTAGGCTTTCAAGCCCTTGTACATATTCAGGTGTTTCACCTGGGAAGGGTGGGAACAGTTCAGCAGCAGCTGGCCTGGGGCTCAGCTCACGTTTACTCACAGAGGCCTCGGCACGGTCCCCCAGCTTTGCAATAAGGACGCTCCTTGCGTGGGCGGGCGGGGCTTCTGGCTGTATGGGAGATGATTCCCCACCTCTGACCAATTTTAGAATTGTTTACCACTGGAGCAATTGCCTTGGTAGTGTTTTCCTCTGTATAACTGTTAGGTTCAGGGTTTTTTTTCTTTTTTGGTTTAAGTTAGATTTTATTCCTCTTTTATGTATTTATAGATATAAGCATGGAAATAATTCATTCTTATAAATACATCAGTGTGAATGGAAGAAATTTTTTTCTGTTTTATTTTTACATTTTATTTTTAAAAATTTTGAAATTTAATTTTATTTATTTTTTTATACAGTAGGTTATTATTAGTTATCTATTATATGCATAAACATGTATACAGGTCAATCCCAATCTCCCAACTCATCCCACCACCACCACCCCATGGCTTCCCCCACTTTGGGTCCATACGTTTGTTCTCTACCTCTGTGTCTCTATTTCTGCCCTGCAAACCAGTTCATCTGTACCATTTTTCTAGGTTCCACATATAGGCATTAATATACAATATTTGTTTTTCTCTTTCTGACTTACTTCACTCTGTATGACAGTCTCTAGATCCATCAACTTCTCTACAAATGACCCAGTTTCATTTCTTTTTATGGCTGAGTAATATTCCATTTTATATATGTACCACATCTTTATCCATTCGTCTGTCTGTGGCCATTTAGGTTGCTTCCATTACCTGGCTATTGTAAATAGTGCTGCAATGAACATTGTGTGAATGTGTCTTTGTGATATATGGTTTTCTCTGGGTATATGCCCAGAAGTGGGATTGCTGGATCCTATGGTAATTCTCTTTTTAGTTTTTTAAAGGAACCTCCATACTGTTCTCCATAGTGACTGTATCAATTTACATTCCCAACAATAGCGGAAGAGGGTTCTTTTTGTCCACACCCTCCCCAGAATTTGTTGTTTGTAGATTATCTGATGATGCCGATTCTAACAGGTGTGAGGTCTACCTCATTGTAGTTTTGATTTGCATTTCTCTAATAATTAGTGATGTTGAGCAGCTTTTCATGTGCGTCTTGGCCATCTCTGTGTCTTCTTTGAAGAAACGTCTATTTAGATCTTCTGCCCATTTTTGTATTGGGTTGTTTGTTTTATTAATATTAAGCTGCATGAGCTGTTTATATATATTGGAGATTAAACCTTTGTCCATTGATTCGTTTGTGAAAGTTTTCGCCCATTGTGAGGGTTGCCTTTTTCCATTCCCGTATTTTTAACAAAGAAAGAAAGAAACGAAAAGAAGCAGAACACTAATGTGCGTGAAATATGCCTCTTGAAACCGCCGTTTTGAAATATGGACGTCTTTTGAATTTTTTGGTCGATATATGACCCCAGGATTTGTTTTCTGGGCAGGTGTCATTTACAGGCCTGTAATGATTTGGAATATCCACTGACCATTAGCGCTGGGATTAAAGCTGCTGTTGTGTGAAACGGCCACAATGTGGCAGCAGTTCTCCCTTACCAAATCTGGTTACTAGGGCAGCAGAGCCTCAATGGAAGTCGTGTTCTAGATTGGAATGTAGAACGGAATGTGCCAGGAGAAAGCCCCTCAAGTTTGTGTCACTACTTCTTGTTCGTGTTTCTCATTTAATTTTTTATTTTTTATTACAGCAAGTTTGAGTACAACGTTTAGCTTGTTGTAGGTGTGCAAGAGGTGGTTCTTTTACACATATACATATGTCTGTTCTTCCTGGGATCCTTTTCCCATGTACGTTATGACAGAATGTTGAGTAGTCTTCTCTTGGTACTCCGTAGGTCTTTGGTGATTATATACGTCTACTGTGTTTGTATATGTCTGTTAACCACAATATCGTAATGAATTCAATCCTCACACCTTTCCTTTGGTGAACCATAAGTTTGTTTAATGAATCTGTGATTGCCCTTCTCCGTGGAAATATCTGCCCTGGTATCAATTTATAGGTAACACCTATAAGTGATATGATATGATATGTGTTTTTCACTTTCTGACTTACTACAAGTCACGTGATTACCTCTAGACTCATCTACGGTGCTGCAAATGGCACTGTGTCCTTTTTTTCCTTGGCGAATATTCGGTATTAACGAGGTCCATTTTCTGCAATGTGATTCCTTGAGGGCTGAGGATTAGCTGACCTGGGCCGCCTGACCCTGCTGGCAAGCCCTCCCCAGGTGTGCCTGGGTTGAGGTCAATATAAACAGCACTCCAGGCAGCAATAGCTCCTGCAGCTGTGACTGACTCCATATTCTCTGCCCCGTCGGCAGTCTCGGGGCTGTGCTGGTGGGAGGGTGTGAGGGTCCACGGCTTTGTGGGTGGCCTGGTGTGAGTGGGGCTCTGCTGGACTTTCTGCAGGAGTTGCCAGGCTGCCACCTGTAAAGAAGAGGATGTGTCACCCATAACTTCCACTGGAATATCTCTCCGGGCTGAGGTGAGGAAGGAAAAAAAGGAGTGGGGGCCGGGACAGGAGGGGTATCTCAGGCAGGGCAATGGAAAGCTTCCAGAAGAGCGCCCGTGGCCAGGACCATCCTGGCTGACCTGCAGGCACCAAGGTGGCCTGCGTGCTGTCGCTGGTGTGGGTCCACGGCCCTTCCTCTAGGCTTTCAAGCCCTTGTACATATTCAGGTGTTTCACCTGGGAAGGGTGGGAACAGTTCAGCAGCAGCTGGCCTGGGGCTCAGCTCATGTTTACTCACAGAGGCCTCGGCACGGTCCCCCAGCTTTGCAATAAGGACGCTCCTTGCGTGGGCGGGCGGGGCTGCTGGCTCTATGGGAGATGATTCCCCACCTCTGACCAATTTCAGAATTGTTTACCACTGGAGCAAGTGCCTTGGTAGTGTTTTCCTCTGTATAACTGTTAGGTTCAGTTTTTTTTTTTCTTTTTTGGTTCAAGTTAGATTTTATTCCTCTTTTATGTATTTATGGATATAATTATGGAAATAATTCATTCTTATAAATACATCAGTGTGAATGGAAGAACATTTTTTCTGTTTCATTTTTACATTTTATTTTTAAAATTTTTGAAATTTAATTTTATTTATTTATTTTTATACAGTAGGTTATTATTAGTTATGTATTTTATGCATAGACATGTATACAGGTCAATCCCAATCTCCCAACTCATCCCACCACCACCACACCATGGCTTCCCCCACTTTGTGTCCATACGTTTGTTTTCTACCTCTGTGTCTCTATTTCTGCCCTGCAAACCAGTTCATCTGTAGCATTTTTCTAGGTTCCACATATAGGCATTAATATACAATATTTGTTTTTCTCTTTCTGACTTACTTCACACTGTATGACAGTCTGTAGATCCATAGACTTCTCTACAAATGACCCAGGTTCATTCCTTTTTATGGCTGAGTAATATTCCATTTTATATATGTACCACATCTTTATCCATTCGTCTGTCTGTCGGCATTTAGGTTGCTTCCATTACCTGGCTATTGTAAATAGTGCTGCAATGAACATTGTGGTGAGTGTGTCTTTGTGATTTATGGTTTTCTCTGGGTATATGCCCAGAAGTGGGATTGCTGGATCCTATTGTAATTCTGTTTTTATTTTTTTAAAGGAACCTCCATACTGTTCTCCATAGTGACTGTATCAATTTACATTCCCACCAATAGCGGAAGAGGGTTCCTTTTGTCCACACCCTCCCTAGAATTTGTTGTTTGTAGATTATCTGATGATGCCGATTCTAACAGGTGTGAGGTCTTACCTCATTGTAGTTTTGATTTGCATTTCTCTAATAATTAGTGATGTTGAGCAGCTTTTCATGTGCGTCTTGGCCATCTCTGTGTCTTCTTTGAAGAAACGTCTATTTAGATCTTCTGCCCATTTTTGTATTGGGTTGTTTGTTGTATTAATTTTAAGCTGCATGAGCTGTATATATATATTGGAGATTAAACCTTTGTCCATTGATTCGTTTGTGAACGTTTTCGCCCATTCTGAGGGTTACCTTTTTCCATTCCCGTTTTTTTAACAAAGAAAGAAAGAAACGAAAAGAAGCAGAACACTAATGTGCGTGAAATATGCCTCTTGAAACAGCCGTTTTGAAATATGGACGTCTTTTGAATTTTTTGGTCGATATATGACCCCAGGATTTGTTTTCAGGGCAGGTGTCATTTACAGGCCTGTAATGATTTGGAATATCCACTGACCATTAGTGCTGGGATTAAAGCTGCTGTTGTGTGAAACGGCCACAAGGTGGCAGCAGTTCTCCCTTACCAAATCTGGTTACTAGGGCAGCAGAGCCTCAATGGAAGTCGCGTTCTAGATTGGAATGTAGAACGGAATGTGCCAGGAGAAAGCCCCTCAAGTTTGTGTCACTACTTCTTGTTCGTGTTTCTCATTTAATTTTTTATTTTTTATTACAGCAAGTTTGAGTACAACGTTTAGCTTGTTGTAGGTGTGCAAGAGGTGGTTCTTTTACACATATACATATGTCTGTTCTTCCTGGGATCCTTTTCCCATGTACGTTATGACAGAATGTTGAGTAGTCTTCTCTTGGTACTCCGTAGGTCTTTGGTGATTATATACGTCTACTCTGTTTGTATATGTCTGTTAACCCCAATATCGTAATGAATTCAATCCTCACACCTTTCCTTTGGTGATCCATAAGTTTGTTTAATGAATCTGTGATTGCCCTTCTCCGTGGAAATATCTGCCCTGTTATCAATTTATAGGTAACACCTATAAGTGATATGATATGATATGTGTCTTTCACTTTCTGACTTACTCCAAGTCACGTGATTACCTCTAGACTCATCTAAGGTGCTGCAAATGGCAGTGTGTCCTTTTTTTCCTTGGCGAATATTCGGTCTCAGCGAGGTCCATTTTCTGCAATGTGATTCCCTGAGGGCTGAGGATTAGCTGACCTGGGCAGCCTGACCCTGCCGGCAAGCCCTCCCCATGTGTGCCTGGTTGAGGTCAATATAAACAGCACTCCAGGCAGCAATAGCCCCTGCAGCTGTGCCTGACTCCATATTCTCTGCCCCGTCAGCAGTCTCGGGGCTGTGCTGGTGGGAGGGTGTGAGGGTCCACGGCTTTGTGGGTGGCCCGGTGTGAGTGGGGCTCTGCTGGACATTCTGCAGGAGTTGCCAGGCTGCCACCTGTAAAGAAGACGATGTGTCACCCTTAACTTCCACTGGAATATCTCTCCGGGCTGAGGTGAGTAAGGAAAAAAAGGAGTGGGGGCCGGGACAGGAGGGGTATCTCAGGCAGGGCAATGGAAAGCTTCCAGAAGAGCGCCCGTGGCCAGGACCATCCTGGCTGACCTGCAGGCACCAAGTTGGCCTGCGTGCTGTCGCTGGTGTGGCTCCACGGCCCTTCCTCTAGGCTTTCAAGCCCTTGTACATATTCAGGTGTTTCACCTGGGAAGGGTGGGAACAGTTCAGCAGCAGCTGGCCTGGGGCTCAGCTCACGTTTACTCACAGAGGCCTCGGCACGGTCCCCCAGCTTTGCAATAAGGACGCTCCTTGCGTGGGCGGGCGGGGCTTCTGGCTGTATGGGAGATGATTCCCCACCTCTGACCAATTTTAGAATTGTTTACCACTGGAGCAATTGCCTTGGTAGTGTTTTCCTCTGTATAACTGTTAGGTTCAGGGTTTTTTTTCTTTTTTGGTTTAAGTTAGATTTTATTCCTCTTTTATGTATTTATAGATATAAGCATGGAAATAATTCATTCTTATAAATACATCAGTGTGAATGGAAGAAATTTTTTTCTGTTTTATTTTTACATTTTATTTTTAAAAATTTTGAAATTTAATTTTATTTATTTTTTTATACAGTAGGTTATTATTAGTTATCTATTATATGCATAAACATGTATACAGGTCAATCCCAATCTCCCAACTCATCCCACCACCACCACCCCATGGCTTCCCCCACTTTGGGTCCATACGTTTGTTCTCTACCTCTGTGTCTCTATTTCTGCCCTGCAAACCAGTTCATCTGTACCATTTTTCTAGGTTCCACATATAGGCATTAATATACAATATTTGTTTTTCTCTTTCTGACTTACTTCACTCTGTATGACAGTCTCTAGATCCATCAACTTCTCTACAAATGACCCAGTTTCATTTCTTTTTATGGCTGAGTAATATTCCATTTTATATATGTACCACATCTTTATCCATTCGTCTGTCTGTGGCCATTTAGGTTGCTTCCATTACCTGGCTATTGTAAATAGTGCTGCAATGAACATTGTGTGAATGTGTCTTTGTGATATATGGTTTTCTCTGGGTATATGCCCAGAAGTGGGATTGCTGGATCCTATGGTAATTCTCTTTTTAGTTTTTTAAAGGAACCTCCATACTGTTCTCCATAGTGACTGTATCAATTTACATTCCCAACAATAGCGGAAGAGGGTTCTTTTTGTCCACACCCTCCCCAGAATTTGTTGTTTGTAGATTATCTGATGATGCCGATTCTAACAGGTGTGAGGTCTACCTCATTGTAGTTTTGATTTGCATTTCTCTAATAATTAGTGATGTTGAGCAGCTTTTCATGTGCGTCTTGGCCATCTCTGTGTCTTCTTTGAAGAAACGTCTATTTAGATCTTCTGCCCATTTTTGTATTGGGTTGTTTGTTTTATTAATATTAAGCTGCATGAGCTGTTTATATATATTGGAGATTAAACCTTTGTCCATTGATTCGTTTGTGAAAGTTTTCGCCCATTGTGAGGGTTGCCTTTTTCCATTCCCGTATTTTTAACAAAGAAAGAAAGAAACGAAAAGAAGCAGAACACTAATGTGCGTGAAATATGCCTCTTGAAACCGCCGTTTTGAAATATGGACGTCTTTTGAATTTTTTGGTCGATATATGACCCCAGGATTTGTTTTCTGGGCAGGTGTCATTTACAGGCCTGTAATGATTTGGAATATCCACTGACCATTAGCGCTGGGATTAAAGCTGCTGTTGTGTGAAACGGCCACAATGTGGCAGCAGTTCTCCCTTACCAAATCTGGTTACTAGGGCAGCAGAGCCTCAATGGAAGTCGTGTTCTAGATTGGAATGTAGAACGGAATGTGCCAGGAGAAAGCCCCTCAAGTTTGTGTCACTACTTCTTGTTCGTGTTTCTCATTTAATTTTTTATTTTTTATTACAGCAAGTTTGAGTACAACGTTTAGCTTGTTGTAGGTGTGCAAGAGGTGGTTCTTTTACACATATACATATGTCTGTTCTTCCTGGGATCCTTTTCCCATGTACGTTATGACAGAATGTTGAGTAGTCTTCTCTTGGTACTCCGTAGGTCTTTGGTGATTATATACGTCTACTGTGTTTGTATATGTCTGTTAACCACAATATCGTAATGAATTCAATCCTCACACCTTTCCTTTGGTGAACCATAAGTTTGTTTAATGAATCTGTGATTGCCCTTCTCCGTGGAAATATCTGCCCTGGTATCAATTTATAGGTAACACCTATAAGTGATATGATATGATATGTGTTTTTCACTTTCTGACTTACTACAAGTCACGTGATTACCTCTAGACTCATCTACGGTGCTGCAAATGGCACTGTGTCCTTTTTTTCCTTGGCGAATATTCGGTATTAACGAGGTCCATTTTCTGCAATGTGATTCCTTGAGGGCTGAGGATTAGCTGACCTGGGCCGCCTGACCCTGCTGGCAAGCCCTCCCCAGGTGTGCCTGGGTTGAGGTCAATATAAACAGCACTCCAGGCAGCAATAGCTCCTGCAGCTGTGACTGACTCCATATTCTCTGCCCCGTCGGCAGTCTCGGGGCTGTGCTGGTGGGAGGGTGTGAGGGTCCACGGCTTTGTGGGTGGCCTGGTGTGAGTGGGGCTCTGCTGGACTTTCTGCAGGAGTTGCCAGGCTGCCACCTGTAAAGAAGAGGATGTGTCACCCATAACTTCCACTGGAATATCTCTCCGGGCTGAGGTGAGGAAGGAAAAAAAGGACTGGGGGCCGGGACAGGAGGGGTATCTCAGGCAGGGCAATGGAAAGCTTCCAGAAGAGCGCCCGTGGCCAGGACCATCCTGGCTGACCTGCAGGCACCAAGGTGGCCTGCGTGCTGTCGCTGGTGTGGGTCCACGGCCCTTCCTCTAGGCTTTCAAGCCCTTGTACATATTCAGGTGTTTCACCTGGGAAGGGTGGGAACAGTTCAGCAGCAGCTGGCCTGGGGCTCAGCTCATGTTTACTCACAGAGGCCTCGGCACGGTCCCCCAGCTTTGCAATAAGGACGCTCCTTGCGTGGGCGGGCGGGGCTGCTGGCTCTATGGGAGATGATTCCCCACCTCTGACCAATTTCAGAATTGTTTACCACTGGAGCAAGTGCCTTGGTAGTGTTTTCCTCTGTATAACTGTTAGGTTCAGTTTTTTTTTTTCTTTTTTGGTTCAAGTTAGATTTTATTCCTCTTTTATGTATTTATGGATATAATTATGGAAATAATTCATTCTTATAAATACATCAGTGTGAATGGAAGAACATTTTTTCTGTTTCATTTTTACATTTTATTTTTAAAATTTTTGAAATTTAATTTTATTTATTTATTTTTATACAGTAGGTTATTATTAGTTATGTATTTTATGCATAGACATGTATACAGGTCAATCCCAATCTCCCAACTCATCCCACCACCACCACACCATGGCTTCCCCCACTTTGTGTCCATACGTTTGTTTTCTACCTCTGTGTCTCTATTTCTGCCCTGCAAACCAGTTCATCTGTAGCATTTTTCTAGGTTCCACATATAGGCATTAATATACAATATTTGTTTTTCTCTTTCTGACTTACTTCACACTGTATGACAGTCTGTAGATCCATAGACTTCTCTACAAATGACCCAGGTTCATTCCTTTTTATGGCTGAGTAATATTCCATTTTATATATGTACCACATCTTTATCCATTCGTCTGTCTGTCGGCATTTAGGTTGCTTCCATTACCTGGCTATTGTAAATAGTGCTGCAATGAACATTGTGGTGATTGTGTCTTTGTGATTTATGGTTTTCTCTGGGTATATGCCCAGAAGTGGGATTGCTGGATCCTATTGTAATTCTGTTGTTAGTTTTTTAAAGGAACCTCCATACTGTTCTCCATAGTGACTGTATCAATTTACATTCCCACCAATAGCGGAAGAGGGTTCCTTTTGTCCACACCCTCCCCAGAATTTGTTGTTTGTAGATTATCTGATGATGCCGATTCTAACAGGTGTGAGGTCTTACCTCATTGTAGTTTTGATTTGCATTTCTCTAATAATTAGTGATGTTGAGCAGCTTTTCATGTGCGTCTTGGCCATCTCTGTGTCTTCTTTGAAGAAACGTCTATTTAGATCTTCTGCCCATTTTTGTATTGGGTTGTTTGTTGTATTAATATTAAGCTGCATGAGCTGTATATATATATTGGAGATTAAACCTTTGTCCATTGATTCGTTTGTGAACGTTTTCGCCCCTTCTGAGGGTTACCTTTTTCCATTCCCGTTTTTTTAACAAAGAAAGAAAGAAAGCAAAAGAATCAGAACACTAATGTGCGTGAAATATACCTCTTGAAACTGTCGTTTTGAAATATGGACGTCTTTTGAATTTTTTGGTCGATATATGACCCCAGGATTTGTTTTCAGGGCAGGTGTCATTTACAGGCCTGTAATGATTTGGAATATCCACTGACCATTAGCGCTGGGATTAAAGCTGCTGTTGTGTGAAACGGCCACAAGGTGGCAGCAGTTCTCCCTTACCAAATCTGGTTACTAGGGCAGCAGAGCCTCAATGGAAGTCGTGTTCTAGATTGGAATGTAGAACGGAATGTGCCAGTAGAAAGCCCCTCAAGTTTGTGTCACTACTTCTTTTTCGTGTTTCTCATTTAATTTTTTATTTTTTATTACAGAAAGTTTGAGTACAACGTTTAGCTTGTTGTAGGTGTGCAAGAGGAGGTTCTTTTACACATATACATATGTCTGTTCTTCCTGGGATCCTTTTCCCATGTACGTTATGACAGAATGTTGAGTAGTCTTCTCTTGGTACTCCGTAGGTCTTTGGTGATTATATACGTCTACTGTGTTTGTATATGTCTGTTAACCCCAATATCGTAATGAATTCAATCCTCACAACTTTCCTTTGGTGATCCATAAGTTTGTTTAATGAATCTGTGATTGCCCTTCTCCGTGGAAATATCTGCCCTGGTATCCATTTATAGGTAACACCTATAAGTGATATGATATGATATGTGTCTTTCACTTTCTGACTTACTACAAGTCACGTGATTACCTCTAGACTCATCTACGGTGCTGCAAATGGCACTGTGTCCTTTTTTTCCTTGGCGAATATTCGGTCTTAGCGAGGTCCATTTTCTGCAATGTGATTCCGTGAGGGCTGAGGATTAGCTGACCTGGGCAGCCTGACCCTGCTGGCAAGCCCTCCCCATGTGTGCCTGGTTTGAGGTCAATATAAACAGCACTCCAGGCAGCAATAGCCCCTGCAGCTGTGCCTGACTCCATATTCTCTGCCCCGTCAGCAGTCTCGGGGCTGTGCTGGTGGGAGGGTGTGAGGGTCCACGGCTTTGTGGGTGGCCCGGTGTGAGTGGGGCTCTGCTGGACTTTCTGCAGGAGTTGCCAGGCTGCCACCTGTAAAGAAGACGATGTGTCACCCATAACTTCCACTGGAATATCTCTCCGGGCTGAGGTGAGTAAGGAAAAAAAGGAGTGGGGGCCGGGACAGGAGGGGTATCTCAGGCAGGGCAATGGAAAGCTTCCAGAAGAGCGCCCGTGGCCAGGACCATCCTGGCTGACCTGCAGGCACCAAGGTGGCCTGCGTGCTGTCGCTGGTGTGGCTCCACGGCCCTTCCTCTAGGCTTTCAAGCCCTTGTACATATTCAGGTGTTTCACCTGGGAAGGGTGGGAACAGTTCAGCAGCAGCTGGCCTGGGGCTCAGCTCACGTTTACTCACAGAGGCCTCGGCACGGTCCCCCAGCTTTGCAATAAGGACGCTCCTTGCGTGGGCGGGCGGGGCTCCTGGCTGTATGGGAGATGATTCCCCACCTCTGACCAATTTCAGAATTGTTTACCACTGGAGCAATTGCCTTGGTAGTGTTTTCCTCTGTATAACTGTTAGGTTCAGGGTTTTTTTTCTTTTTTGGTTTAAGTTAGATTTTATTCCTCTTTTATGTATTTATAGATATAAGCATGGAAATAATTCATTCTTATAAATACATCAGTGTGAATGGAAGAAATTTTTTTCTGTTTTATTTTTACATTTTATTTTTAAAAATTTTGAAATTTAATTTTATATATTTTTTTATACAGTAGGTTATTATTAGTTATCTATTATATGCATAAACATGTATACAGCTCAATCCCAATCTCCCAACTCATCCCACCACCACCACCCCATGGCTTCCCCGACTTTGGGTCCATACGTTTGTTCTCTACCTCTGTGTCTCTATTTCTGCCCTGCAAACCAGTTCATCTGTACCATTTTTCTAGGTTCCACATATAGGCATTAATATACAATATTTGTTTTTCTCTTTCTGACTTACTTCACTCTGTATGACAGTCTCTAGATCCATCAACTTCTCTACAAATGACCCAGTTTCATTCCTTTTTATGGCTGAGTAATATTCCATTTTATATATGTACCACATCTTTATCCATTCGTCTGTCTGTGGCCATTTAGGTTGCTTCCATTACCTGGCTATTGTAAATAGTGCTGCAATGAACATTGTGTGAATGTGTCTTTGTGATATATGGTTTTCTCTGGGTATATGCGCAGAAGTGGGATTGCTGGATCCTATGGTAATTCTCTTTTTAGTTTTTTAAAGGAACCTCCATACTGTTCTCCATAGTGACTGTATCAATTTACATTCCCACCAATAGCGGAAGAGGGTTCTTTTTGTCCACACCCTCCCCAGAATTTGTTGTTTGTAGATTATCTGATGATGCCGATTCTAACAGGTGTGAGGTCTACCTCATTGTAGTTTTGATTTGCATTTCTCTAATAATTAGTGATGTTGAGCAGCTTTTCATGTGCGTCTTGGCCATTTCTGTGTCTTCTTTGAAGAAACGTCTATTTAGATCTTCTGCCCATTTTTGTATTGGGTTGTTTGTTTTATTAATATTAAGCTGCATGAGCTGTTTATATATATTGGAGATTAAACCTTTGTCCATTGATTCGTTTGTGAAAGTTTTCGCCCATTGTGAGGGTTGCCTTTTTCCATTCCCGTTTTTTTAACAAAGAAAGAAAGAAACGAAAAGGAGCAGAACACTAATGTGCGTGAAATATGCCTCTTGTAACTGCCGTTTTGAAATATGGACGTCTTTTGAATTTTTTGGTCGATATATGACCCCAGGATTTGTTCTCAGGGCAGGTGTCATTTACAGGCCTGTAATGATTTGGAATATCCACTGACCATTAGCGCTGGGATTAAAGCTGCTGTTGTGTGAAACGGCCACAAGGTGGCAGCAGTTCTCCCTTACCAAATCTGGTTACTAGGGCAGCAGAGCCTCAATGGAAGTCGCGTTCTAGATTGGAATGTAGAACGGAATGTGCCAGGAGAAAGCCCCTCAAGTTTGTGTCACTACTTCTTGTTCGTGTTTCTCATTTAATTTTTTATTTTTTATTACAGCAAGTTTGAGTACAACGTTTAGCTTGTTGTAGGTGTGCAAGAGGTGGTTCTTTTACACATATACATATGTCTGTTCTTCCTGGGATCCTTTTCCAATGTACGTTATGACAGAATGTTGAGTAGTCTTCTCTTGGTACTCCCTAGGTCTTTGGTGATTATATACGTCTACTGTGTTTGTATATGTCTGTTAACCCCAATATCGTAATGAATTCAATCCTCACACCTTTCCTTTGGTGATCCATAAGTTTGTTTAATGAATCTGTGATTGCCCTTCTCCGTGGAAATATCTGCCCTGGTATCAATTTATAGGTAACACCTATAAGTGATATGATATGATATGTGTCTTTCACTTTCTGACTTACTCCAAGTCACGTGATTACCTCTAGACTCATCTACGGTGCTGCAAATGGCACTGTGTCCTTTTTTTCCTTGGCGAATATTCGGTCTCAGCGAGGTCCATTTTCTGCAATGTGATTCCCTGAGGGCTGAGGATTAGCTGACCTTGGCAGCCTGACCCTGCTGTCAAGCCCTCCCCAGGTGTGCCTGGGTTGAGGTCAATATAAACAGCACTCCAGGCAGCAATAGCCCCTGCAGCTGTGCCTGACTCCATATTCTCTGCCCGGTCAGCAGTCTCGGGGCTGTGCTGGTGGGAGGGTGTGAGGGTCCACGGCTTTGTGGGTGGCCCGGTGTGAGTGGGGCTCTGCTGGACTTTCTGCAGGAGTTGCCAGGCTGCCACCTGTAAAGAAGACGATGTGTCACCCATAACTTCCACTGGAATATCTCTCCGGGCTGAGGTGAGGAAGGAAAAAAAGGAGTGGGGGCCGGGACAGGAGGGGTATCTCAGGCAGGGCAATGGAAAGCTTCCAGAAGAGCGCCCGTGGCCAGGACCATCCTGGCTGACCTGCAGGCACCAAGTTGGCCTGCGTGCTGTCGCTGGTGTGGCTCCACGGCCCTTCCTCTAGGCTTTCAAGCCCTTGTACATATTCAGGTGTTTCACCTGGGAAGGGTGGGAACAGTTCAGCAGCAGCTGGCCTGGGGCTCAGCTCACGTTTACTCACAGAGGCCTCGGCACGGTCCCCCAGCTTTGCAATAAGGACGCCCCTTGCGTGGGCGCGCGGGGCTGCTGGCTGTATGGGAGATGATTCCCCACCTCTGACCAATTTTAGAATTGTTTACCACTGGAGCAATTGCCTTGGTAGTGTTTTCCTCTGTATAACTGTTAGGTTCAGGTTTTTTTTCTTTTTTGGTTTAAGTTAGATTTTATTCCTCTTTTATGTATTTATAGATATAAGCATGGAAATAATTCATTCTTATAAATACATCAGTGTGAATGGAAGAAATTTTTTTCTGTTTTATTTTTACTTTTTATTTTTAAAAATTTTGAAATTTAATTTTATTTATTTTTTTATACAGTAGGTTATTATTAGTTATCTATTATATGCATAAACATGTATACAGGTCAATCCCAATCTCCCAACTCATCCCACCACCACCACCCCATGGTTTCCCCCACTTTGTGTCCATACGTTTGTTCTCTACCTCTGTGTCTCTATTTCTGCCCTGCAAACCAGTTCTTCTGTACCATTTTTCTAGGTTCCACATATAGTCATTAATATACAATATTTGTTTTTCTCTTTCTGACTTACTTCACTCTGTATGACAGTCACTAGATCCATCAACTTCTCTACAAATGACCCAGTTTCATTCCTTTTTATGGCTGAGTAATATTCCATTTTATATATGTACCACATCTTTATCCATTCGTCTGTCTGTGGCCATTTAGGTTGCTTCCATTGCCTGGCTATTGTAAATAGTGCTGCAATGAACATTGTGTGAATGTGTCTTTGTGATATATGGTTTTCTCTGGGTATATGCCCAGAAGTGGGATTGCTGGATCCTATGGTAATTCTCTTTTTAGTTTTTTAAAGGAACCTCCATACTGTTCTCCATAGTGACTGTATCAATTTACATTCCCACCAATAGCGGAAGAGGGTTCTTTTTGTCCACACCCTCCCCAGAATTTGTTGTTTGTAGATTATCTGATGATGCCGATTCTAACAGGTGTGAGGTCTACCTCATTGTAGATTTGATTTGCATTTCTCTAATAATTAGTGATGTTGAGCAGCTTTTCATGTGCGTCTTGGCCATCTCTGTGTCTTCTTTGAAGAAACGTCTATTTAGATCTTCTGCCCATTTTTGTATTGGGTTGTTTGTTTTATTAATATTAGGCTGCATGAGCTGTTTATATATATTGGAGATTAAACCTTTGTCCATTGATTCGTTTGTGAAAGTTTTCGCCCATTGTGAGGGTTGCCTTTTTCCATTCCCGTTTTTTTAACAAAGAAAGAAAGAAACGAAAAGGAGCAGAACACTAATGTGCGTGAAATATGCCTCTTGAAACTGCCGTTTTGAAATATGGACGTCTTTTGAATTTTTTGGTCGATATATGACCCCAGGATTTGTTTTCAGGGCAGGTGTCATTTACAGGCCTGTAATGATTTGGAATATCCACTGACCATTAGCGCTGGGATTAAAGCTGCTGTTGTGTGAAACGGCCACAAGGTGGCAGCAGTTCTCCCTTACCAAATCTGGTTACTAGGGCAGCAGAGCCTCAATGGAAGTCGCGTTCTAGATTGGAATGTAGAACGGAATGTGCCAGGAGAAAGCCCCTCAAGTTTGTGTCACTACTTCTTGTTCGTGTTTCTCATTTAATTTTTTATTTTTTATTACAGAAAGTTTGAGTACAACGTTTAGCTTGTTGTAGGTGTGCAAGAGGTGGTTCTTTTACACATATACATATGTCTGTTCTTCCTGGGATCCTTTTCCCATGTACGTTATGACAGAATGTTGAGTAGTCTTCTCTTGGTACTCCGTAGGTCTTTGGTGATTATATACGTCTACTGTGTTTGTATATGTCTGTTAACCCCAATATCCTTATGAATTCAATCCTCACACCTTTCCTTTGGTGATCCATAAGTTTGTTTAATGAATCTGTGATTGCCCTTCTCCGTGGAAATATCTGCCCTGGTATCAATTTATAGGTAACACCTATAAGTGATATGATATGATATGTGTCTTTCACTTTCTGACTTACTCCAAGTCACGTGATTACCTCTAGACTCATCTACGGTGCTGCAAATGGCACTGTGTCCTTTTTTTCCTTGGCGAATATTCGGTCTCAGCGAGTTCCATTTTCTGCAATGTGATTCCCTGAGGGCTGAGGATTAGCTGACCTTGGCAGCCTGACCCTGCCGGCAAGCCCTCCCCAGGTGTGCCTGGGTTGAGGTCAATATAAACAGCACTCCAGGCAGCAATAGCCCCTGCAGCTGTGCCTGACTCCATATTCTCTGCCCCGTTAGCAGTCTCGGGGCTGTGCTGGTGGGAGGGTGTGAGGGTCCACGGCTTTGTGGGTGGCCCGGTGTGAGTGGGGCTCTGCTGGACTTTCTGCAGGAGTTGCCAGGCTGCCAGCTGTAAAGAAGACGATGTGTCACCCATAACTTCCACTGGAATATCTCTCCGGGCTGAGGTGAGTAAGGAAAATAGGAGTGGGTGCCGGGACAGGAGGGGTATCTCAGGCAGGGCAATGGAAAGCTTCCAGAAGAGCGCCCGTGCCCAGGACCATCCTGGCTGACCTGCAGGCACCAAGTTGGCCTGCGTGCTGTCGCTGGTGTGGCTCCACGGCCCTTCCTCTAGGCTTTCAAGCCCTTGTACATATTCAGGTGTTTCACCTGGGAAGGGCGGGAACAGTTCAGCAGCAGCTGGCCTGGGGCTCAGCTCACGTTTACTCACAGAGGCCTCGGCACGGTCCCCCAGCTTTGCAATAAGGACGCCCCTTGCGTGGGCGGGCGGGGCTGCTGGCTGTATGGGAGATGATTCCCCACCTCTGACCAATTTTAGAATTGTTTACCACTGGAGCAATTGCCTTGGTAGTGTTTTCCTCTGTATAACTGTTAGGTTCAGGGTTTTTTTTTCTTTTTTGGTTTAAGTTAGATTTTATTCCTCTTTTATGTATTTATAGATATAAGCATGGAAATAATTCATTCTTATAAATACATCAGTGTGAATGGAAGAAATTTTTTTCTGTTTTATTTTTACATTTTATTTTTAAAAATTTTGAAATTTAATTTTATTTATTTTTTTATACAGTAGG
Organism: Mesoplodon bidens; assembly: GCF_964165515.1. NCBI lineage: Eukaryota > Metazoa > Chordata > Mammalia > Artiodactyla > Ziphiidae > Mesoplodon > Mesoplodon bidens. The sequence goes on from NW_027672509.1 coordinate 77,128, forward strand.
TTATTATTAGTTATCTATTATATGCATAAACATGTATACAGGTCAATCCCAATCTCCCAACTCATCCCACCACCACCACCCCATGGCTTCCCCCACTTTGGGTCCATACGTTTGTTCTCTACCTCTGTGTCTCTATTTCTGCCCTGCAAACCAGTTCATCTGTACCATTTTTCTAGGTTCCACATATAGGCATTAATATACAATATTTGTTTTTCTCTTTCTGACTTACTTCACTCTGTATGACAGTCTCTAGATCCATCAACTTCTCTACAAATGACCCAGTTTCATTCCTTTTTATGGCTGGGTAATATTCCATTTTATATATGTACCACATCTTTATCCATTCGTCTGTCTGTGGCCATTTAGGTTGCTTCCATTACCTGGCTATTGTAAATAGTGCTGCAATGAACATTGTGTGAATGTGTCTTTGTGATATATGGTTTTCTCTGGGTATATGCCCAGAAGTGGGATTGCTGGATCCTATTGTAATTCTCTTTTTAGTTTTTTAAAGGAACCTCCATACTGTTCTCCATAGTGACTGTATCAATTTACATTCCCACCAATAGCGGAAGAGGGTTCCTTTTGTCCACACCCTCCCCAGAATTTGTTGTTTGTAGATTATCTGATGATGCCGATTCTAACAGGTGTGAGGTCTTACCTCATTGTAGTTTTGATTTGCATTTCTCTAATAATTAGTGATGTTGAGCAGCTTTTCATGTGCGTCTTGGCCATCTCTGTGTCTTCTTTGAAGAAACGTCTATTTAGATCTTCTGCCCATTTTTGTATTGGGTTGTTTGTTTTATTAATATTAAGCTGCATTAGCTGTTTATATATATTGGAGATTAAACCTTTGTCCATTGATTCGTTTGTGAAAGTTTTCGCCCATTCTGTGGGTTGCCTTTTTCCATTCCCGTATTTTTAACAAAGAAAGAAAGAAACGAAAAGAAGCAGAACACTAATGTGCGTGAAATATGCCTCTTGAAACTGCCGTTTTGAAATATGGACGTCTTTTGAATTTTTTGGTCGATATATGAGCCCAGGATTTGTTTTCAGGGCAGGTGTCATTTACAGGCCTGTAATGATTTGGAATATCCACTGACCATTAGCGCTGGGATTAAAGCTGCTGTTCTGTGAAACGGCCACAAGGTGGCAGCAGTTCTCCCTTACCAAATCTGGTTACTAGGGCAGCAGAGCCTCAATGGAAGTCGTGTTCTAGATTGGAATGTAGAACGGAATGTGCCAGGAGAAAGCCCCTCAAGTTTGTGTCACTACTTCTTGTTCGTGTTTCTCATTTAATTTTTTATTTTTTATTACAGAAAGTTTGAGTACAACGTTTAGCTTGTTGTAGGTGTGCAAGAGGTGGTTCTTTTACACATATACATATGTCTGTTCTTCCTGGGATCCTTTTCCCATGTACGTTATGACAGAATGTTGAGTAGTCTTCTCTTGGTACTCCGTAGGTCTTTGGTGATTATATACGTCTACTGTGTTTGTATATGTCTGTTAACCACAAATCGTAATGAATTCAGTCCTCACAACTTTCCTTTGGTGATCCATAAATTTGTTTAGTGAATCTGTGATTGCCCTTCTCCGTGGAAATATCTGCCCTGGTATCCATTTATAGGTAACACCTATAAGTGATATGATATGATATGTGTCTTTCACTTTCTGACTTACTACAAGTCACGTGATTACCTCTAGACTCATCTACAGTGCTGCAAATGGCAGTGTGTCCTTTTTTTCCTTGGCGAATATTCGGTATTAACGAGGTCCATTTTCTGCAATGTGATTCCCTGAGGGCTGAGGATTAGCTGACCTGGGCAGCCTGACCCTGCTGGCAAGCCCTCCCCAGGTGTGCCTGGGTTGAGGTCAATATAAACAGCACTCCAGGCAGCAATAGCCCCTGCCGCTGTACCTGACTCCATATTATCTGCCCCGTCAGCAGTCTCGGGGCTGTGCTGGTGGGAGGGTGTGAGGGTCCACGGCTTTGTGGGTGGCCCGGTGTGAGTGGGGCTCTGCTGGACTTTCTGCAGGAGTTGCCAGGCTGCCACCTGTAAAGAAGACGATGTGTCACCCATAACTTCCACTGGAATATCTCTCCGGGCTGAGGTGAGTAAGGAAAAACAGGAGTGGGGGCCGGGACAGGAGGGGTATCACAGGCAGGGCAATGGAAAGCTTCCAGAAGAGCGCCCGTGGCCAGGACCATCCTGGCTGACCTGCAGGCACCAAGTTGGCCTGCGTGCTGTCGCTGGTGTGGCTCCACGGCCCTTCCTCTAGGCTTTCAAGCCCTTGTACATATTCAGGTGTTTCACCTGGGAAGGGTGGGAACAGTTCAGCAGCAGCTGGCCTGGGGCTCAGCTCACGTTTACTCACAGAGGCCTCGGCACGGTCCCCCAGCTTTGCAATAAGGACGCTCCTTGCGTGGGCGGGCGGGGCTTCTGGCTGTATGGGAGATGATTCCCCATCTCTGACCAATTTTAGAATTGTTTACCACTGGAGCAATTGCCTTGGTAGTGTTTTCCTCTGTATAACTGTTAGGTTCAGGGTTTTTTTTCTTTTTTGGTTTAAGTTAGATTTTATTCCTCTTTTATGTATTTATAGATATAAGCATGGAAATAATTCATTCTTATAAATACAACAGTGTGAATGGAAGAAATTTTTTTCTGTTTTATTTTTACATTTTATTTTTAAAAATTTTGAAATTTAATTTTATTTATTTTTTTATACAGTAGGTTATTATTAGTTATCTATTATATGCATAAACATGTATACAGGTCAATCCCAATCTCCCAACTCATCCCACCACCACCACCCCATGGCTTCCCCCACTTTGGGTCCATACGTTTGTTCTCTACCTCTGTGTCTCTATTTCTGCCCTGCAAACCAGTTCATCTGTACCATTTTTCTAGGTTCCACATATAGGCATTAATATACAATATTTGTTTTTCTCTTTCTGACTTACTTCACTCTGTATGACAGTCTCTAGATCCATCAACTTCTCTACAAATGACCCAGTTTCATTTCTTTTTATGGCTGAGTAATATTCCATTTTATATATGTACCACATCTTTATCCATTCGTCTGTCTGTGGCCATTTAGGTTGCTTCCATTACCTGGCTATTGTAAATAGTGCTGCAATGAACATTGTGTGAATGTGTCTTTGTGATATATGGTTTTCTCTGGGTATATGCCCAGAAGTGGGATTGCTGGATCCTATGGTAATTCTCTTTTTAGTTTTTTAAAGGAACCTCCATACTGTTCTCCATAGTGACTGTATCAATTTACATTCCCAACAATAGCGGAAGAGGGTTCTTTTTGTCCACACCCTCCCCAGAATTTGTTGTTTGTAGATTATCTGATGATGCCGATTCTAACAGGTGTGAGGTCTACCTCATTGTAGTTTTGATTTGCATTTCTCTAATAATTAGTGATGTTGAGCAGCTTTTCATGTGCGTCTTGGCCATCTCTGTGTCTTCTTTGAAGAAACGTCTATTTAGATCTTCTGCCCATTTTTGTATTGGGTTGTTTGTTTTATTAATATTAAGCTGCATGAGCTGTTTATATATATTGGAGATTAAACCTTTGTCCATTGATTCGTTTGTGAAAGTTTTCGCCCATTGTGAGGGTTGCCTTTTTCCATTCCCGTATTTTTAACAAAGAAAGAAAGAAACGAAAAGAAGCAGAACACTAATGTGCGTGAAATATGCCTCTTGAAACCGCCGTTTTGAAATATGGACGTCTTTTGAATTTTTTGGTCGATATATGACCCCAGGATTTGTTTTCTGGGCAGGTGTCATTTACAGGCCTGTAATGATTTGGAATATCCACTGACCATTAGCGCTGGGATTAAAGCTGCTGTTGTGTGAAACGGCCACAATGTGGCAGCAGTTCTCCCTTACCAAATCTGGTTACTAGGGCAGCAGAGCCTCAATGGAAGTCGTGTTCTAGATTGGAATGTAGAACGGAATGTGCCAGGAGAAAGCCCCTCAAGTTTGTGTCACTACTTCTTGTTCGTGTTTCTCATTTAATTTTTTATTTTTTATTACAGCAAGTTTGAGTACAACGTTTAGCTTGTTGTAGGTGTGCAAGAGGTGGTTCTTTTACACATATACATATGTCTGTTCTTCCTGGGATCCTTTTCCCATGTACGTTATGACAGAATGTTGAGTAGTCTTCTCTTGGTACTCCGTAGGTCTTTGGTGATTATATACGTCTACTGTGTTTGTATATGTCTGTTAACCACAATATCGTAATGAATTCAATCCTCACACCTTTCCTTTGGTGAACCATAAGTTTGTTTAATGAATCTGTGATTGCCCTTCTCCGTGGAAATATCTGCCCTGGTATCAATTTATAGGTAACACCTATAAGTGATATGATATGATATGTGTTTTTCACTTTCTGACTTACTACAAGTCACGTGATTACCTCTAGACTCATCTACGGTGCTGCAAATGGCACTGTGTCCTTTTTTTCCTTGGCGAATATTCGGTATTAACGAGGTCCATTTTCTGCAATGTGATTCCTTGAGGGCTGAGGATTAGCTGACCTGGGCCGCCTGACCCTGCTGGCAAGCCCTCCCCAGGTGTGCCTGGGTTGAGGTCAATATAAACAGCACTCCAGGCAGCAATAGCTCCTGCAGCTGTGACTGACTCCATATTCTCTGCCCCGTCGGCAGTCTCGGGGCTGTGCTGGTGGGAGGGTGTGAGGGTCCACGGCTTTGTGGGTGGCCTGGTGTGAGTGGGGCTCTGCTGGACTTTCTGCAGGAGTTGCCAGGCTGCCACCTGTAAAGAAGAGGATGTGTCACCCATAACTTCCACTGGAATATCTCTCCGGGCTGAGGTGAGGAAGGAAAAAAAGGACTGGGGGCCGGGACAGGAGGGGTATCTCAGGCAGGGCAATGGAAAGCTTCCAGAAGAGCGCCCGTGGCCAGGACCATCCTGGCTGACCTGCAGGCACCAAGGTGGCCTGCGTGCTGTCGCTGGTGTGGGTCCACGGCCCTTCCTCTAGGCTTTCAAGCCCTTGTACATATTCAGGTGTTTCACCTGGGAAGGGTGGGAACAGTTCAGCAGCAGCTGGCCTGGGGCTCAGCTCATGTTTACTCACAGAGGCCTCGGCACGGTCCCCCAGCTTTGCAATAAGGACGCTCCTTGCGTGGGCGGGCGGGGCTGCTGGCTCTATGGGAGATGATTCCCCACCTCTGACCAATTTCAGAATTGTTTACCACTGGAGCAAGTGCCTTGGTAGTGTTTTCCTCTGTATAACTGTTAGGTTCAGTTTTTTTTTTTCTTTTTTGGTTCAAGTTAGATTTTATTCCTCTTTTATGTATTTATGGATATAATTATGGAAATAATTCATTCTTATAAATACATCAGTGTGAATGGAAGAACATTTTTTCTGTTTCATTTTTACATTTTATTTTTAAAATTTTTGAAATTTAATTTTATTTATTTATTTTTATACAGTAGGTTATTATTAGTTATGTATTTTATGCATAGACATGTATACAGGTCAATCCCAATCTCCCAACTCATCCCACCACCACCACACCATGGCTTCCCCCACTTTGTGTCCATACGTTTGTTTTCTACCTCTGTGTCTCTATTTCTGCCCTGCAAACCAGTTCATCTGTAGCATTTTTCTAGGTTCCACATATAGGCATTAATATACAATATTTGTTTTTCTCTTTCTGACTTACTTCACACTGTATGACAGTCTGTAGATCCATAGACTTCTCTACAAATGACCCAGGTTCATTCCTTTTTATGGCTGAGTAATATTCCATTTTATATATGTACCACATCTTTATCCATTCGTCTGTCTGTCGGCATTTAGGTTGCTTCCATTACCTGGCTATTGTAAATAGTGCTGCAATGAACATTGTGGTGATTGTGTCTTTGTGATTTATGGTTTTCTCTGGGTATATGCCCAGAAGTGGGATTGCTGGATCCTATTGTAATTCTGTTGTTAGTTTTTTAAAGGAACCTCCATACTGTTCTCCATAGTGACTGTATCAATTTACATTCCCACCAATAGCGGAAGAGGGTTCCTTTTGTCCACACCCTCCCCAGAATTTGTTGTTTGTAGATTATCTGATGATGCCGATTCTAACAGGTGTGAGGTCTTACCTCATTGTAGTTTTGATTTGCATTTCTCTAATAATTAGTGATGTTGAGCAGCTTTTCATGTGCGTCTTGGCCATCTCTGTGTCTTCTTTGAAGAAACGTCTATTTAGATCTTCTGCCCATTTTTGTATTGGGTTGTTTGTTGTATTAATATTAAGCTGCATGAGCTGTATATATATATTGGAGATTAAACCTTTGTCCATTGATTCGTTTGTGAACGTTTTCGCCCCTTCTGAGGGTTACCTTTTTCCATTCCCGTTTTTTTAACAAAGAAAGAAAGAAAGCAAAAGAATCAGAACACTAATGTGCGTGAAATATACCTCTTGAAACTGTCGTTTTGAAATATGGACGTCTTTTGAATTTTTTGGTCGATATATGACCCCAGGATTTGTTTTCAGGGCAGGTGTCATTTACAGGCCTGTAATGATTTGGAATATCCACTGACCATTAGCGCTGGGATTAAAGCTGCTGTTGTGTGAAACGGCCACAAGGTGGCAGCAGTTCTCCCTTACCAAATCTGGTTACTAGGGCAGCAGAGCCTCAATGGAAGTCGTGTTCTAGATTGGAATGTAGAACGGAATGTGCCAGTAGAAAGCCCCTCAAGTTTGTGTCACTACTTCTTTTTCGTGTTTCTCATTTAATTTTTTATTTTTTATTACAGAAAGTTTGAGTACAACGTTTAGCTTGTTGTAGGTGTGCAAGAGGAGGTTCTTTTACACATATACATATGTCTGTTCTTCCTGGGATCCTTTTCCCATGTACGTTATGACAGAATGTTGAGTAGTCTTCTCTTGGTACTCCGTAGGTCTTTGGTGATTATATACGTCTACTGTGTTTGTATATGTCTGTTAACCCCAATATCGTAATGAATTCAATCCTCACAACTTTCCTTTGGTGATCCATAAGTTTGTTTAATGAATCTGTGATTGCCCTTCTCCGTGGAAATATCTGCCCTGGTATCCATTTATAGGTAACACCTATAAGTGATATGATATGATATGTGTCTTTCACTTTCTGACTTACTACAAGTCACGTGATTACCTCTAGACTCATCTACGGTGCTGCAAATGGCACTGTGTCCTTTTTTTCCTTGGCGAATATTCGGTCTTAGCGAGGTCCATTTTCTGCAATGTGATTCCGTGAGGGCTGAGGATTAGCTGACCTGGGCAGCCTGACCCTGCTGGCAAGCCCTCCCCATGTGTGCCTGGTTTGAGGTCAATATAAACAGCACTCCAGGCAGCAATAGCCCCTGCAGCTGTGCCTGACTCCATATTCTCTGCCCCGTCAGCAGTCTCGGGGCTGTGCTGGTGGGAGGGTGTGAGGGTCCACGGCTTTGTGGGTGGCCCGGTGTGAGTGGGGCTCTGCTGGACTTTCTGCAGGAGTTGCCAGGCTGCCACCTGTAAAGAAGACGATGTGTCACCCATAACTTCCACTGGAATATCTCTCCGGGCTGAGGTGAGTAAGGAAAAAAAGGAGTGGGGGCCGGGACAGGAGGGGTATCTCAGGCAGGGCAATGGAAAGCTTCCAGAAGAGCGCCCGTGGCCAGGACCATCCTGGCTGACCTGCAGGCACCAAGGTGGCCTGCGTGCTGTCGCTGGTGTGGCTCCACGGCCCTTCCTCTAGGCTTTCAAGCCCTTGTACATATTCAGGTGTTTCACCTGGGAAGGGTGGGAACAGTTCAGCAGCAGCTGGCCTGGGGCTCAGCTCACGTTTACTCACAGAGGCCTCGGCACGGTCCCCCAGCTTTGCAATAAGGACGCTCCTTGCGTGGGCGGGCGGGGCTCCTGGCTGTATGGGAGATGATTCCCCACCTCTGACCAATTTCAGAATTGTTTACCACTGGAGCAATTGCCTTGGTAGTGTTTTCCTCTGTATAACTGTTAGGTTCAGGGTTTTTTTTCTTTTTTGGTTTAAGTTAGATTTTATTCCTCTTTTATGTATTTATAGATATAAGCATGGAAATAATTCATTCTTATAAATACATCAGTGTGAATGGAAGAAATTTTTTTCTGTTTTATTTTTACATTTTATTTTTAAAAATTTTGAAATTTAATTTTATATATTTTTTTATACAGTAGGTTATTATTAGTTATCTATTATATGCATAAACATGTATACAGCTCAATCCCAATCTCCCAACTCATCCCACCACCACCACCCCATGGCTTCCCCGACTTTGGGTCCATACGTTTGTTCTCTACCTCTGTGTCTCTATTTCTGCCCTGCAAACCAGTTCATCTGTACCATTTTTCTAGGTTCCACATATAGGCATTAATATACAATATTTGTTTTTCTCTTTCTGACTTACTTCACTCTGTATGACAGTCTCTAGATCCATCAACTTCTCTACAAATGACCCAGTTTCATTCCTTTTTATGGCTGAGTAATATTCCATTTTATATATGTACCACATCTTTATCCATTCGTCTGTCTGTGGCCATTTAGGTTGCTTCCATTACCTGGCTATTGTAAATAGTGCTGCAATGAACATTGTGTGAATGTGTCTTTGTGATATATGGTTTTCTCTGGGTATATGCGCAGAAGTGGGATTGCTGGATCCTATGGTAATTCTCTTTTTAGTTTTTTAAAGGAACCTCCATACTGTTCTCCATAGTGACTGTATCAATTTACATTCCCACCAATAGCGGAAGAGGGTTCTTTTTGTCCACACCCTCCCCAGAATTTGTTGTTTGTAGATTATCTGATGATGCCGATTCTAACAGGTGTGAGGTCTACCTCATTGTAGTTTTGATTTGCATTTCTCTAATAATTAGTGATGTTGAGCAGCTTTTCATGTGCGTCTTGGCCATTTCTGTGTCTTCTTTGAAGAAACGTCTATTTAGATCTTCTGCCCATTTTTGTATTGGGTTGTTTGTTTTATTAATATTAAGCTGCATGAGCTGTTTATATATATTGGAGATTAAACCTTTGTCCATTGATTCGTTTGTGAAAGTTTTCGCCCATTGTGAGGGTTGCCTTTTTCCATTCCCGTTTTTTTAACAAAGAAAGAAAGAAACGAAAAGGAGCAGAACACTAATGTGCGTGAAATATGCCTCTTGTAACTGCCGTTTTGAAATATGGACGTCTTTTGAATTTTTTGGTCGATATATGACCCCAGGATTTGTTCTCAGGGCAGGTGTCATTTACAGGCCTGTAATGATTTGGAATATCCACTGACCATTAGCGCTGGGATTAAAGCTGCTGTTGTGTGAAACGGCCACAAGGTGGCAGCAGTTCTCCCTTACCAAATCTGGTTACTAGGGCAGCAGAGCCTCAATGGAAGTCGCGTTCTAGATTGGAATGTAGAACGGAATGTGCCAGGAGAAAGCCCCTCAAGTTTGTGTCACTACTTCTTGTTCGTGTTTCTCATTTAATTTTTTATTTTTTATTACAGCAAGTTTGAGTACAACGTTTAGCTTGTTGTAGGTGTGCAAGAGGTGGTTCTTTTACACATATACATATGTCTGTTCTTCCTGGGATCCTTTTCCAATGTACGTTATGACAGAATGTTGAGTAGTCTTCTCTTGGTACTCCCTAGGTCTTTGGTGATTATATACGTCTACTGTGTTTGTATATGTCTGTTAACCCCAATATCGTAATGAATTCAATCCTCACACCTTTCCTTTGGTGATCCATAAGTTTGTTTAATGAATCTGTGATTGCCCTTCTCCGTGGAAATATCTGCCCTGGTATCAATTTATAGGTAACACCTATAAGTGATATGATATGATATGTGTCTTTCACTTTCTGACTTACTCCAAGTCACGTGATTACCTCTAGACTCATCTACGGTGCTGCAAATGGCACTGTGTCCTTTTTTTCCTTGGCGAATATTCGGTCTCAGCGAGGTCCATTTTCTGCAATGTGATTCCCTGAGGGCTGAGGATTAGCTGACCTTGGCAGCCTGACCCTGCTGTCAAGCCCTCCCCAGGTGTGCCTGGGTTGAGGTCAATATAAACAGCACTCCAGGCAGCAATAGCCCCTGCAGCTGTGCCTGACTCCATATTCTCTGCCCGGTCAGCAGTCTCGGGGCTGTGCTGGTGGGAGGGTGTGAGGGTCCACGGCTTTGTGGGTGGCCCGGTGTGAGTGGGGCTCTGCTGGACTTTCTGCAGGAGTTGCCAGGCTGCCACCTGTAAAGAAGACGATGTGTCACCCATAACTTCCACTGGAATATCTCTCCGGGCTGAGGTGAGGAAGGAAAAAAAGGAGTGGGGGCCGGGACAGGAGGGGTATCTCAGGCAGGGCAATGGAAAGCTTCCAGAAGAGCGCCCGTGGCCAGGACCATCCTGGCTGACCTGCAGGCACCAAGTTGGCCTGCGTGCTGTCGCTGGTGTGGCTCCACGGCCCTTCCTCTAGGCTTTCAAGCCCTTGTACATATTCAGGTGTTTCACCTGGGAAGGGTGGGAACAGTTCAGCAGCAGCTGGCCTGGGGCTCAGCTCACGTTTACTCACAGAGGCCTCGGCACGGTCCCCCAGCTTTGCAATAAGGACGCCCCTTGCGTGGGCGCGCGGGGCTGCTGGCTGTATGGGAGATGATTCCCCACCTCTGACCAATTTTAGAATTGTTTACCACTGGAGCAATTGCCTTGGTAGTGTTTTCCTCTGTATAACTGTTAGGTTCAGGTTTTTTTTCTTTTTTGGTTTAAGTTAGATTTTATTCCTCTTTTATGTATTTATAGATATAAGCATGGAAATAATTCATTCTTATAAATACATCAGTGTGAATGGAAGAAATTTTTTTCTGTTTTATTTTTACTTTTTATTTTTAAAAATTTTGAAATTTAATTTTATTTATTTTTTTATACAGTAGGTTATTATTAGTTATCTATTATATGCATAAACATGTATACAGGTCAATCCCAATCTCCCAACTCATCCCACCACCACCACCCCATGGTTTCCCCCACTTTGTGTCCATACGTTTGTTCTCTACCTCTGTGTCTCTATTTCTGCCCTGCAAACCAGTTCTTCTGTACCATTTTTCTAGGTTCCACATATAGTCATTAATATACAATATTTGTTTTTCTCTTTCTGACTTACTTCACTCTGTATGACAGTCACTAGATCCATCAACTTCTCTACAAATGACCCAGTTTCATTCCTTTTTATGGCTGAGTAATATTCCATTTTATATATGTACCACATCTTTATCCATTCGTCTGTCTGTGGCCATTTAGGTTGCTTCCATTGCCTGGCTATTGTAAATAGTGCTGCAATGAACATTGTGTGAATGTGTCTTTGTGATATATGGTTTTCTCTGGGTATATGCCCAGAAGTGGGATTGCTGGATCCTATGGTAATTCTCTTTTTAGTTTTTTAAAGGAACCTCCATACTGTTCTCCATAGTGACTGTATCAATTTACATTCCCACCAATAGCGGAAGAGGGTTCTTTTTGTCCACACCCTCCCCAGAATTTGTTGTTTGTAGATTATCTGATGATGCCGATTCTAACAGGTGTGAGGTCTACCTCATTGTAGATTTGATTTGCATTTCTCTAATAATTAGTGATGTTGAGCAGCTTTTCATGTGCGTCTTGGCCATCTCTGTGTCTTCTTTGAAGAAACGTCTATTTAGATCTTCTGCCCATTTTTGTATTGGGTTGTTTGTTTTATTAATATTAGGCTGCATGAGCTGTTTATATATATTGGAGATTAAACCTTTGTCCATTGATTCGTTTGTGAAAGTTTTCGCCCATTGTGAGGGTTGCCTTTTTCCATTCCCGTTTTTTTAACAAAGAAAGAAAGAAACGAAAAGGAGCAGAACACTAATGTGCGTGAAATATGCCTCTTGAAACTGCCGTTTTGAAATATGGACGTCTTTTGAATTTTTTGGTCGATATATGACCCCAGGATTTGTTTTCAGGGCAGGTGTCATTTACAGGCCTGTAATGATTTGGAATATCCACTGACCATTAGCGCTGGGATTAAAGCTGCTGTTGTGTGAAACGGCCACAAGGTGGCAGCAGTTCTCCCTTACCAAATCTGGTTACTAGGGCAGCAGAGCCTCAATGGAAGTCGCGTTCTAGATTGGAATGTAGAACGGAATGTGCCAGGAGAAAGCCCCTCAAGTTTGTGTCACTACTTCTTGTTCGTGTTTCTCATTTAATTTTTTATTTTTTATTACAGAAAGTTTGAGTACAACGTTTAGCTTGTTGTAGGTGTGCAAGAGGTGGTTCTTTTACACATATACATATGTCTGTTCTTCCTGGGATCCTTTTCCCATGTACGTTATGACAGAATGTTGAGTAGTCTTCTCTTGGTACTCCGTAGGTCTTTGGTGATTATATACGTCTACTGTGTTTGTATATGTCTGTTAACCCCAATATCCTTATGAATTCAATCCTCACACCTTTCCTTTGGTGATCCATAAGTTTGTTTAATGAATCTGTGATTGCCCTTCTCCGTGGAAATATCTGCCCTGGTATCAATTTATAGGTAACACCTATAAGTGATATGATATGATATGTGTCTTTCACTTTCTGACTTACTCCAAGTCACGTGATTACCTCTAGACTCATCTACGGTGCTGCAAATGGCACTGTGTCCTTTTTTTCCTTGGCGAATATTCGGTCTCAGCGAGTTCCATTTTCTGCAATGTGATTCCCTGAGGGCTGAGGATTAGCTGACCTTGGCAGCCTGACCCTGCCGGCAAGCCCTCCCCAGGTGTGCCTGGGTTGAGGTCAATATAAACAGCACTCCAGGCAGCAATAGCCCCTGCAGCTGTGCCTGACTCCATATTCTCTGCCCCGTTAGCAGTCTCGGGGCTGTGCTGGTGGGAGGGTGTGAGGGTCCACGGCTTTGTGGGTGGCCCGGTGTGAGTGGGGCTCTGCTGGACTTTCTGCAGGAGTTGCCAGGCTGCCAGCTGTAAAGAAGACGATGTGTCACCCATAACTTCCACTGGAATATCTCTCCGGGCTGAGGTGAGTAAGGAAAATAGGAGTGGGTGCCGGGACAGGAGGGGTATCTCAGGCAGGGCAATGGAAAGCTTCCAGAAGAGCGCCCGTGCCCAGGACCATCCTGGCTGACCTGCAGGCACCAAGTTGGCCTGCGTGCTGTCGCTGGTGTGGCTCCACGGCCCTTCCTCTAGGCTTTCAAGCCCTTGTACATATTCAGGTGTTTCACCTGGGAAGGGCGGGAACAGTTCAGCAGCAGCTGGCCTGGGGCTCAGCTCACGTTTACTCACAGAGGCCTCGGCACGGTCCCCCAGCTTTGCAATAAGGACGCCCCTTGCGTGGGCGGGCGGGGCTGCTGGCTGTATGGGAGATGATTCCCCACCTCTGACCAATTTTAGAATTGTTTACCACTGGAGCAATTGCCTTGGTAGTGTTTTCCTCTGTATAACTGTTAGGTTCAGGGTTTTTTTTTCTTTTTTGGTTTAAGTTAGATTTTATTCCTCTTTTATGTATTTATAGATATAAGCATGGAAATAATTCATTCTTATAAATACATCAGTGTGAATGGAAGAAATTTTTTTCTGTTTTATTTTTACATTTTATTTTTAAAAATTTTGAAATTTAATTTTATTTATTTTTTTATACAGTAGGTTATTATTAGTTATCTATTATATGCATAAACATGTATACAGGTCAATCCCAATCTCCCAACTCATCCCACCACCACCACCCCATGGCTTCCCCCACTTTGGGTCCATACGTTTGTTCTCTACCTCTGTGTCTCTATTTCTGCCCTGCAAACCAGTTCATCTGTACCATTTTTCTAGGTTCCACATATAGGCATTAATATACAATATTTGTTTTTCTCTTTCTGACTTACTTCACTCTGTATGACAGTCTCTAGATCCATCAACTTCTCTACAAATGACCCAGTTTCATTCCTTTTTATGGCTGGGTAATATTCCATTTTATATATGTACCACATCTTTATCCATTCGTCTGTCTGTGGCCATTTAGGTTGCTTCCATTACCTGGCTATTGTAAATAGTGCTGCAATGAACATTGTGTGAATGTGTCTTTGTGATATATGGTTTTCTCTGGGTATATGCCCAGAAGTGGGATTGCTGGATCCTATTGTAATTCTCTTTTTAGTTTTTTAAAGGAACCTCCATACTGTTCTCCATAGTGACTGTATCAATTTACATTCCCACCAATAGCGGAAGAGGGTTCCTTTTGTCCACACCCTCCCCAGAATTTGTTGTTTGTAGATTATCTGATGATGCCGATTCTAACAGGTGTGAGGTCTTACCTCATTGTAGTTTTGATTTGCATTTCTCTAATAATTAGTGATGTTGAGCAGCTTTTCATGTGCGTCTTGGCCATCTCTGTGTCTTCTTTGAAGAAACGTCTATTTAGATCTTCTGCCCATTTTTGTATTGGGTTGTTTGTTTTATTAATATTAAGCTGCATTAGCTGTTTATATATATTGGAGATTAAACCTTTGTCCATTGATTCGTTTGTGAAAGTTTTCGCCCATTCTGTGGGTTGCCTTTTTCCATTCCCGTATTTTTAACAAAGAAAGAAAGAAACGAAAAGAAGCAGAACACTAATGTGCGTGAAATATGCCTCTTGAAACTGCCGTTTTGAAATATGGACGTCTTTTGAATTTTTTGGTCGATATATGAGCCCAGGATTTGTTTTCAGGGCAGGTGTCATTTACAGGCCTGTAATGATTTGGAATATCCACTGACCATTAGCGCTGGGATTAAAGCTGCTGTTCTGTGAAACGGCCACAAGGTGGCAGCAGTTCTCCCTTACCAAATCTGGTTACTAGGGCAGCAGAGCCTCAATGGAAGTCGTGTTCTAGATTGGAATGTAGAACGGAATGTGCCAGGAGAAAGCCCCTCAAGTTTGTGTCACTACTTCTTGTTCGTGTTTCTCATTTAATTTTTTATTTTTTATTACAGAAAGTTTGAGTACAACGTTTAGCTTGTTGTAGGTGTGCAAGAGGTGGTTCTTTTACACATATACATATGTCTGTTCTTCCTGGGATCCTTTTCCCATGTACGTTATGACAGAATGTTGAGTAGTCTTCTCTTGGTACTCCGTAGGTCTTTGGTGATTATATACGTCTACTGTGTTTGTATATGTCTGTTAACCACAAATCGTAATGAATTCAGTCCTCACAACTTTCCTTTGGTGATCCATAAATTTGTTTAGTGAATCTGTGATTGCCCTTCTCCGTGGAAATATCTGCCCTGGTATCCATTTATAGGTAACACCTATAAGTGATATGATATGATATGTGTCTTTCACTTTCTGACTTACTACAAGTCACGTGATTACCTCTAGACTCATCTACAGTGCTGCAAATGGCAGTGTGTCCTTTTTTTCCTTGGCGAATATTCGGTATTAACGAGGTCCATTTTCTGCAATGTGATTCCCTGAGGGCTGAGGATTAGCTGACCTGGGCAGCCTGACCCTGCTGGCAAGCCCTCCCCAGGTGTGCCTGGGTTGAGGTCAATATAAACAGCACTCCAGGCAGCAATAGCCCCTGCCGCTGTACCTGACTCCATATTATCTGCCCCGTCAGCAGTCTCGGGGCTGTGCTGGTGGGAGGGTGTGAGGGTCCACGGCTTTGTGGGTGGCCCGGTGTGAGTGGGGCTCTGCTGGACTTTCTGCAGGAGTTGCCAGGCTGCCACCTGTAAAGAAGACGATGTGTCACCCATAACTTCCACTGGAATATCTCTCCGGGCTGAGGTGAGTAAGGAAAAACAGGAGTGGGGGCCGGGACAGGAGGGGTATCACAGGCAGGGCAATGGAAAGCTTCCAGAAGAGCGCCCGTGGCCAGGACCATCCTGGCTGACCTGCAGGCACCAAGTTGGCCTGCGTGCTGTCGCTGGTGTGGCTCCACGGCCCTTCCTCTAGGCTTTCAAGCCCTTGTACATATTCAGGTGTTTCACCTGGGAAGGGTGGGAACAGTTCAGCAGCAGCTGGCCTGGGGCTCAGCTCACGTTTACTCACAGAGGCCTCGGCACGGTCCCCCAGCTTTGCAATAAGGACGCTCCTTGCGTGGGCGGGCGGGGCTTCTGGCTGTATGGGAGATGATTCCCCATCTCTGACCAATTTTAGAATTGTTTACCACTGGAGCAATTGCCTTGGTAGTGTTTTCCTCTGTATAACTGTTAGGTTCAGGGTTTTTTTTCTTTTTTGGTTTAAGTTAGATTTTATTCCTCTTTTATGTATTTATAGATATAAGCATGGAAATAATTCATTCTTATAAATACAACAGTGTGAATGGAAGAAATTTTTTTCTGTTTTATTTTTACATTTTATTTTTAAAAATTTTGAAATTTAATTTTATTTATTTTTTTATACAGTAGGTTATTATTAGTTATCTATTATATGCATAAACATGTATACAGGTCAATCCCAATCTCCCAACTCATCCCACCACCACCACCCCATGGCTTCCCCCACTTTGGGTCCATACGTTTGTTCTCTACCTCTGTGTCTCTATTTCTGCCCTGCAAACCAGTTCATCTGTACCATTTTTCTAGGTTCCACATATAGGCATTAATATACAATATTTGTTATTCTCTTTCTGACTTACTTCACTCTGTATGACAGTCTCTAGATCCATCAACTTCTCTACAAATGACCCAGTTTCATTCCTTTTTATGGCTGGGTAATATTCCATTTTATATATGTACCACATCTTTATCCATTCGTCTGTCTGTGGCCATTTAGGTTGCTTCCATTACCTGGCTATTGTAAATAGTGCTGCAATGAACATTGTGTGAATGTGTCTTTGTGATATATGGTTTTCTCTGGGTATATGCCCAGAAGTGGGATTGCTGGATCCTATGGTAATTCTCTTTTTAGTTTTTTAAAGGAACCTCCATACTGTTCTCCATAGTGACTGTATCAATTTACATTCCCACCAATAGCGGAAGAGGGTTCCTTTTGTCCACACCCTCCCCAGAATTTGTTGTTTGTAGAATATCTGATGATGCCGATTCTAACAGGTGTGAGGTCTTACCTCATTGTAGTTTTGATTTGCATTTCTCTAATAATTAGTGATGTTGAGCAGCTTTTCATGTGCGTCTTGGCCATCTCTGTGTCTTCTTTGAAGAAACGTCTATTTAGATCTTCTGCCCATTTTTGTATTGGGTTGTTTGTTTTATTAATATTAAGCTGCATTAGCTGTTTATATATATTGGAGATTAAACCTTTGTCCATTGATTCGTTTGTGAAAGTTTTCGCCCATTCTGAGGGTTGCCTTTTTCCATTCCCGTATTTTTAACAAAGAAAGAAAGAAACGAAAAGAAGCAGAACACTAATGTGCGTGAAATATGCCTCTTGAAACTGCCGTTTTGAAATATGGACGTCTTTTGAATTTTTTGGTCGATATATGAGCCCAGGATTTGTTTTCAGGGCAGGTGTCATTTACAGGCCTGTAATGATTTGGAATATCCACTGACCATTAGCGCTGGGATTAAAGCTGCTGTTGTGTGAAACGGCCACAAGGTGGCAGCAGTTCTCCCTTACCAAATCTGGTTACTAGGGCAGCAGAGCCTCAATGGAAGTCGCGTTCTAGATTGGAATGTAGAACGGAATGTGCCAGGAGAAAGCCCCTCAAGTTTGTGTCACTACTTCTTGTTCGTGTTTCTCATTTAATTTTTTATTTTTTATTACAGAAAGTTTGAGTACAACGTTTAGCTTGTTGTAGGTGTGCAAGAGGTGGTTCTTTTACACATATACATATGTCTGTTCTTCCTGGGATCCTTTTCCCATGTACGTTATGACAGAATGTTGAGTAGTCTTCTCTTGGTACTCCGTAGGTCTTTGGTGATTATATACGTCTACTGTGTTTGTATATGTCTGTTAACCACAAATCGTAATGAATTCAATCCTCACAACTTTCCTTTGGTGATCCATAAGTTTGTTTAATGAATCTGTGATTGCCCTTCTCCGTGGAAATATCTGCCCTGGTATCCATTTATAGGTAACACCTATAAGTGATATGATATGATATGTGTCTTTCACTTTCTGACTTACTCCAAGTCACGTGATTACCTCTAGACTCATCTACGGTGCTGCAAATGGCACTGTGTCCTTTTTTTCCTTGGCGAATATTCGGTCTCAGCGAGGTCCATTTTCTGCAATGTGATTCCCTGAGGGCTGAGGATTAGCTGACCTTGGCAGCCTGACCCTGCCGGCAAGCCCTCCCCAGGTGTGCCTGGGTTGAGGTCAATATAAACAGCACTCCAGGCAGCAATAGCCCCTGCAGCTGTGCCTGAATCCATATTCTCGGCCCCGTCAGCAGTCTCGGGGCTGTGCTGGTGGGAGGGTGTGAGGGTCCACGGCTTTGTGGGTGGCCCGGTGTGAGTGGGGCTCTGCTGGACTTTCTGCAGGAGTTGCCAGGCTGCCACCTGTAAAGAAGACGATGTGTCACCCATAACTTCCACTGGAATATCTCTCCGGGCTGAGGTGAGTAAGGAAAAACAGGAGTGGGGGCCGGGACAGGAGGGGTATCTCAGGCAGGGCAATGGAAAGCTTCCAGAAGAGCGCCCGTGGCCAGGACCATCCTGGCTGACCTGCAGGCACCAAGTTGGCCTGCGTGCTGTCGCTGGTGTGGCTCCACGGCCCTTCCTCTAGGCTTTCAAGCCCTTGTACATATTCAGGTGTTTCACCTGGGAAGGGTGGGAACTGTTCAGCAGCAGCTGGCCTGGGGCTCAGCTCACGTTTACTCACAGAGGCCTCGGCACGGTCCCCCAGCTTTGCAATAAGGACGCTCCTTGCATGGGCGGGCGGGACTGCTGGCTGTATGGGAGATGATTCCCCACCTCTGACCAATTTTAGAATTGTTTACCACTGGAGCAATTGCCTTGGTAGTGTTTTCCTCTGTATAACTGTTAGGTTCAGGGTTTTTTTCTTTTTTTGGTTTAAGTTAGATTTTATTCCTCTTTTATGTATTTATAGATATAAGCATGGAAATAATTCATTCTTATAAATACAACAGTGTGAATGGAAGAAATTTTTTTCTGTTTTATTTTTACATTTTATTTTTAAAAATTTTGAAATTTAATTTTATTTATTTTTTTATACAGTAGGTTATTATTAGTTATATATTTTATGCATAGACATGTATACAGGTCAATCCCAATCTCCCAACTCATCCCACCACCACCACCCCATGGCTACCCCCACTTTGTGTCCATACGTTTGTTCTCTACCTCTGTGTCTCTATTTCTGCCCTGCAAACCAGTTCATCTGTAGCATTTTTCTAGGTTCCACATATAGGCATTAATATACAAAATTTGTTTTTCTCTTTCTGACTTACTTCACTCTGTATGACAGTCTCTAGATCCATCAACTTCTCTACAAATGACCCAGTTTCATTCCTTTTTATGGCTGAGTAATATTCCATTTTATATATGTACCACATCTTTTTCCATTCGTCTGTCTGTGGCCGTTTAGGTTGCTTCCATTACCTGGCTATTGTAAATAGTGCTGCAATGAACATTGTGGTGAATGTGTCTTTGTGATTTATGGTTTTCTCTGGGTATATGCCCAGAAGTGGGATTGCTGGATCCTATGGTAATTCTCTTTTTAGTTTTTTAAATGAACCTCCATACTGTTCTCCATAGTGACTGTATCAATTTACATTCCCACCAATAGCGGAAGAGGGTTCCTTTTGTCCACACCCTCCCCAGAATTTGTTGTTTGTAGATTATCTGATGATGCCCATTCTAACATGTGTGAGGCCTTACCCCATTGTAGTTTTGTTTTGCATTTCTCTAATAATTAGTGATGTTGAGCAGCTTTTCATGTGCGTCTTGGCCATCTCTGTGTCTTCTTTGAAGAAACGTCTCTTTAGATCTTCTGCCCATTTTTTTATTGGGTTGTTTGTTTTATTAATATTAAGCTGCATGAGCTGTTTATATATATTGGAGATTAAACCTTTGTCCATTGATTCGTTTGTGAACGTTTTCGCCCATTCTGAGGGTTGCCTTTTTCCATTCCCGTTTTTTTAACAAAGAAAGAAAGAAAGCAAAAGAAGCAGAACACTAATGTGCGTGAAATATGCCTCTTGAAACTGTCGATTTGAAATATGGACGTCTTTTGAATTTTTTGGTCGATATATGACCCCAGGATTTGTTTTCAGGGCAGGTGTCATTTACAGGCCTGTAATGATTTGGAATATCCACTGACCATTAGCGCTGGGATTAAAGCTGCTGTTGTGTGAAACGGCCACAAGGTGGCAGCAGTTCTCCCTTACCAAATCTGGTTACTAGGGCAGCAGAGCCTCAATGGAAGTCGCGTTCTAGATTGGAATGTAGAACGGAATGTGCCAGGAGAAAGCCCCTCAAGTTTGTGTCACTACTTCTTGTTCGTGTTTCTCATTTAATTTTTTATTTTTTATTACAGCAAGTTTGAGTACAACGTTTAGCTTGTTGTAGGTGTGCAAGAGGTGGTTCTTTTACACATATACATATGTCTGTTCTTCCTGGGATCCTTTTCCCATGTTCGTTATGACAGAATGTTGAGTAGTCTTCTCTTGGTACTCCGTAGGTCTTTGGTGATTATATACGTCTACTGTGTTTGTATATGTCTGTTAACCCCAATATCATAATGAATTCAATCCTCACAACTTTCCTTTGGTGAACCATAAGTTTGTTTCATGAATCTTTGATTGCCCTTCTCCGTGGAAATATCTGCCCTGGTATCTATTTATAGGTAACACCTATAAGTGATATGATATGATATGTGTCTTTCACTTTCTGACTTACTCCAAGTCACGTGATTACCTCTAGACTCATCTACGGTGCTGCAAATGGCATTGTGTGCTTCTTTTCCTTGGCGAATATTCTGTCTTAGCGAGGTCCATTTTCTGCAATGTGATTCCCTGAGGGCTGAGGATTAGCTGACCTGGGCAGCCTGACCCTGCCGGCAAGCCCTCCCCAGGTGTGCCTGGGTTGAGGTCAATATAAACAGCACTCCAGGCAGCAATAGCCCCTGCAGCTGTGCCTGACTCCATATTCTCTGCCCCGTCAGCAGTCTCGGGGCTGTGCTGGTGGGAGGGTGTGAGGGTCCACGGCTTTGTGGGTGGCCCGGTGTGAGTGGGGCTCTGCTGGACTTTCTGCAGGAGTTGCCAGGCTGCCACCTGTAAAGAAGACGATGTGTCACCCATAACTTCCACTGGAATATCTCTCCGGGCTGAGTTGAGTAAGGAAAAAAAGGAGTGGGGGCCGGCACAGGAGGGGTATCTCAGGCAGGGCAATGGAAAACTTCCAGAAGAGCGCCCGTGGCCAGGAACATCCTGGCTGACCTGCAGGCACCAAGTTGGCCTGCGTGCTGTCGCTGGTGTGGCTCCACGGCCCTTCCTATAGGCTTTCAATCCCTTGTACATATTCAGGTGTTTCACCTGGGAAGGGTGGGAACAGTTCAGCAGCAGCTGGCCTGAGGCTCAGGTCACGTTTACTCACAGAGGCCTCGGCACGGTCCCCCAGCTTTGCAATAAGGACGCTCCTTGCATGGGCGGGCAGGGCTGCTGGCTGTATGGGAGATGATTCCCCACCTCTGACCAATTTCAGAATTGTTTACCACTGGAGCAAGTGCCTTGGTAGTGTTTTCCTCTGTATAACTGTTAGGTTCAGGGTTTTTTTTCTTTTTTGGTTCAAGTTAGATTTATTCGTCTTTTATGTATTTATAGATATAAGCATGGAAATAATTCATTCTTATAAATACATCAGTGTGAATGGAAGAAATTTTTTTCTGTTTTATTTTTACATTTTTTTTTAAAAAATTTTGAAATTTCATTTTATTTATTTTTTTATACAGTAGGTTATTATTAGTTATCTATTATATGCATAAACATTTATACAGCTCAATCCCAATCTCCCAACTCATCCCACCACCACCACCCGATGGCTTCCCCCACTTTGTGTCCATACGTTTGTTCTCTACCTCTGTGTCTCTATTTCTCCCCTGCAAACCAGTTCATCTGTCCCATTTTTCTAGGTTCCACATATAGGCATTAATATACAATATTTGTTTTTCTCTTTCTGACTTACTTCACTCTGTATGACAGTCTCTAGATCCATCAACTTCTCTACAAATGACCCAGTTTCATTCCTTTTTATGGCTGAGTAATATTCCATTTTTATATATGTACCACATCTTTATCCATTCGTCTGTCTGTGGCCATATAGGTTGCTTCCATTACCTGGCTATTGTAAATAGTGCTGCAATGAACATTGTGTGAATGTGTCTTTGTGATTTATGGTTTTCACTGGGTATATGCCCAGAAGTGGGATTGCTGGATCCTATGGTAATTCTCTTTTTAGTTTTTTAAAGGAACCTCCATACTGTTCTCCATAGTGACTGTATCAATTTACATTCCCACAAATAGCGGAAGAGGGTTCCTTTTGTCCACACCCTCCCCAGAATTTGTTGTTTGTAGATTATCTGATGATGCCGATTCTAACAGGTGTGAGGTCTTACCTCATTGTAGTTTTGATTTGCATTTCTCTAATAATTAGTGATGTTGAGCAGCTTTTCATGTGCGTCTTGGCCATCTCTGTGTCTTCTTTGAAGAAACGTCTATTTAGAGCTTCTGCCCATTTTTGTATTGGGTTGTTTGTTGTATTAATATTAAGCTGCATGAGCTGTATATATATATTGGAGATTAAACCTTTGTCCATTGATTCGTTTGTGAACGATTTCGCCCCTTCTGAGTGTTACCTTTTTCCATTCCCGTATTTTTAACAAAGAAAGAAAGAAACGAAAAGAAGCAGAACACTAATGTGCGTGAAATATGCCTCTTGAAACTGCCGTTTTGAAATATGGACGTCTTTTGAATTTTTTGGTCGATATATGACCCCAGGATTTGTTTTCAGGGCAGGTGTCATTTACAGGCCTGTAATGATTTGGAATATCCACTGACCGTTAGTGCTGGGATTAAAGCTGCTGTTGTGTGAAACGGCCACAAGGTGGCAGCAGTTCTCCCTTACCAAATCTGGTTACTAGGGCAGCAGAGCCTCAATGGAAGTCGTGTTCTAGATTGGAATGTAGAACGGAATGAGCCAGGAGAAAACCCCTCAAGTTTGTGTCACTACTTCTTGTTCGTGTTTCTCATTTAATTTTTTATTTTTTATTACAGAAAGTTTGAGTACAACGTTTAGCTTGTTGTAGGTGTGCAAGAGGTGGTTCTTTTACACATATACATTTGTCTGTTTTTCCTGGGATCCTTTTCCCATGTACGTTATGACAGAATGTTGAGTAGTCTTCTCTTGGTACTCCGTAGGTCTTTGGTGATTATATACGTCTACTGTGTTTGTATATGTCTGTTGACCCCAATATCGTAATGAATTCAATCCTCACAACTTTCCTTTGGTGATCCATAAGTTTGTTTAATGAATCTGTGATTGCCCTTCTCCGTGGAAATATCTGCCCTGGTATCCATTTATAGGTAACACCTATAAGTAATATGATATGTGTCTTTCACTTTCTGACTTACTCCAAGTCACGTGATTACCTCTAGACTCATCTACGTTGCTGCAAATGGCACTGTGTGCTTCTTTTCCTTGGCGAATATTCTGTCTTAGCGAGGTCCATTTTCTGCAATGTGATTCCCTGAGGGCTGAGGATTAGCTGACCTGGGCAGCCTGACACTGCCGGCAAGCCCTCCCCAGGTGTGCCTGGGTTGAGGTCAATATAAACAGCACTCCAGGCAGCAATAGCCCCTGCAGCTGTGCCTGACTCCATATTCTCTGCCCCGTCAGCAGTCTCGGGGCCGTGCTGGTGGGAGGGTGTGAGGGTCCACGGCTTTGTGGGTGGCCCGGTGTGAGTGGGGCTCTGCTGGACTTTCTGCAGGAGTTGCCAGGCTGCCACCTGTAAAGAAGAGGATGTGTCACCCATAACTTCCACTGGAGTATCTCTCCGGGCTGAGGTGAGTAAGGAAAAAAAGGAGTGGGGGCCGGGACAGGAGGGGTATCTCAGGCAGGGCAATGGAAAGCTTCCAGAAGAGCGCCCGTGGCCAGGACCATCCTGGCTGACCTGCAGGCACCAAGTTGGCCTGCGTGCTTTCGCTGGTGTGGCTCCACGGCCCTTCTTCTAGGCTTTCAAGCCCTTGTACATATTCAGGTGTTTCACCTGGGAAGGGTGGGAACAGTTCAGCAGCAGCTGGCCTGGGGCTCAGCTCATGTTTACTCACAGAGGCCTCGGCACAGTCCCCCAGCTTTGCAATAAGGACGCTCCTTGCGTGGGCGGGCGGGGCTGCTGGCTCTATGGGAGATGATTCCCCACCTCTGACCAATTTCAGAATTGTTTACCACTGGAGCAAGTGCCTTGGTAGTGTTTTCCTCTGTATAACTGTTAGGTTCAGTTTTTTTTTTTCTTCTTTTTTGGTTCAAGTTAGATTTTATTCCTCTTTTATGTATTTATGGATATAAGCATGGAAATAATTCATTCTTATAAATACATCAGTGTGAATGGAAGAACATTTTTTCTGTTTTATTTTTACATTTTGATTTTAAAATTTTTGAAATTTAATTTTATTTATTTTTTTTATACAGTAGGTTATTATTAGTTATCTATTTTATGCATAGACATGCATAAAGGTCAATCCCAATCTCCCAACTCATCCCACCACCACCACCCCATGGCTTCCCCCACTTTGTGTCCATACGTTTGTTCTCTACCTCTGTGTCTCTATTTCTGCCCTGCAAACTAGTTCATCTGTAGCATTTTTCTAGGTTCCACATATAGGCATTAATATACAATATTTGTTTTTCTCTTTCTGACTTACTTCACTCTGTATGACAGTCTCTAGAGCCATCAACTTCTCTACAAATGACCCAGTTTCATTCCTTTTTATGGCTGAGTAATATTCCATTTTATATATGTACCACATCTTTATCCATTCGTCTGTCTGTGGGCATTTAGGTTGCTTCCATTACCTGGCTATTGTAAATAGTGCTGCAATCAACAGTGTGGTGAATGTGTCTTTGTGATTTATGGTTTTCTCTGCGTTTATGCCCAGAAGTGGGATTGCTGGATCCTATGGTAATTCTCTTTTTAGTTTTTTAAAGGAACCTCCATACTGTTCTCCATAGTGACTGTATCAATTTACATTCCCACCAATAGCGGAAGAGGGTTCCTTTTGTCCACACCCTCCCCAGAATTTGTTGTTTGTAGATTATCTGATGATGCCGATTCTAAAAGGTGTGAGGTCTTACCTCATTGTAGTTTTGATTTGCATTTCTCTAATAATTAGTGATGTTGAGCAGCTTTTCATGTGCGTCTTGGCCATCTCTGTGTCTTCTTTGAAGAAACGTCTATTTAGATCTTCTGCCCATTTTTGTATTGGGTTGTTTGTTTTATTAATATTAAGCGGCATGAGCTGTTTATATATATTGGAGATTAAACCTTTGTCCATTGATTCGTTTGTGAAAGTTTTCGCCCATCCTGAGGGTTGCCTTTTTCCATTCCCGTTTTTTTAACAAAGAAAGAAAGAAATCAAAAGAAGCAGAACACTAATGTGCGTGAAATATGCCTCTTGAAACTGTCGTTTTGAAATATGGACGTCTTTTGAATTTTTTGGTCGATATATGACCCCAGGATTTGTTTTCAGGGCAGGTGTCATTTACAGGCCTTTAATGATTTGGAATATCCACTGACCATTAGCGCTGGGATTAAAGCTGCTGTTGTGTGAAACGGCCACAAGGTGGCAGCAGTTCTCCCTTACCAAATCTGGTTACTAGGGCAGCAGAGCCTCAATGGAAGTCGCGTTCTAGATTGGAATGTAGAACGGAATGTACCAGGAGAAAGCCCCTCAAGTTTTTGTCACTAATTCTTGTTCGTGTTTTTAATTTAATTTTTTATTTTTTATTACAGCAAGTTTGAGTACAACGTTTAGCTTGTTGTAGGTGTGCAAGAGGTGGTTCTTTTACACATCTACATATGCCTGTTCTTCCTGGGATCCTTTTCTCATGTTCGTTATGACAGAATGTTGAGTAGTCTTCTCTTGGTACTCCGTAGGTCTTTTGTGATTATATACTTCTACTGTGTTTGTATATGTCTGTTAACCCCAATATCATAATGAATTCAATCCTCACACCTTTCCTTTGGTGAACCATAAGTTTGTTTAATGAATCTTTGATTGCCCTTCTCCGTGGAAATATCTGCCCTGGTATCAATTTATAGGTAACACCTATAAGTGATATGATATGATATGTGTCTTTCACTTTCTGACTTACATCAAGTCACGTGATTACCTCTAGACTCATCTACGGTGCTGCAAATGGCATTGTGTGCTTCTTTTCCTTGGCGAATATTCTGTCTTAGCGAGGTCCATTTTCTGCAATGTGATTCCCTGAGGGCTGAGGATTAGCTGACCTGGGCAGCCTGACCCTGCCGGCAAGCCCTCCCCAGGTGTGCCTTGGTTGAGGTCAATATAAACAGCACTCCCGGCAGCAATAGCCCCTGCAGCTGTACCTGACTCCATATTCTCTGCCCCGTCAGCAGTCTCGGGGCTGTGCTGGTGGGAGGGTGTGAGGGTCCACGGCTTTGTGGGTGGCCCGGTGTGAGTGGGGCTCTGCTGGACTTTCTGCAGGAGTTGCCAGGCTGCCACCTGTTAAGAAGAGGGTGTGTCACCCATAACTTCCACTGGAGTATCTCTCCGGGCTGAGGTGAGTAAGGAAAAAAAGGAGTGGGGGCCGGGACAGGAGGGGTATCTCAGGCAGGGCAATGGAAAGCTTCCAGAAGAGCGCCCGTGGCCAGGACCATCCTGGCTGACCTGCAGGCACCAAGTTGGCCTGCGTGCTTTCACTGGTGTGGCTCCACGGCCCTTCCCCTAGGCTTTCAAGCCCTTGTACATATTCAGGAGTTTCACCTGGGAAGGGTGGGAACAGTTCAGCAGCAGCTGGCCTGGGGCTCAGCTCACGTTTACTCACAGAGGCCTCGGCACGGTCCCCCAGCTTTGCAATAAGGACGCTCCTTGCGTGGGCGGGTGGGGCTGCTGGCTGTATGGGAGATGATTCCCCACCTCTGACCAATTTCAGAATTGTTTACCACTGGAGCAAGTGCCTTGGTAGTGTTTTCCTCTGTATAACTGTTAGGTTCAGTTTTTTTTTTTCTTTTTTGGTTCAACTTAGATTTTATTCCTCTTTTATGTATTTATAGATATAAGCATGGAAATAATTCATTCTTATAAATACATCAGTGTGAATGGAAGAACTTTTTTTCTGTTTTATTTTTACATTTTATTTTTAAAAATTTTGTAATTTAATTTTATGTATTTTTTTATACTGTAGGTTATTATTAGTTATCTATTTTATGCATAGACATGTATCAAGGTCAATCCCAATCTCCCAACTCATCCCACCACCTCCACCCCATGGCTTCCCCCACTTTGTGTCCTTACGTTTGTTCTCTACCTCTGTGTCTCTATTTCTGTCCTGCAATCCAGTTCATCTGTAGCATATTTCTAGGTTCCCCATATAGGCATTAATATACAATATTTGTTTTTCTCTTTCTGACTTACTTCACTCTGTATGACAGTCTCTAGATCCATCAACTTCTCTACAAATGACTCAGTTTCATTCCTTTTTATGGCTGAGTAATATTCCATTTTATATATGTACCACATCTTTATCCATTCGTCTGTCTGTGGGCATTTAGGTTGCTTCCATTACCTGGCTATTGTAAATAGTGCGGCAATGAACATTGTGGTGAATGTGTCTTTGTGATTTATGGTTTTCTCTGGGTATATGCCCAGAAGTGGGATTGCTGGATCCTATGGTATTTCTCTTTTTAGTTTTTTAAAGGAACGTCCATACTGTTCTCCATAGTGACTGTATCAATTTACATTCCCACAAATAGCGGAAGAGGGTTCCTTTTGTCCACACCCTCCCCAGAATTTGTTGTTTGTAGATTATCTGATGATGCCGATTCTAACAGGTGTGAGGTCTTACCTCATTGTAGTTTTGATTTGCATTTCTCTAATAATTAGTGATGTTGAGCAGCTTTTCATGTGCGTCTTGGCCATCTCTGTGTCTTCTTTGAAGAAACGTCTATTTAGAGCTTCTGCCCATTTTTGTATTGGGTTGTTTGTTGTATTAATATTAAGCTGCATGAGCTGTATATATGTATTGGAGATTAAACCTTTGTCCATTGATTCGTTTGTGAAAGTTTTCGCCCCTTCTGAGGGTTACCTTTTTCCATTCCCGTTTTTTTAACAAAGAAGGAAAGAAAGCAAAAGAATCAGAACACTAATGTGCGTGAAATATGCCTCTTGAAACTGTCGTTTTGAAATATGGACGTCTTTTGAATTTTTTGGTCGATATATGACCCCAGGATTTGTTTTCAGGGCAGGTGTCATTTACAGGCCTGTAATGATTTGGAATATCCACTGACCATTAGCGCTGGGATTAAAGCTGCTGTTGTGTGAAACGGCCACAAGGTGGCAGCAGTTCTCCCTTACCAAATCTGGTTAATAGGGCAGCAGAGCCTCAATGGAAGTCGCGTTCTAGATTGGAATGTAGAACGGAATGTGCCAGGAGAAAGCCCCTCAAGTTTGTCTCACTACTTCTTGTTCGTGTTTTTAATTTATTTTTTTATTTTTTATTACAGCAAGTTTGAGTACAACGTTTAGCTTGTTGTAGGTGTGCAAGAAGTGGTTCTTTTACACATATACATATGTCTGTTCTTCCTAGGATCCTTTTCCCATGTACGTTATGACAGAATGTTGAGTAGTCTTCTCTTGGTACTCCGTAGGTCTTTGGTGATTATATATGTCTACTGTGTTTGTATACGTCTGTTAACCCCAATATCATAATGAATTCAATCCTCACACTTTTCCTTTGGTGAACCATACGTTTGTTTAATGAATCTGTGAAGGCCCTTCTCCGTGGAAATATCTGCCCTGGTATCAATTTATAGGTAACACCTATAAGTGATATGATATGATATGTGTCTTTCACTTTCTGACTTACTGCAAGTCACGTGATTACCTCTAGACTCATCTACGGTGCTGCAAATGGCATTGTGTGCTTCTTTTCCTTGGCGAATATTCTGTCTTAGCGAGGTCCATTTTCTGCAATGTGATTCCCTGAGGGCTGAGGATTAGCTGACCTGGGCAGCCTGACCCTGCCGGCAAGCCCTCCCCATGTGTGCCTGGGTTGAGGTCAATATAAACAGCACTCCAGGCAGCAATAGCCCCTGCTGCTGTGCCTGACTCCATATTCTCTGCCCCGTCAGCAGTCTCGGGGCTGTGCTGGTGGGAGGGTGTGAGGGTCCACGGCTTTGTGGGTGGCCCGGTGTGAGTGGTGCTCTGCTGGACTTTCTGCAGGAGTTGCCAGGCTGCCACCTGTAAAGAAGAGGATGTGTCACCCATAACTTCCACTGGAGTATCTCTCCGGGCTGAGGTGAGGAAGGAAAAAAAGGAGTGGGGGCCGGGACAGGAGGGGTATCTCAGGCAGGGCAATGGAAAGCTTCCAGAAGAGCGCCCGTGGCCAGGACCATCCTGGCTGACCTGCAGGCACCAAGTTGGCCTGCGTGCTTTCGCTGGTGTGGCTCCACGGCCCTTACTCTAGGCTTTCAAGCCCTTGTACATATTCAGGTGTTTCACCTGGGATAGGTGGGAACAGTTCAGCAGCAGCTGGCCTGGGGCTCAGCTCACGTTTACTCACAGAGGCCTTGGCACGGTCCCCCAGCTTTGCAATAAGGACGCTCCTTGCGTGGGCGGGCGGGGCTGCTGGCTCTATGGGAGATGATTCCCCACCTCTGACCAATTTCAGAATTGTTTACCAGTGGAGCAAGTGCCTTGGTAGTGTTTTCCTCTGTATAACTGTTAGGTTCAGTTTTTTTTTTTCTTTTTTGGTTCAAGTTAGATTTTATTCCTCTTTTATGTATTTATGGATATAAGCATGGAAATAATTCATTCTTATAAATACATCAGTGTGAATGGAAGAACATTTTTTCTGTTTTATTTTTACATTTTATTTTTAAAATTTTTGAAATTTAATTTTATTTATTTTTTTATACACTAGGTTATTATTAGTTATCTATTTTATGCATAGACATGTATACAGGTCAATCCCAATCTCCCAACTCATCCCACCACCACCACCCCATGGCTTCCCCCACTTTGTGTCCATACGTTTGTTCTCTACCTCTGTGTCTCTATTTCTGCCCTGCAAACCAGTTCATCTGTAGCATTTTTCTAGGTTCCACATATAGGTATTAATATACAATATTTGTTTTCTCTTTCTGACTTACTTCACTCTGTATGACAGTCTCTAGATCCATCAACTTCTCTACAAATGACTCAGTTTCATTCCTTTATATGGCTTAGTAATATTCCATTTTATATATGTACCACATCTTTATCCATTCGTCTGTCTGTGGGCATTTAGGTTGCTTCCATTACCTGGCTATTGTAAATAGTGCTGCAATGAACATTGTGGTGAATGTGTCTCTGTGATTTATGGTTTTCTCTGGGTATATGCCCAGAAGTGGGATTGCTGGATCCTATGGTAATTCACTTTTTAGTTTTTTAAAGGAACCTCCATACTGTTCTCCATAGTGACTGTATCAATTTACATTCCCACCAATAGCGGAAGAGGGTTCCTTTTGTCCACACCCTCCCCAGAATTTGTTGTTTGTAGATTATCTGATGATGCCGATTCTAACAGGTGTGAGGTCTTACCTCATTGTAGTTTTGATTTGCATTTCTCTAATAATTAGTGATGTTGAGCAGCTTTTCATGTGCGTCTTGGCCATCTCTGTGTCTTCTTTGAAGAAACGTCTATTTAGATCTTCTGCCCATTTTTGTATTGGGTTGTTTGTTGTATTAATATTAAGCTGCATGAGCTGTATATATATATATTGGCGATTAAACCTTTGTCCATTGATTCGTTTGTGAACGTTTTTGCCCCTTCTGAGGTTTACCTTTTTCCATTCCCGTTTTTTTAACAAAGAAAGAAAGAAAGCAAAAGAATCAGAACACTAATGTGCGTGAAATATGCCTCTTGAAACTGTCGTTTTGAAATATGGACGTCTTTTGAATTTTTTGGTCGATATATGACCCCAGGATTTGTTTTCAGGGCAGGTGTCATTTACAGGCCTGTAATGATTTGGAATATCCACTGACCATTAGCGCTGGGATTAAAGCTGCTGTTGTGTGAAACAGCCACAAGGTGGCAGCAGTTCTCCCTTACCAAATCTGGTTACTAGGGCAGCAGAGCCTCAATGGAAGTCGCGTTCTAGATTGGAATGTAGAACGGAATGTGCCAGGAGAAAGCCCCTCAAGTTTGTCTCACTACTTCTTGTTCGTGTTTTTAATTTAATTTTTTATTTTTTATTACAGCAAGTTTGAGTACAACGTTTAGCTTGTTGTAGGTGTGCAAGACGTGGTTCTTTTACACATATACATATGTCTGTTCTTCCTGGGATCCTTTTCCCATGTTCGTTATGACAGAATGTTGAGTAGTCTTCTCTTGGTACTCCGTAGGTGTTTGGTGATTATATACGTCTACTGTGTTTGTATATGTCTGTTAACCCCAATATCATAATGAATTCAATCCTCACACCTTTCCTTTGGTGAACCATAAGTTTGTTTAATGAATCTGTGATTGCCCTTCTCCGTGGAAATATCTGCCCTGGTACCAATTTATAGGTAACACCTATAATTGATATGATATGATATGTGTCTTTCACTTTCTGACTTACTCCAAGTCACGTGATTACCTCTAGACTCATCTATGGTGCTGCAAATGGCATTGTGTGCTTTTTTTCCTTGGCGAATATTCTGTCTTAGCGAGGTCCATTTTCTTCAATGTGATTCCCTGAGTGCTGAGGGTTAGCTGACCTGGGCAGCCTGACCCTGCCGGCAAGCCCTCCCCAGGTGTCCCTGGGTTGAGGTCAATATAAACAGCACTCCAGGCAGCAATAGCCCCTGCAGCTGTGCCTGACTCCATATTCTCTGTCCCGTCAGCAGTCTCGGGGCTGTGCTGGTGGGAGGGTGTGAGGGTCCACGGCTTTGTGGGTGGCCCGGTGTGAGTGGGGCTCTGCTGGACTTTCTGCAGGAGTTGCCAGGCAGCCACCTGTAAAGAAGAGGATGTGTCACCCATAACTTCCACTGGAATATCTCTCCGGGCTGAGGTGAGTAAGGAAAAAAAGGAGTGGGGGCGGGGACAGGAGGGGTATCTCAGGCACGGCAATGGAAAGCTTCCAGAAGAGCGCCCGTGGCCAGGACCATCCTGGCTGACCTGCAGACACCAAGTTGGCCTGCGTGCTTTCGCTGGTGTGGCTCCACGGCCCTTCCTCCTGGCTTTCAAGCCCTTGTACATATTCAGGTGTTTCACCTGGGAAGGGTGGGAACAGTTCAGCAGCAGCTGGCCTGGGGCTCCGCTCACGTTTACTCACAGAGGCCTCGGCACTGTCCCCCAGCTTTGCAATAAGGACGCTCCTTGCATGGGCGGGTGGGGCTGCTGGATGTATGGGAGATGATTCCCCACCTCTGACCAATTTCAGAATTGTTTACCACTGGAGCAAGTGCCTTGGTAGTGTTTTCCTCTGTATAACTATAAGGTTCAGTTTTTTTTTTTCTTTTTTGGTTCAAGTTAGATTTTATTCCTATTTTATGTATTTATTGATATAAGCATGGATATAATTCATTCTTATAAATACATCAGTGTGAATGGAAGAAATGTTTTTCTGTTTTATTTTTACATTTTATTTTTAAAATTTTTGAAATTTAATTTTATTTATTTTTTTATACACTAGGTTATTATTAGTTATCTATTTTATGCATAGACATGTATACAGGTCAATCCCAATCTCCCAACTCATCCCACCACTACCACCCCATGGCTTCCCCCACTTTGTGTCCATACGTTTGTTCTCTACCTCTGTGTCTCTATTTCTGCCATGCAAACCAGTTCATCTGTAGCATTTTTCTAGGTTCCACATATAGGCATTAATATACAATATTTGTTTTTCTCTTTCTGACTTACTTCACTCTGTATGACAGTCTCTAGATCCATCAACTTTTCTACAAATGACTCAGTTTCATTCCTTTTTATGGCTGAGTAATATTCCATTTTATATATGTACCACATCTTTATCCATTCGTCTGTCTGTGGACATTTAGGTTGCTTCCATTACCTGGCTATTGTAAATAGTGCTGCAATGAACATTGTGGTGAATGTGTCTCTGTGATTTATGGTTTTCTCTGGGTATATGCCCAGAAGTGGGATTGCTGGATCCTATGGTAATTCTCTTTTTAGTTTTTTAAAGGAACCTCCATACTGTTCTCCATAGTGACTGTATCAAATTACATTGCCACCAATAGCGGAAGAGGGTTCCTTTTGTCCACACCCACCCCAGAATTTGTTGTTTGTAGATTATCTGATGATGCCGATTCTAACAGGTGTGAGGTCTTACCTCATTGTAGTTTTGATTTGCATTTCGCTAATAATTAGTGATGTTGAGCAGCTTGTCATGTGCGTCTTGGCCATCTCTGTGTCTTCTTTGAAGAAACGTCTATTTAGATCCTCTGCCCATTTTTGTATTGGGTTGTTTGTTGTATTAATATTAAGCTGCATGAGCTGTATATATATATTGGCGATTAAACCTTTGTCCATTGATTCGTTTGTGAACGTTTTCGCCCCTTCTGAGGGTTACCTTTTTCCATTCCCGTTTTTTTAACAAAGAAAGAAAGAAAGCAAAAGAATCAGAACACTAATGTGTGTGAAATATGCCTCTTGAAACTGTCGTTTTGAAATATGGACGTCTTTTGAATTTTTTGGTCGATATATGACCCCAGGATTTGTTTTCAGGGCAGGTGTCATTTACAGGCCTGTAATGATTTGGAATATCCACTGACCAATAGCGCTGGGATTAAAGCTGCTGTTGTGTGAAACGGCCACAAGGTGGCAGCACTTCTCCCTTACCAAATCTGGTTACTAGGGCAGCAGAGCCTCAATGGAAGTCGCGTTCTAGATTGGAATGTAGAACGGAATGTGCCAGGAGAAAGCCACTCAAGTTTGTCTCACTACTTCTTGTTCGTGTTTTTAATTAATTTTTTATTTTTTATTACAGCAAGTTTGAGTACAACGTTTAGCTTGTTGTAGGTGTGCAAGAGGTGGTTCTTTTACACATATACATATGTCTGTTCTTCCTGGGATCCTTTTCCCATGTTCGTTATGACAGAATGTTGAGTAGTCTTCTCTTGGTACTCCGTAGGTCTTTGGTGATTATATATGTCTACTGTGTTTGTATATGTCTGTTAACCCCAATATCGTAATGAATTCAATCCTCACACCTTTCCTTTGGTGAACCATAAGTTTGTTTAATGAATCTGTGATTGCCCTTCTCCGTGGAAATATCTGCCCTGGTATCAATTTATAGGTAACACCTATAAGTGATATGATATGATATGTGTCTTTCACTTTATGACTTACTCCAAGTCACGTGATTACCTCTAGACTCATCAACGGTGCTGCAAATGGCATTGTGTGCTTCTTTTCCTTGGCGAATATTCTGTCTTAGCGAGGTCCATTTTCTGCAATGTGATTCCCTGAGGGCTGAGGATTAGCTGACCTGGGCAGCCTGACCCTGCCGGCAAGCCCTCCCCAGGTGTGCCTGGGTTGAGGTCAATATAAACAGCACTCCAGGCAGCAATAGCCCCTGCAGCTGTGCCTGACTCCATATTCTCTGCCCCGTCAACAGTCTCCGGGCTGTGCTGGTGGGAGGGTGTGAGGGTCCACGGCTTTGTGGGTGGCCCGGTGTGAGTGGGGCTCTGCTGGACTTTCTGCAGGAGTTGCCAGGCTGCCACCTGTAAAGAAGAGGATGTGTCACCCATAACTTCCACTGGAGTATCTCTCCGGGCTGAGGTGAGTAAGGAAAAAAAGGAGTGGGGGCCGGGACAGGAGGGGTATCTCAGGCAGGGCAATGGAAAACTTCCAGAAGAGCGCCCGTGGCTAGAACCATCCTCGCTGACCTGCAGGGATCAAGGTGGCCTGCGTGCTTTCGCTGGTGTGGCTCCACGGCCCTTCCTCTAGGCTTTCAAGCCCTTGTACATATTCAGGTGTTTCACCTGGGAAGGGTGGGAACAGTTCAGCAGCAGCTGGCCTGGGGCTCAGCTCACGTTTACTCACAGAGGCCTCGGCACGGTCCCCCAGCTTTGCAATAAGGACGCTCCTTGCGTGGGCGGGTGTGGCTGCTGGCTGTATGGGAGATGATTCCCCACCTCTGACCAATTTCAGAATTGTTTACCACTGGAGCAAGTGCCTTGGTAGTGTTTTCCTCTGTATAACTGTTAGGTTCAGTTTTTTTTTTCTTTTTTGGTTCAAGTTAGATTTTATTCCTCTTTTATGTATTTATGGATATAAGCATGGAAATAATTCATTCTTATAAATACATCAGTGTGAATGGAAGAAGATTTTTTCTGTTTTATTTTTACATTTTATTTTTAAAATTTTTGAAATTTAATTTTATTTATTTTTTTATACAGTAGGTTATTATTAGATATCTATTTCATGCATAGACATGTATACAGGTCAATCCCAATCTCCCAACTCATCCCACCACCACCACCCCATGGCTTCCCCCACTTTGTGTCCATACGTTTGTTCTCTACCTCTGTGTCTCTATTTCTGCCCTGCAAACCAGTTCATCTGTAGCATTTTTCTAGGTTCCACATATAGGCATTAATATACAATATTTGTTTTTCTCTTTCTGACTTACTTCACTCTGTATGACAGTCTCTAGATCCATCAACTTCTCTACAAATGACTCAGTTTCATTCCTTTTTATGGCTGAGTAATATTCCATTTTATATATGTACCACATCTTTATCCATTCGTCTGTCTGTGGGCATTTAGGTTGCTTCCATTACCTGGCTATTGTAAATAGTGCTGCAATGAACATTGTGGTGAATGTGTCTCTGTGATTTATGGTTTTCTCTGGGTATATGCCCAGAAGTGGGATTGCTGGATCCTATGGGAATTCTGTTTTTAGTTTTTTAAAGGAACCTCCATACTGTTCTCCATAGTGACTGTATCAATTTACATTCCCACCAATAGTGGAAGAGGGTTCCTTTTGTCCACACTCTCCCCAGAATTTGTAGTTTGTAGATTATCTGATGATGCCGATTCTAACAGGTGTGAGGTCTTACCTCATTGTAGTTTTGATTTGCATTTCTCTAATAATTAGTGATGTTGAGCAGCTTTTCATGTGCGTCTTGGCCATCTCTGTGTCTTCTTTGAAGAAACGTCTATTTAGATCTTCTGCCCATTTTTGTATTGGGTTGTTTGTTGTATTAATATGAAGCTGCATGAGCTGTATATATATATTGGAGATTAAACCTTTGTCCATTGATTCGTTTGTGAACGTTTTCGCCCCTTCTGAGGGTTACCTTTTTCCATTCCCGTTTTTTTAACAAAGAAAGAAAGAAAGCAAAAGAATCAGAACACTAATGTGCGTGAAATATGCCACTTGAAACTGTCGTTTTGAAATATGGACGTCTTTTGAATTTTTTGGTCGATATATGACCCCAGGATTTGTTTTCAGGGCAGGTGTCATTTACAGGCCTGTAATGATTTGGAATATCCACTGACCAGTAGCGCTGGGATTAAAGCTGCTGTTGTGTGAAACGGCCACAAGGTGGCAGCAGTTCTCCCTTACCAAATCTGGTTACTAGGGCAGCAGAGCCTCAATGGAAGTCGCGTTCTAGATTGGAATGTAGAACGGAATGTGCCAGCAGAAAGCCCCTCAAGTTTGTCTCACTACTTCTTGTTCGTGTTTTTAATTTAATTTTTAATTTTTTATTACAGCAAGTTTGAGTACAACGTTTAGCTTGTTGTAGGTGTGCAAGAGGTGGTTCTTTTACACATATACATATGTCTGTTCTTCCTGGGATCCTTTTCCCATGTTCGTTATGACAGAATGTTGAGTAGTCTTCTCTTGGTACTCCGTAGGTCTTTGGTGATTATATACGTCTACTGTGTTTGTATATGTCTGTTAACTCCAATATCATAATGAATTCAATCCTCACACCTTTCCTTTGGTGAACCATAAGTTTGTTTAATGAATCTGTGATTGCCCTTCTCCGTGGAAATATCTGCCCTGGTATCAATTTATACGTAACACCTATAAGTGATATGATATGATATGTGTCTTTCACTTTCTGACTTACTCCAAGTCACGTGATTACCTCTAGACTCATCTACGGTGCTGCAAATGGCATTGTGTGCTTCTTTTCCTTGGCGAATATTCTGTCTTAGCGAGGTCCATTTTCTGCAATGTGATTCCCTGAGGGCTGAGGATTAGCTGACCTGGGCAGCCTGACCCTGCCGGCAAGCCCTCCCCAGGTGTGCCTGGGTTGAGGTCAATATAAACAGCACTCCAGGCAGCAATAGCCCCTGCAGCTGTGCCTGACTCCATATTCTCTGCCTCGTCAGCAGTCTCGGGGCTGTGCTAGTGGGAGGGTGTGAGGGTCCACGGCTTTGTGGGTGGCCCGGTGTGAGTGGGGCTCTGCTGGACTTTCTGCAGGAGTTGCCAGGCTGCCACTTGTAAAGAAGAGGATGTGTCACCCATAACTTCTACAGGAATATCTCTCCGGGCTGAGGTGAGGAAGGAAAAAAGGAGTGGTGGCCGGGACAGGAGGGGTATCTCAGGCAGGGCAATGGAAAGCTTCCAGAAGAGCGCCCGTGGCCAGGACCATCCTGGCTGACCTGCAGGCACCAAGTTGGCCTGCGTGCTTTCGCTGGTGTGGCTCCAAGGCCCTTCCTCTAGGCTTTCAAGCCCTTGTACATATTCAGGTGTTTCACCTGGGAAGGGTGGGAACAGTTCAGCAGCAGCTGGCCTGGGGCTCAGCTCACGTTTACTCACAGAGGCCTCGGCACGGTCCCCCAGCTTTGCAATAAGGACGCTCCTTGTGTGGGCGGGTGGGGCTGCTGGCTGTATGGGAGATGATTCCCCACCTCTGACCAATTTCAGAATTGTTTACCACTGGAGCAAGTGCCTTGGTAGTGTTTTCCTCTGTATAACTATTAGGTTCAGTTTTTTTTTTCTTTTTTGGTTCAAGTTAGATTTTATTCCTCTTTTATGTATTTATAGATATAAGCATGGAAATAATTCATTCTTATAAATACATCAGTGTGAATGGAAGAAATTTTTTTCTGTTTTACTTTTACATTTTATTTTTAAAATTTTTGAAATTTAATTTTATTTATTTTTTTATACACTAGGTTACTATTAGTTATCTATTTTATGCATATACATGTATACAGGTCAATCCCAATCTCCCAACTCATCCCACCACCACCACCCCATGGCTTCCCCCACTTTGTGTCCATACGTTTGTTCTCTACCTCTGTGTCTCTATTTCTGCCCTGCAAACCAGTTCATCTGTAGCATTTTTCTAGGTTCCACATATAGGCATTAATATACAATATTTGTTTTTCTCTTTCTGACTTACTTCACTCTGTATGACAGTCTCTAGATCCATCAACTTTTCTACAAATGACTCAGTTTCATTCCTTTTTATGGCTGAGTAATATTCCATTTTATATATGTACCACATCTTTATCCATTCGTCTGTCTGTGGGCATTTAGGTTGCTTCCATTACCTGGCTATTGTAAATAGTGCTGCAATGAACATTGTGGTGAATGTGTCTCTGTGATTTATGGATTTCTCTGGGTATATGCCCAGAAGTGGGATTGCTGGATCCTATGGTAATTCTCTTTTTAGTTTTTTAAAGGAACCTCCATACTGTTCTCCATAGTGACTGTATCAATTTACATTCCCACCAATAGCGGATGAGGGTTCCTTTTGTCCACACCCTCCCCAGAATTTGTTGTTTGTAGATTATCTGAGATGCCGATTCTAACAGGTGTGAGGTCTTACCTCATTGTAGTTTTGATTTGCATTTCTCTAATAATTAGTGATGTTGAGCAGCTTTTCATGTGCGTCTTGGCCATCTCTGTGTCTTCTTTGAAGAAACGTCTATTTAGATCCTCTGCCCATTTTTGTATTGGGTTGTTTGTTGTATTAATATTAAGCTGCATGAGCTGTATATATATATTGGCGATTAAACCTTTGTCCATTGATTCGTTTGTGAATGTTTTCGCCCCTTCTGAGGGTTACCTTTTTCCATTCCCGTTTTTTTAACAAAGAAAGAAAGAAAGCAAAAGAATCAGAACACTAATGTGCGTGAAATATGCCTCTTGAAACTGTCGTTTTGAAATATGGACGTCTTTTGAATTTTTTGGTCGATATATGACCCCAGGATTTGTTTTCAGGGCAGGTGTCATTTACAGGCCTGTAATGATTTGGAATATCCCCCGACCATTAGCGCTGGGATTAAAGCTGCTGTTGTGTGAAACGGCCACAAGGTGGCAGCAGTTCTCTCTTACCAAATCTGGTTACTAGGGCAGCAGAGCCTCAATGGAAGTCGCGTTCTAGATTGGAATGTAGAACGGAATGTGCCAGGAGAAAGCCCCTCAAGTTTGTCTCACTACTTCTTGTTCGTGTTTTTAATTAATTTTTTATTTTTTATTACAGCAAGTTTGAGTACAACGTTTAGCTTGTTGTAGGTGTGCAAGAGGTGGTTCTTTTACACATATACATATGTCTGTTCTTCCTGGGATCCTTTTCCCATGTTCGTTATGACAGAATGTTGAGTAGTCTTCTCTTGGTACTCCGTAGGTCTTTGGTGATTATATATGTCTACTGTGTTTGTATATGTCTGTTAACCTCAATATCGTAATGAATTCAATCCTCACACCTTTCCTTTGGTGAACCATAAGTTTGTTTAATGAATCTGTGATTGCCCTTCTCCGTGGAAATATCTGCCCTGGTATCAATTTATAGGTAACACCTATAAGTGATATGATATGATATGTGTCTTTCACTTTCTGACTTACTCCAAGTCACGTGATTACCTCTAGACTCATCTACGGTGCTGCAAATGGCATTGTGTGCTTCTTTTCCTTGGCGAATATTCTGTCTTAGCGAGGTCCATTTTCTGCAATGTGATTCCCTGAGGGCTGAGGATTAGCTGACCTGGGCAGCCTGACCCTGCCGGCAAGCCCTCCCCAGGTGTGCCTGGGTTGAGGTCAATATAAACAGCACTCCAGGCAGCAATAGCCCCTGCAGCTGTGCCTGACTCCATATTCTCTGCCCCGTCAGCAGTCTCGGGGCTGTGCTGGTGTGAGGGTGTGAGGGTCCACGGCTTTGTGGGTGGCCCGGTGTGAGTGGGGCTCTGCTGGACTTTCTGCAGGAGTTGCCAGGCTGCCACCTGTAAAGAAGAGGATGTGTCACCCATAACTTCCACTGGAATATCTCTCCGGGCTGAGGTGAGGAAGGAAAAAAAGGAGTGGGGGCCGGGACAGGAGGGGTATCTCAGGCAGGGCAATGGAAATCTTCCAGAAGAGCGCCCGTGGCCAGGACCATCCTGGCTGACCTGCAGGCACCAAGGTGGCCTGTGTGCTGTCGCTGGTGTGGCTCCACGGGCCTTCCTCTAGGCTTTCAAGCCCTTGTACATATTCAGGTGTTTCACCTGGGAAGGGTGGGAACAGTTCAGCAGCAGCTGACCTGGGGCTCAGCTCACGTTTACTCACAGAAGCCTCGGCACGGTACCCCAGCTTTGCAATAAGGACGCTCCTTGCGTGGGCGGGTGGGGCTGCTGGCTGTATGGGAGATGATTCCCCACCTCTGACCAATTTCAGAATTGTTTACCACTGGAGCAAGTGCCTTGGTAGTGTTTTCCTCTGTATAACTGTTATGTTCAGTTTTTTTTTGTTTTGTTTTTTGGTTCAAGTTAGATTTTATTCCTCTTTTATGTATTTATAGATATAAGCATGGAAATAATTCATTCTTATAAATACATCAGTGTGAATGGAAGAACTTTTTTTCTGTTTTATTTTTACATTTTATTTTTAAAAATTTTGAAATTTAATTTTATTTATTTTTTTATACACTAGGTTATTATTAGTTATCTATTTTATGCATAGACATTTATACAGGTCAATCCCAATCTCCCAACTCATCCCACCACCACCACCCCATGGCTTCCCCCACTTTGTGTCCATACGTTTGTTCTCTACCTCTGTGTCTCTATTTCTGCCCTGCAAACCAGTTCATCTGTACCATTTTTCTAGGTTCCACAT
Source organism: Mesoplodon bidens (assembly GCF_964165515.1). Classification (NCBI taxonomy): domain Eukaryota; kingdom Metazoa; phylum Chordata; class Mammalia; order Artiodactyla; family Ziphiidae; genus Mesoplodon; species Mesoplodon bidens. The sequence continues at coordinate 118,331 of NW_027672509.1, forward strand.
ATAGTCATTAATATACAAAATTTGTTTTTCTCTTTCTGACTTACTTCACTCTGTATGACAGTCTCTAGATCCATCAACTTCTCTACAAATGACTCAGTTTCATTCCTTTTTATGGCTGAGTAATATTCCATTTTATACATGTACCACATCTTTATCCATTCATCTGTCTGTGGGCATTTAGGTTGCTTCCATTACCTGGCTATTGTAAATAGTGCTGCAATGAACATTGTGGTGAATGTGTCTCTGTGATTTATGGTTTTCTCTGGGTATATGCCCAGAAGTGGGATTGCTGGATCCTATGGTAATTCTGTTTTTAGTTTTTTAAAGGAACCTCCATACTGTTCTCCATAGTGACTGTATCAATTTACATTCCCACCAATAGCGGAAGAGGGTTCCTTTTGTCCACACCCTCCCCAGAATTTTTTGTTTGTAGATTATCGGATGGTGCCGATTCTAACAGGTGTGAGGTCTTACCTCATTGTAGTTTTGATTTGCATTTCTCTAATAATTAGTGATGTTGAGCAGCTTTTCATGTGCGTGTTGGCCATCTATGTGTCTTCTTTGAAGAAACGTCTATTTAGATCTTCTGCCCATTTTTGTATTGGGTTGTTTGTTGTATTAATATTAAGCTGCATGAGCTGTATATATATATTGGAGATTAAACCTTTGTCCATTGATTCGTTTGTGAATGTTTTCGCCCCTTCTGTGGGTTACCTTTTTCCATTCCCGTTTTTTTAACAAAGAAAGAAAGCAAAAGAATCAGAACACTAATGTGCGTGAAATATGCCTCTTGAAACTGTCGTTTTGAAATATGGACGCCTTTTGAATTTTTTGGTTGATATATGACCCCAGGATTTATTTTCAGGGCAGGTTTCATTTACAGGCCTGTAATGATTTGGAATATCCACTGACCATTAGCGCTGGGATTAAAGCTGCTGTTGTGTGAAACGGCCACAAGGTGGCAGCAGTTCTCCCTTACCAAATCTGGTTACTAGGGCAGCAGAGCCTCAATGGAAGTCGCATTCTAGATTGGAATTTAGAACGGAATGTGCCAGGAGAAAGCCCCCCAAGTTTGTCTCACTAATTCTTGTTCGTATTTTTAATTTAATTTTTTATTTTTTATTACAGCAAGTTTGAGTACAACGTTTAGCTTGTTGTAGGTGTGCAAGAGGTGGTTCTTTTACACATATACATATGTCTGTTCTTCCTGGGATCCTTTTCCCATGTACGTTATGACAGAATGTTGAGTAGTCTTCTCTTGGTACTCCGTAGGTCTTTGGTGATTATATATGTCTACTGTGTTTGTATATGTCTGTTAACCCCAATATCGTAATGAATTCAATCCTCACACCTTTCCTTTGGTGAACCATAAGTTTGTTTAATGAATCTGTGATTGCCCTTCTCCGTGTAAATATCTGCCCTGGTATCAATTTATACGTAACACCTATAAGTGATATGATATGATATGTGTCTTTCACTTTCTGACTTACTCCAAGTCACGTGATTACCTCTAGACTCATCTACGGTGCTGCAAATGGCATTGTGTGCTTTTTTTCCTTGGCTAATATTCTGTCTTAGCGAGGTCCATTTTCTGCAATGTGATTCCCTGAGGGCTGAGGATTAGCTGACCTGGGCAGCCTGACCCTGCCGGCAAGCCCTCCCCAGGTGTGCCTGGGTTGAGGTCAATAGAAACAGCACTCCAGGCAGCAATAGCCCCTGCAGCTGTGCCTGACTCCATATTCTCTGCCCCGTCAGCAGTCTCGGGGCTGTGCTGGTGGGAGGGTGTGAGGGTCCACGGCTTTGTGGGTGGCCCGTTGTGAGTGGGGCTCTGCTGGACTTTCTGCAGGAGTTGCCAGGCTGCCACCTGTAAAGAAGAGGATGTGTCACCCATAACTTCCACTGGAGTATCTCTCCGGGCTGAGGTGAGTAAGGAAAAAAAGGAGTAGGGGCCGGGACAGGAGGGGTATCTCAGGCAGGGCAATGGAAAGCTTCCAGAAGAGCGCCCGTGGCCAGGACCATCCTGGCTGACCTGCAGGCACCAAGTTGGCCTGCGTGCTTTCGCTTGTGTGGCTCCACGGCCCTTCCTCTAGGCTTTCAAGCCCTTGTACATATTCAGGTGTTTCACCTGGGAAGGGTGGGAACAGTTCAGCAGCATCTGGCCTGGGGCTCAGCTCACGTTTACTCACAGAGGCTTCGGCACGGTCCCCCAGCTTTGCAATAAGGACGCTCCTTGCGTGGGCGGGTTGGGCTGCTGGCTCTATGGGAGATGATTCCCCACCTCTGACCAATTTCAGAATTGTTTACCACTAGAGCAAGTGCCTTGGTAGTGTTTTCCTCTGTATAACTCTTAGGTTCAGTTTTTTTTTCTTTTTTGGTTCATGATAGATTTTATTCCTGTTTTATGTATTTATAGATATAAGCATGGAAATAATTCATTCTTATAAATACATCAGTGAGAATGGAAGAAATTTTTTTCTGTTTTATTTTTACATTTTATTTTTAAAAATTTTGAAATTTAATTTTATTTATTTTTTTATACACTAGGTTATTATTAGTTATCTATTTTATGCATATACATGTATACAGGTCAATCCCAATCTCCCAACTCATCCCACCACCACCACCCCATGGCTTCCCCCTCTTTGTGTCGATACGTTTGTTCTCTACCTCTGTGTCTCTATTTCTGCCCTGCAAACCAGTTCATCTGTAGAATTTTTCTAGTTTCCACATATAGGCATTAATATACAATATTTGTTTTTTCTCTTTCTGACTTACTTCACTCTGTATGACAGTCTCTAGATCCATCAACTTCTCTACAAATGACTCAGTTTCATTCCTTTTTATGGCTGAGTAATATTCCATTTTATATATGAACCACATCTTTATCCATTCGTCTGTCTGTGGGCATTTAGGTTGCTTCCATTACCTGGCTATTGTAAATACTGCTGCAATGAACATTGTGGTGAATGTGTCTCTGTGATTTATGGTTTTCTCTGGGTATATGCCCAGAAGTGGGATTGCTGGATCCTATGGTAATTCTCTTTTTAGTTTTTTAAATGAACCTCCATACTGTTCTCCATAGTGACTGTATCAATTTACATTCCCACCAATAGCGGAAGAGGGTTCCTTTTGTCCACACCCTCCCCAGAATTTGTTGTTTGTAGATTATCTGATGATGCCGATTCTAATAGGTGTGAGGTCTTACCTCATTGTAGTTTTGATTTGCATTTCTCTAATAATTAGTGATGTTGAGCAGCTTTTCATGTGCGTCTTGGCCATCTCTGTGTCTTCTTTGAAGGAACGTCTATTTAGATCTTCTGCCCATTTTTGTATTGGGTTGTTTGTTGTATTAATATTAAGCTGCATGAGCTGTATATATATATTGGAGATTAAACCTTTGTCCATTGATTCGTTTGTGAACGTTTTCGCCCCTTCTTAGGGTTACCATTTTCCATTCCCGTTTTTTTAACAAAGAAAGAAAGAAAGCAAAAGAATCAGAACACTAATGTGCGTGAAATATGCCTCTTGAAACTGTCGTTTTGAAATATGGACGTCTTTTGAATTTTTTGGTCGATATATGACCCCAGGATTTGTTTTCAGGACAGGTGTCATTTACAGGCCTGTAATGATTTGGAATATCCACTGACCATTAGCGCTGGGATTAAAGCTGCTGTTGTGTGAAACGGCCACAAGGTGGCAGCAGTTCTCCCTTACCAAATCTGGTTACTAGGGCAGCAGAGCCTCAATGGATGTCGCGTTCTAGATTGGAATGTAGAACGGAATGTGCCAGGAGAAAGCCCCTCAAGTTTGTCTCACTACTTCTTGTTCGTGTTTTTAATTTAATTTTTTATTTTTATTACAGCAAGTTTGTGTACAACGTTTAGCTTGTTGTAGGTGTGCAAGAGGTGGTTCTTTTACACATATACATATGTCTGTTCTTCCTGGGATCCTTTTCCCATGTACGTTATGACAGAATGTTGAGTAGTCTTCTCTTGGTACTCCGTAGGTCTTTGGTGATTATATATGTCTACTGTTTTTGTATATGTCTGTTAACCCCAATATCGTAATGAATTCAATCCTCACACCTTTCCTTTGGTGAACCATAAGTTTGTTTAATGAATCTGTGATTGCCCTTCTCCATGGAAATATCTGCCCTGGTATCAATTTATAGGTAACACCTATAAGTGATATGATATGATATGTGTCTTTCACTTTCTGACTTACTCCAAGTCACGTGATTACCTCTAGACTCATCTACGGTGCTGCAAATGGCATTGTGTGCTTCTTTTCCTTGGCGAATATTCTGTCTTAGCGAGGTCCATTTTCTGCAATGTGATTCCCTGAGGGCTGAGGATTAGCTGACCTGGGCAGCCAGACCCTGCCGGTAAGCCCTCCCCAGGTGTGCCTGGGTTGAGGTCAATATAAACAGCACTCCAGGCAGCAATAGCCCCTGCAGCTGTGCCTGACTCCATATTCTCTGCCCGGTCAGCAGACTCGGGGCTGTGCTGCTGGGAGGGTGTGAGGGTCCACGGCTTTGTGGGTGGCCCGGTGTGAGTGGGGCTCTGCTGGACTTTCTGCAGGAGTTGCCAGGCTGCCACCTGTAAAGAAGAGGATGTGTCACCCATAACTTCCACTGGAATATCTCTCCGGGCTGAGGTGAGGAAGGAAAAAAAGGAGTGGGGGCCGGGACAGGAGGGGTATCTCAGGCAGGGCAATGGAAAGCTTCCAGAAGAGCGCCCGTGGCCAGGACCATCCTGGCTGACTTGCAGGCACCTAGGTGGCCTGCGTGCTGTCGCTGGTGTGGCTCCACGGCCCTTCCTCTAGGCTTTCAAGCCCTTGTACATATTCAGGTGTTTCACCTGGGAAGGGTGGGAACACTTCAGCAGCATCTGGCCTGGGGCTCAGCTCACGTTTACTCACAGAGGCCTCGGCACGGTACCCCAGCTTTGCAATAAGGACGCTCCTTGCGTGGGCGGGCGGGGCTGCTGGGTCTATGGGAGATGATTCCCCACCTCTGACCAATTTCAGAATTGTTTACCACTGGAGCAAGTGCCTTGGTAGTGTTTTCCTCTGTATAACTGTTAGGTTCAGTTTTGTTTTTTCTTTTTTGGTTCAAGTTAGATTTTATTCCTCTTTTATGTATTTATGGATATAAGCATGGAAATAATTCATTCTTATAAATACATCAGTGTGAATGGAAGAACATTTTTTCTGTTTTATTTTTACATTTTATTTTTAAAATTTTTGAAATTTAATTTTATTTATCTTTTTTTATACAGTAGGTTATTATTAGTTATCTATTTTATGCATAGACATGTATACAGGTCAATCCCAATCTCCCAACTCATCCCACCACCACCACCCCATGGCTTCCCCCACTTTGTGTCCATACGTTTGTTCTCTACCTCTGTGTCTCTATTTCTGCCCTGCAAACCAGTTCATCTGTAGCATTTTTCGAGGTTCCACATATAGGCATTAATATACAATATTTGTTTTTCTCTTTCTGACTTACTTCACTCTGTATGACAGTCTGTAGATCCATCAACTTCTCTACAAATGACCCAGGTTCATTCCTTTTTATGGCTGAGTAATATTCCATTTTATATATGTACCACATCTTTATCCATTCGTCTGTCTGTGGGCATTTAGGTTGCTTCCATTACCTGGCTATTGTAAATAGTGCTGCAATGAACATTGTGGTGAATGTGTCTTTGTGATTTATGGTTTTCTCTGGGTATATGCCCAGAAGTGGGATTGCTGGATCCTATGGTAATTCTCTTTTTAGTTTTTTAAAGGAACCTCCATACTGTTCTCCATAGTGACTGTATCAATTTACATTCCCACCAATAGTGGAAGAGGGTTCCTTTTGTCCACACCCTCCCCAGAATTTGTTGTTTGTAGATTATCTGATGATGCCGATTCTAACAGGTGTGAGGTCTTACCTCATTGTAGTTTTGATTTGCATTTCTCTAATAATTAGTGATGTTGAGCAGCTTTTCATGTGCGTCTTGGCCATCTCTGTGTCTTCTTTGAAGAAACGTCTATTTAGATCTTCTGCCCATTTTTGTATTGGGTTGTTTGTTTTATTAATATTAAGCTGCATGAGCTGTTTATATATATTGGAGATTAAACCTTTGTCCATTGATTCGTTTGTGAAAGTTTTCGCCCATTCTGAGGGTTGCCTTTTTCCATTCCCGTTTTTTTAACAAAGAAAGAAAGAAATCAAAAGAAGCAGAACACTAATGTGCGTGAAATATGCCTCTTGAAACTGTCGTTTTGAAATATGGACGTCTTTTGAATTTTTTGGTCGATATATGACCCCAGGATTTGTTTTCAGGGCAGGTGTCCTTTACAGGCCTGTAATGATTTGGAATATCCACTGACCATTAGCGCTGGGATTAAAGCTGCTGTTGTGTGAAACGGCCACAAGGTGGCAGCAGTTCTCCCTTACCAAATCTGGTTACTAGGGCAGCAGAGCCTCAATGGAAGTCGCGTTCTAGATTGGAATGTAGAACGGAATGTACCAGGAGAAAGCCCCTCAAGTTTTTCTCACTAATTCTTGTTCGTGTTTTTTATTTAATTTTTTATTTTTTATTACAGCAAGTTTGAGTACAACGTTTAGCTTGTTGTAGGTGTGCAAGAGGTGGTTCTTTTACACATATACCTATGTCTGTTCTTCCTGGGATCCTTTTCCCATGTTCGTTATGACAGAATGTTGAGTAGTCTTCTCTTGGTACTCCGTAGGTCTTTGGTGATTATATACGTCTACTGTGTTTGTATATGTCTGTTAACCCCAATATCATAATGAATTCAGTCCTCACACCTTTCCTTTGGTGAACCATTAGTTTGTTTAATGAATCTTTGATTGCCCTTCTCTGTTGAAATATCTGCCCTGGTATCAATTTATAGGTAACACCTATAAGTGATATGATATGATATGTGCCTTTCACTTTCTGACTTACTCCAAGTCACGTGATTACCTCTAGACTCATCTACGGTGCTGCAAATGGCATTGTGTGCTTTTTTTCCTTGGCTAATATTCTGTCTTAGCGAGGTCCATTTTCTGCAATGTGATTCCCTGAGGGCTGAGGATTAGCTGACCTTGGCAGCCTGACCCTGCCGGCAAGCCCTCCCCAGGGGTGCCTGGGCTGAGGTCAATATAAACAGCACTCCAGGCAGCAATAGCCCCTGCCGCTGTGCCTGACTCCATATTCTCTGCCCGTCAGCAGTCTGGGGGCTGTGCTGGTGGGAGGGTGTGAGGGTCCACGGCTTTGTGGGTGGCCCGGTGTGAGTGGGGCTCTGCTGGACTTTCTGCAGGAGTTGCCAGGCTGCCACCTGTAAAGAAGAGGATGTGTCACCCATAACTTCCACTGGAATATCTCTCCGGGCTGAGGTGAGGAAGGAAAAAAAGGAGTGGGGGCCGGGACAGGAGGGGTATCTCAGGCAGGGCAATGGAAAGCTTCCAGAAGAGCGCCCGTGGCCAGGACCATCCTGGCTGACCTGCAGGCACCAAGGTGGCCTGCGTGCTGTCGCTGGTATGGCTCCACGGCCCTTCCTCTAGGCTTTCAAGCCCTTGTACATATTCAGGTGTTTCACCTGGAAAGGGTGGGAACAGTTCAGCAGCAGCTGGCCTGGGGCTCAGCTCACGTTTACTCACAGAGGCCTCGGCACGGTCCCCCAGCTTTGCAATAAGGACGCTCCTTGCGTGGGCGGGCGGGGCTGCTGGCTCTATGGGAGATGATTCCCCACCTCTGACCAATTTCAGAATTGTTTACCACTGGAGCAAGTGCCTTGGTAGTGTTTTCCTCTGTATAACTGTTAGGATCAGTTTTTTTTTTCTTTTTTGGTTCAAGTTAGATTTTATTCCTCTTTTATGTATTTATAGATATAAGCATGGAAATAATTCATTCTTATAAATACATCAGTGTGAATGGAAGAACTTTTTTTCTGTTTTATTTTTACATTTTATTTTTAAAAATTTTTAAATTTAATTTTATTTATTTTTTTATACACTAGGTTATTATTAGTTATCTATTTTATGCATATACATGTATACAGGTCAATCCCAATCTCCCAACTCATCCCACCACCACCACCCCATGGCTTCCCCCACTTTGTGTCCATACGTTTGTTCTCTACCTCTGTGTCTCTATTTCTGCCCTGCAAACCAGTTCATCTATAGCATTTTTCTAGGTTCCACATATAGGCATTAATATACAATATTTGTTTTCCTCTTTCTGACTTACTTCACTCTGTATGACAGTCTCTAGATCCATCAACTTCTCTACAAATGACTCAGTTTCATTCCTTTTTATGGCTGAGTAATATTCCATTTTATATATGTACCACATCTTTATCCATTCCTCTGTCTGTGGGCATTTAGGTTGCTTCCATTACCTGGCTATTGTAAATAGTGCTGCAATGAACATTGTGGTGAATGTGTCTCTGTGATTTATGGTTTTCTCTGGGTATATGCCCAGAAGTGGGATTTCTGGATCCTATGGTAATTCGCTTTTTAGTTTTTTAAAGGAACCTCCATACTGTTCTCCATAGTGACTGTATCAATTTACATTCCCCCCAATAGCGGAAGAGGGTTCCTTTTGTCCACACCCTCCCCAGAATTTGTTGTTTGTAGATTATCTGATGATGCTGATTCTAACAGGTGTGAGGTCTTACCTCATTGTAGTTTTGATTTGCATTTCTCTAATAATTAGTGATGTTGAGCAGCTTTTCATGTGCGTCTTGGCCATCTCTGTGTCTTCTTTGAAGAAACGTCTATTTAGATCTTCTGCCCATTTTTGTATTGGGTTGTTTGTTGTATAAATATTAAGCTGCATGAGCTGTATATATATATTGGAGATTAAACCTTTGTCCATTGATTCGTTTGTGAACGTTTTCGCCCCTTCTGAGGGTTAACTTTTTCCATTCCCGTTTTTTTAACAAAGAAAGAAAGAAATCAAAAGAAGCAGAACACTAATGTGCGTGAAATATGCCTCTTGAAACTGTCGTTTTGAAATATGGACGTCTTTTGAATTTTTTGGTCGATATATGACCCCAGGATTTGTTTTCAGGGCAGGTGTCATTTACAGGCCTGTAATGATTTGGAATATCCACTGACCATTAGCGCTGGGATTAAAGCTGCTGTTGTGTGAAACGGCCACAAGGTGGCAGCAGTTCTCACTTACCAAATCTGGTTACTAGGGCAGCAGAGCCTCAATGGAAGTCGCCTTCTAGATTGGAATGTAGAACGGAATGTACCAGGAGAAAGCCCCTCATGTTTTTCTCACAAATTCTTGTTCGTGTTTTTAATTTAATTTTTTATTTTTTATTACAGCAAGTTGGAGTACAACGTTTAGCTTGTTGTAGGTGTGCAAGAGGTGGTTCTTTTACACATATACATATGTCTGTTCTTCCTGGGATCCTTTTCCCATGTTCGTTATGACAGAATGTTGAGTAGTCTTCTCTTGGTACTCCGTAGGTCTTTGGTGATTATATACGTCTACTGTGTTTGTATATGTCTGTTAACCCCAATATCATAATGAATTCAATCCTCACACCTTTCCTTTAGTGAACCATAAGTTTGTTTAATGAATCTTTGATTGCCCTTCTCCGTGGAAATATCTGCCCTGGTATCAATTTATAGGTAACACCTATAATTGATATGATATGATATGTGCCTTTCACTTTCTGACTTACTCCAAGTCACGTGATTACCTCTAGACTCATCTACGGTGCTGCAAATGGCATTGTGTGCTTTTTTTCCTTGGCTAATATTCTGTCTTAGCGAGGTCCATTTTCTGCAATGTGATTCCCTGAGGGCTGAGGATTAGCTGACCTGGGCAGCCTGACCCTGCCGGCAAGCCCTCCCCAAGTGTGCCTGGGTTGAGGTCAATATAAACAGCACTCCAGGCAGCAATAGCCCCTGCCGCTGTGCCTGACTCCATATTCTCTGCCCCGTCAGCAGTCTCGGGGCTGTGCTGCTGGGAGGTTGTGAGGGTCCACGGCTTTGTGGGTGGCCCGGTGTGAGCGGGGCTCTGCTGGACTTTCTGCAGGAGTTGCCAGGCTGCCACCTGTAAAGAAGAGGATGTGTCACCCATAACTTCCACTGGAATATCTCTCCGGGCTGAGGTGAGGAAGGAAAAAAAGGAGTGGGGGCCGGGACAGGAGGGGTATCTCAGGCAGGGCAATGGAAAGTTTCCAGAAGAGCGCCCGTGGCCAGGACCATCCTGGCTGACCTGCAGGCACCAAGGTGGCCTGCGTGCTGTCGCTGGTGTGGGTCCACGGCCCTTCCTCTAGGCTTTCAAGCCCTTGTACATATTCAGGTGTTTCACCTGGGAAGGGTGGGAACACTTCAGCAGCAGCTGGCCTGGGGCTCAGCTCATGTTTACTCACAGAGGCCTCGGCACGGTCCCCCAGCTTTGCAATAAGGATGCTCCTTGCGTGGGCGGGCGGGGCTGCTGGCTCTATGGGAGATGATTCCCCACCTCTGACCAATTTCAGAATTGTTTACCACTGGAGCAAGTGCCTTGGTAGTGTTTTCCTCTGTATAACTGTTAGGTTCATTTTTTTTTTCTTTTTTGGTTCAAGTTAGATTTTATTCCTCTTTTATGTATTTATGGATATAAGCATGGAAATAATTCACTCTTACAAATACATCAGTGTGAATGGAAGAACATTTTTTCTGTTTCATTTTTACATTTTATTTTTAAAATTTTTGAAATTTAATTTTATTTATTTATTTTTATACAGTAGGTTATTATTAGTTATCTATTTTATGCATAGACATGTATACAGGTCAATCCCAATCTCCCAACTCATCCCACCACCACCACCCCATGGCTTCCGCCACTTTGTGTCCATACGTTTGTTCTCTACCTCTGTGTCTCTATTTCTGCCCGGCAAACCAGTTCATCTGTAGCATTTTTCTAGGTTCCACATATAGGCATTAATATACAATATTTGTTTTTCTCTTTCTGACTTACTTCACACTGTATGACAGTCTGTAGATCCATAGACTTCTCTACAAATGACCCAGGTTCATTCCTTTTTATGGCTGAGTAATATTCCATTTTATATATGTACCACATCTTTATCCATTCATCTGTCTGTGGGCATTTAGGTTGCTTCCATTACCTGGCTATTGTAAATAGTGCTGCAATGAACATTGTGGTGAATGTGCCTTTTTGATTTATGGTTTTCTCTGGGTATATGCCCAGAAGTGGGATTGATGGATCAGATGGAAATTCTATTTCTAGTTTTTTTAAGGAAACTCCATAGTGTTCTCCATAGTGAATGTATCAATTTACATTCCCACCAATAGTGGAAGAGGGATCCTTTTGTCCCCACCCTCCCCAGAATTTGTTGTTTGTAGATTTTCTGATGATGCCGATTCTAACAGGTGTGAGGTGATACCTCATTGTAGTTTTGATTTGCATTTCTCTAATAATTAGTGCTCTAGAGCAGCTTTTCATGTGCGTCTTGGCCATCTCTGTGTCTTCTTTGAAGAAACGTCTCTTTAGATCTTCTGCCAATTTTTGTATTGGGTTGTTTGTTTTTTTTAATATTAAGCCGCATGAGCTGTTTTTATATATTGGAGAGTAAACCTTTGTCCATTGATTCGTTTGCAACGATTTTCGCACTTTCTGAGGGATGCCTTTTTCCATTCCCGTTTTTTTAACCAAAAAAGAAAGAAAGACAAAGAAGCAGAACACTAATGTGCGTAAAATATGCCTTTTGAAATGGTCGTTTTGAAATATGGACGTCCTTTGAATTTTTTGGTCGATATGTGACCCCAGGATTTGTTTTCAGGGCAGGTGTCATTTACGGGCCTGCAATGATTTTGAATATCAACTGACCATTAGCGCTGGGATTAAAGCTGCTGTTGTGTGAAACGGCCACAAGGTGGCAGCAGTTCTCCCTTACCAATTCTGGTTACTAGGGCAAGAGAGCCTCAATGGAAGTCGTGTTCTAGATTGGAATTTAGAATGGAATGTGCCAGGAGAAAGCCCCTCAAGTTTGTCTCCCTACTTCTTGTTCGTGTTTTTAATTTAATTTTTATTTTTTATTACAGCAAGTTTGATTACAATGTTTGGCTTGTTGGAGGTGTGGAAGATGTGGTTGGTTCTTTTACACATATACACATGTCTGTTTTTCCTGGGATCCTTTTCCCATGTACGTTATGACAGAATGTTGAGTAGTCTTTTGGTATTCCTTAGGTCTTTGGTGATTATATATGTCACCTGTGTTTGTATAAGTCTGTTAACCCCAATATCGTAATGAAACCAATCCTCACACCTTTCCTTTGGTGAACCATAAGTTTGTTTAATGAATCTCTGATTGCCCTTCTCGGTGGAAATATCTGCCCTGGTATCCATTTTTAGGTAACACCTATAAGTGATATCATATGATATGTGTCTTTCACTTTCTGACTTACTACAAGTCACGTGATTACCTCTAGACTCATCTACGGTGGTGCAAATGGCATTGTGTTCTTTTTTTCCTTGGCTTCTCTTCTGCCTTAGCGAGGTCCATTTTCAACAATGTGATTCCCTGAGTGTTGTGGATTAGCTGACCTGGGCAGCCTTACCCTGCCACCCGGCCCTCACCAGGTGTGCCTGGTTGAGGTCAATATAAACAGCGCTCCAGGCAGCAATAGCCCCTGAAGCTGTGCCTGACTCCATATTCTCTGCCCCGTCAGCAGTCTCGGGGCTGTGCTGGTGGGAGGGAATGAGGGGCCAAAGCTTTGTTGGTGGCCCGGTGTGAGTGGGGTTCTGCTGGCCTTTCTGCAGGAGTTGCCAGGCTGCCACCTGTAAAGAAGATGATGTGTCACCCAAACCATCCGCGGGAATTTCTCTCCGGACAGAGGTGAGGAAGGAAAAAAGCAGTGGGGGCCGGGACAGGTGGGGTATCTCAGGCAGGACAATGGAAAGCTTCCGGAAGAGCGCCCGGGGGCAGGACCACCCTGGCTGGCCTGCAGGCACCAAGTTGGCCTGCGTGCTGTCGCTGGTGTGGCTCCACGGCCCTTCATTTAGTCTTTCAAGCCCTTATACATATTCAGGTGTTTTACCTGGGAAAGGTGGGAAGAGTTCAGCAGCAGCTGAGCTGGGGCTCAGCTCACCTTTATTCAGAGATGCCTCTGCACGATCCCCCAGCTTTGCAATGGGGACGCTCCTTGCGTGGGGTGTGTGTTGCTGGCTGTATGGGGGATGATTCCCCACCTCTGACCAATTTCACAATTGTTTACCGCTGGAGCAAGTGCCCTGATAGGGTTTTCCTCTGTATAACTGGTGGGTTCAGGTTTTTTTTTTTCTTTTATGGTTCAAGTTAGATTTTATTCCTCTTTTATGTATTTATAGATATAAGCATGGAAATAATTCATTCCTATAAATACATCTGTGTGAAGGGAAGAACATTTTCTGTATTATTTTTAAATTTTCTTTTTTAAAATTTTGAAATTTAATTTTATTTACTTCTTTATACAGCAGGTTATTATCAGTTATGTATTTTATGCATATACATGTATGCAGGTCAATCCCAATCTCCCAACTCATCCCACCACCACCACACCATGGCTTCCCACACTTGGTGTCCATACGTTTGTTCTCTACCTCTGTCTCTATTTCTTTCCTGCAAACCAGTTCATCTGTACCAGTTTTTAGGTTCCACATATATGCATTAATATACAATATTTGTCCTCTTTCTGACTTACTTCATTGTGTATGACAGTCTCTAGATCCATCGATGTCTCTACAAATGACCCAGTTTCATTCCGTTTAATGGCTGAGTAATATTCCATTTTATACATGTACCACATCTTTATCCATTCATCTGTCTGTGGGCATTTAGGTTGCTTCCATTACCTGGCTATTGTAAATAGTGCTGCAATGAACATTGTGGTGAATGTGCCTTTTTGATTTATGGTTTTCTCTGGGTATATGCCCAGAAGTGGGATTGATGGATCAGATGGAAATTCTATTTCTAGTTTTTTTAAGGAAACTCCATAGTGTTCTCCATAGTGAATGTATCAATTTACATTCCCACCAATAGTGGAAGAGGGATCCTTTTGTCCCCACCCTCCCCAGAATTTGTTGTTTGTAGATTTTCTGATGATGCCGATTCTAACAGGTGTGAGGTGATACCTCATTGTAGTTTTGATTTGCATTTCTCTAATAATTAGTGCTCTAGAGCAGCTTTTCATGTGCGTCTTGGCCATCTCTGTGTCTTCTTTGAAGAAACGTCTCTTTAGATCTTCTGCCCATTTTTGTATTGGGTTGTTTGCTTTTTTAATATTAAGCCGCATGAGCTGTTTTTATATATTGGAGAGTAAACCTTTGTCCATTGATTCGTTTGCAACGATTTTCGCCCTTTCTGAGGGATGCCTTTTTCCATTCCCGTTTTTTTAACCAAAAAAGAAAGAAAGACGAAGAAGCAGAACACTAATGTGCGTAAAATATGGCTTTTGAAACGGTCGTTTTGAAATATGGACGTCCTTTGAATTTTTTGGTCGATATGTGACCCCAGGATTTGTTTTCAGGGCAGGTGTCATTTACAGGCCTGCAATGATTTTGAGTATCAGCTGAAATTTAGTGCTGGGATTAAAGCTGCTGTTGTGTGAAACGGCCACAAGGTGGCAGCAGTTCTCTCTTTCAAATCTGGTTATTAGTGCAACAGAGCCTCAATGGAAGTCGTGTTCTAGATTGGAATTTAGAATGGAATGTGCCAGGAGAAAGCCCCTCAAGTTTGTCTCACTACTTCTTGTTCGTGTTTTTAATTTAATTTTTTATTTTTTATTACAGCAAGTTTGATTACAATGTTTGGCTTGGTGGAGGTGTGGAAGATGTGGTTCTTTTACACATATACACATGTCGTTTTTCCTGGGATCCTTTTCCCATGTACGTTATGACAGAATGTTGAGTAGTCTTTTGGTATTCCGTAGGTCTTTTGTGATTATATATGTCACCTGTGTTTGTATAAGTCTGTTAACCCCGATATCGTAATGAAACCAATCCTCACACCTTTCCATTGGTGAAGCATGAGTTTGTTTAATGAATCTCTGATTGCCCTTCTCGGTGGAAATATCTGCCCTGGAATCCATTTTTAGGTAACACCTATAAGTGATATGATATGATATGTGTCTTTCACTTTCTGACTTACTACAAGTCACGTGATTACCTCTAGACTCATCTACGGTGGTGCAAATGGCATTGTGTTCTCTTTGTCCTTGGCTTCTCTTCTGCCTTAGCGAGGTCCATTTACAACAATGTGATTCCCTGAGTGTTGTGGATTAGCTGACCTGGGGAGCCTTACCCTGCCGCCCGGCCCTCCCCAGGTGTGCCTGGTTGAGGTCAATATAAACAGCGCTCCAGGCAGCAATAGCCCCTGAAGCCGTGCCTGACTCCATATTCTCTGCCCCGTCAGCAGTTTCGGGGCTGTGCTGGTGGGAGGGAATAGGGGCCACATCTTTGTTGCTGGCCCGGTGTGAGTGGGGTTCTGCTGGCCTTTCTGCAGGAGTTGCCAGGCTGCCACCTGTAAAGAAGAGGATGTGTCACCCATACCTTCCGTTGGAATTTCTCTCCGGACAGAGGTGAGGAAGGAAAAAAGCAGTGGGGGCCGGGACAGGTGGGGTATCTCAGGCAGGACAATGGAAAGCTTCCGGAAGAGCGCCCGGGGGCAGGACCACCCTGGCTGGCCTGCAGGCACCAAGTTGGCCTGCGTGCTGTCGCTGGTGTGGCTCCACGGCCCTTCATTTAGTCTTTCAAGCCCTTATACATATTCAGGTGTTTTACCTGGGAAAGGTGGGAAGAGTTCAGCAGCAGCTGAGCTGGGGCTCAGCTCACCTTTATTCAGAGATGCCTCTGCACGATCCCCCAGCTTTGCAATGAGGACGCTCCTTGCGTGGGGTGTGTGTTGCTGGCTGTATGGGGGATGATTCCCCACCTCTGACCAATTTCACAATTGTTTACCGCTGGAGCAAGTGCCCTGATAGGGTTTTCCTCTGTATAACTGGTGGGTTCAGGTTTTTTTTTTTCTTTTATGGTTCAAGTTAGATTTTATTCCTCTTTTATGTATTTATAGATATAAGCATGGAAATAATTCATTCCTATAAATACATCTGTGTGAAGGGAAGAACATTTTCTGTATTATTTTTAAATTTTCTTTTTTAAAATTTTGAAATTTAATTTTATTTACTTCTTTATACAGCAGGTTATTATCAGTTATGTATTTTATGCATATACATGTATGCAGGTCAATCCCAATCTCCCAACTCATCCCACCACCACCACACCATGGCTTCCCACACTTGGTGTCCATACGTTTGTTCTCTACCTCTGTCTCTATTTCTTTCCTGCAAACCAGTTCATCTGTACCAGTTTTTAGGTTCCACATATATGCATTAATATACAATATTTGTCCTCTTTCTGACTTACTTCATTGTGTATGACAGTCTCTAGATCCATCGATGTCTCTACAAATGACCCAGTTTCATTCCGTTTAATGGCTGAGTAATATTCCATTTTATACATGTACCACATCTTTATCCATTCATCTGTCTGTGGGCATTTAGGTTGCTTCCATTACCTGGCTATTGTAAATAGTGCTGCAATGAACATTGTGGTGAATGTGCCTTTTTGATTTATGGTTTTCTCTGGGTATATGCCCAGAAGTGGGATTGATGGATCAGATGGAAATTCTATTTCTAGTTTTTTTAAGGAAACTCCATAGTGTTCTCCATAGTGAATGTATCAAGTTACATTCCCACCAATAGTGGAAGAGGGATCCTTTTGTCCCCACCCTCCCCAGAATTTGTTGTTTGTAGATTTTCTGATGATGCCGATTCTAACAGGTGTGAGGTGATACCTCATTGTAGTTTTGATTTGCATTTCTCTAATAATTAGTGCTCTAGAGCAGCTTTTCATGTGCGTCTTGGCCATCTCTGTGTCTTCTTTGAAGAAACGTCTCTTTAGATCTTCTGCCCATTTTTGTATTGGGTTGTTTGCTTTTTTAATATTAAGCCGCATGAGCTGTTTTTATATATTGGAGAGTAAACCTTTGTCCATTGATTCGTTTGCAACGATTTTCGCCCTTTCTGAGGGATGCCTTTTTCCATTCCCGTTTTTTTAACCAAAAAAGAAAGAAAGACGAAGAAGCAGAACACTAATGTGCGTAAAATATGGCTTTTGAAACGGTCGTTTTGAAATATGGACGTCCTTTGAATTTTTTGGTCGATATGTGACCCCAGGATTTGTTTTCAGGGCAGGTGTCATTTACAGGCCTGCAATGATTTTGAGTATCAGCTGAAATTTAGTGCTGGGATTAAAGCTGCTGTTGTGTGAAACGGCCACAAGGTGGCAGCAGTTCTCTCTTTCAAATCTGGTTATTAGTGCAACAGAGCCTCAATGGAAGTCGTGTTCTAGATTGGAATTTAGAATGGAATGTGCCAGGAGAAAGCCCCTCAAGTTTGTCTCACTACTTCTTGTTCGTGTTTTTAATTTAATTTTTTATTTTTTATTACAGCAAGTTTGATTACAATGTTTGGCTTGGTGGAGGTGTGGAAGATGTGGTTCTTTTACACATATACACATGTCGTTTTTCCTGGGATCCTTTTCCCATGTACGTTATGACAGAATGTTGAGTAGTCTTTTGGTATTCCGTAGGTCTTTTGTGATTATATATGTCACCTGTGTTTGTATAAGTCTGTTAACCCCGATATCGTAATGAAACCAATCCTCACACCTTTCCATTGGTGAAGCATGAGTTTGTTTAATGAATCTCTGATTGCCCTTCTCGGTGGAAATATCTGCCCTGGAATCCATTTTTAGGTAACACCTATAAGTGATATGATATGATATGTGTCTTTCACTTTCTGACTTACTACAAGTCACGTGATTACCTCTAGACTCATCTACGGTGGTGCAAATGGCATTGTGTTCTCTTTGTCCTTGGCTTCTCTTCTGCCTTAGCGAGGTCCATTTACAACAATGTGATTCCCTGAGTGTTGTGGATTAGCTGACCTGGGGAGCCTTACCCTGCCGCCCGGCCCTCCCCAGGTGTGCCTGGTTGAGGTCAATATAAACAGTGCTCCAGGCAGCAATAGCCCCTGAAGCCGTGCCTGACTCCATATTCTCTGCCCCGTCAGCAGTTTCGGGGCTGTGCTGGTGGGAGGGAATAGGGGCCACATCTTTGTTGGTGGCCCGGTGTGAGTGGGGTTCTGCTGGCCTTTCTGCAGGAGTTGCCAGGCTGCCACCTGTAAAGAAGAGGATGTGTCACCCATACCTTCCGTTGGAATTTCTCTCCGGACAGAGGTGAGGAAGGAAAAAAGCAGTGGGGGCCGGGACAGGTGGGGTATCTCAGGCAGGACAATGGAAAGCTTCCGGAAGAGCGCCCGGGGGCAGGACCACCCTGGCTGGCCTGCAGGCACCAAGTTGGCCAGTGTGCTGTTGCTGGTGTGGCTCCACGGCCCTTCCTCTAGTCTTTCAAGCCCTTGTACATATTCTGGTGTTTTACCTGGGAAAGGTGGGAACAGTTCAGCAGCAGCTGGCCTGGGGCTCAGCTCACCTTTATTCAGAGATGCCTCTGCACGATCCCCCAACTTTGCAATGAGGACGCTCCTTGCGTGGGGTGTGGGTTGCTGGCTGTATGGGAGAAGATTCCCCACCTCTGACCAATTTCAGAATTGTTTACCGCTGGAGCAAGTGCCCTGATAGGGTTTTCCTCTGTATAACTGGTGGGTTCAGGTTTTTTCTTTTTTGGTTCAAGTTAGATTTTATTCCCCTTTTATGTATTTATGGATATAAGCATGGAAATAATTCATTCTTATAAATACATCAGTGTGAATGGAAGAACTTTTTTTCTGTTTTATTTTTACATTTTATTTTTAAAAATTTTGAAATTTAATTTTATTTATTTTTTTATACAGTAGGTTATTATTAGTTATCTATTTTATGCATAGACATGTATACAGGTCAATCCCAATCTCCCAACTCATCCCACCACAACCACCCCATGGCTTCCCCCACTTTGTGTCCATACGTTTGTTCTCTACCTCTGTGTCTCTATTTCTGCCCTGCAAACCAGTTCATCTGTACCATTTTTCTAGGTTCCACATATAGGCATTAATATACAATATTTGTTTTTCTCTTTCTGACTTACTTCACTCTGTATGACAGTCTCTAGATCCATCAACTTCTCTACAAATGACCCAGTTTCTTTCCTTTTTATGGCTGAGTAATATTCCATTTTATATATGTACCACATCTTTATCCATTCGTCTGTCTGTGGGCATTTAGGTTGCTTCCTTTACCTGGCTATTGTAAATAGTGCTGCAATGAACATTGTGGTGAATGTGTCTCTGTGATTTATGGTTTTCTCTGGGTAAATGCCCAGAAGTGGGATTGCTGGATCCTATGGTAATTCTCTTTTTAGTTTTTTAAAGGAACCTCCATACTGTTCTCCATAGTGACTGTATCAATTTACATTCCCACCAATAGCGGAAGAGGGTTCCTTTTGTCCACACCCTCCCCAGAATTTGTTGTTTGTAGATTATCTGATGATGCCGATTCTAACAGGTGTGAGGTCTTACCTCATTGTAGTTTTGGTTTGCATTTCTCTAATAATTAGTGATGTTGAGCAGCTTGTCATGTGCGTCTTGGCCATCTCTGTGTCTTCTTTGAAGAAACGTCTATTTAGATCTTCTGCCCATTTTTGTATTGGGTTGTTTGTTTTATTAATATTAAGCTGCATGAGCTGTTTATATATATTGGAGATTAAACCTTTGTCCATTGATTCGTTTGTGAACGTTTTCGCCCATTCTGAGGGTTGCCTTTTTCCATTCCCGTTTTTTTAACAAAGAAAGAAAGCAAGCAAAAGAAGCAGAACACTAATGGGCGTGAAATATGCCTCTTGAAACTGTCGTTTTGAAATATGGACGTCTTTTGAATTTTTTGGTCGATATATGACCCCAGGATTTGTTTTCAGGGCAGGTGTCATTTTCAGACCTGTAATGATTTGGAATATCCACTGACCATTAGCGCTGGGATTAAAGCTGCTGTTGTATGAAACGGCCACAAGGTGGCAGCAGTTCTCCCTTACCAAATCTGGTTACTAGGGCAGCAGAGCCTCAATGGAAGTCGCGTTCTAGATTGGAATGTAGAACGGAATGTGCCAGGAGAAAGCCCCTCAAGTTTGTCTCACTACTTCTTGTTCGTGTTTTTAATTTAATTTTTTATTACAGCAAGTTTGAGTACAACGTTTAGCTTGTTGTAGGTGTGCAAGAGGTGGTTCTTTTACACATATACATATGCCTGTTCTTCCTGGGATCCTTTTCCCATGTACGTTATGACAGAATGTTGAGTAGTCTTCTCTTGGTACTCCGTAGGTCTTTGGTGATTATATACGTCTACTGTGTTTGTATATGTCTGTTAACCCCAATATCGTAATGAATTCAATCCTCACACCTTTCCTTTGGTGAACCATAAGTTTGTTTAATGAATCTGTGATTGCCCTTCTCCGTGGAAATATCTGCCCTGGTATCAATTTATACGTAACACCTATAAGTGATATGATATGATATGTGTCTTTCACTTTCTGACTTTCTCCAAGTCACGTGATTACCTCTAGACTCATCTACGGTGCTGCAAATGGCATTGTGTCCTTTATTTCCTTGGCGAATATTCTGTCTTAGCGAGGTCCATTTTCTGCAATGTGATTCCCTGAGGGCTGAGGATTAGCTGACCTGGGCAGCCTGACCCTGCCGGCAAGCCCTCCCCAGGTGTGCCTGGGTTGAGGTCAATATAAACAGCACTCCAGGCAGCAATAGCCCCTGCAGCTGTGCCTGACTCCATATTCTCTGCCCCGTCAGCAGTCTCGGCGCTGTGCTGGTGGGAGGGTGTGAGGGTCCACGGCTTTGTGGGTGGCCCGGTGTGAGTGGGGCTCTGCTGGACTTTCTGCAGGAGTTGCCAGGCTGCCACCTGTAAAGAAGAGGATGTGTCACCCATAACTTCCACTGGAATATCTCTCCGGGCTGAGGTGAGGAAGGAAAAAAAGGAGTGGGGGCCGGGACAGGAGGGGTATCTCAGGCAGGGCAATGGAAAGCTTCCAGAAGAGCACCCGTGGCCAGAACCATCCTGGCTGACCTGCAGGCACCAAGTTGGCCTGCGTGCTGTCGCTGGTGTGGCTCCACGGCCCTTCCTCTAGGCTTTCAAGCCCTTGTACATATTCAGGTGTTTCACCTGGGAAGGGTGGGAACAGTTCAGCAGCAGCTGGCCTGGGGCTCAGCTCACGTTTACTCACAGAGGCCTCGGCACGGTCCCACAGCTTTGCAATAAGGACGCTCCTTGCGTGGGCGGGCGGGGCTGCTGGCTGAATGGGGGATGATTCCCCACCTCTGACCAATTTCAGAATTGTTTACCACTGGAGCAAGTGCCTTGGTTGTGTTTCCTTCTGTATAACTGTTAGGTTCAGCTTTTTTTTTTTCTTTTTTGGTTCAAGTTAGATTTTATTCCTCTTTTATGTATTTATGGATATAAGCATGGAAATAATCCATTCTTATAAATACATCAGTGTGAATGGAAGAACTTTTTTTCTATTTTATTTTTACATTTTATTTTTAAAAATTTTGTAATTTAATTTTATGTATTTTTTTATACTGTAGGTTATTATTAGTTATCTATTTTATGCATAGACATGTATACAGGTCAATCCCAATCTCCCAACTCATCCCACCACCACCAACCCATGGCTTCCCCCACTTTGTGTCCATACGTTTGTTCTCTACCTAAGTGTCTCTATTTCTGCGCTGCAAACCAGTTCATCTGTACAATTTTTTCTAGGTTCCACATTTAGGCATTAATATACAATATTTGTTTTTCACTTTCTGACTTACTTCACTCTGTATGACAGTCTCTAGATCCATCAACTTCTCTACAAATGACCCAGTTTCATTCCTTTTTATGGCTGAGTAATATTCCAGTTTATATATGTACCACATCTTTATCCATTCGTCTGTCTGTGGGCATTTAGGTTGCTTCCATTACCTGGCTATTGTAAATAGTGCTGCAAAGAACATAGTGGTGAATGTGTCTCTGTGATTTATGGTTTTCTCTGGGTATATGCCCAGAAGTGGTATTGCTGGATCCTATGGTAATTCTCTTTTTAGTTTTTTAAAGGAACCTCCATACTGTTCTCCATAGTGACTGTATCAATTTACTTTCCCGCCAATAGCGGAAGAGGGTTCCTTTTGTCCACACCCTCCCCAGAATTTGTTGTTTGTAGATTATCTGATGATGCCGATTCTAACAGGTGTGAGGTCTTACCTCATTGTAGTTTTGATTTGCATTTCTCTAATAATTAGTGATGTTGAGCAGCTTGTCATGTGCGTCTTGGCCATCTCTGTGTCTTCTTTGAAGAAACGACTATTTAGATCTTCTGCCATTTATGTATTGGGTTGTTTGTTTTATTAATATTAAGCTGCATGAGCTGTATATATATATTGGAGATTAAACCTTTGTCCATTGATCCGTTTGTGAACGTTTTCGCCCATTCTGAGGGTTGCCTTTTTCCATTCCCGTTTTTTTAACAAAGAAAGAAAGCAAGAAAAAGAAGCAGAACACTAATGTGCGTGAAATATGTCTCTTGAAACTGTCGTTTTGAAATATGGACGTCTTTTGAATTTTTTGGTCGATATATGACCCCAGGATTTGTTTTCAGGGCAGGTGTCATTTACAGGCCTGTAATGATTTGGAATATCCCCTGACCATTAGCGCTGGGATTAAAGCTGCTGTTGTGTGAAACGGCCACAAGGTGGCAGCAGTTCTCCCTTACCAAATCTGGTTACTAGGGCAGCAGAGCCTCAATGGAAGTCGCGTTCTAGATTGGAATGTAGAACGGAATGTGCCAGGAGAAAGCCCCTCAAGTTTGTCTCACTACTTCTTGTTCGTGTTTTTAATTTAATTTTTTATTTTTTATTACAGCAAGTTTGAGTACAACGTTTAGCTTGTTGTAGGTGTGCAAGAGGTGGTTCTTTTACACATATACATATGTCTGTTCTTCCTGGGATCCTTTTCCCATGTACGTTATGACAGAATGTTGAGTAGTCTTCTCTTGGTACTCCATAGGTCTTTGGTGATTATATACGTCTACTGTGTTTGTATATGTCTGTTAACCCCAATATCGTAATGAATTCAATATTCACACCTTTCCTTTGGTGAACCATAAGTTTGTTTAATGAATCTGTGATTGCCCTTCTCCGTTGAAATATCTGCCCTGGTATCAATTTATAGGTAACACCTATAAGTGATATGATATGATATGTGTCCTTCACTTTCTGACTTACTCCAAGTCACGTGATTACCTCTAGACTCATCTACAGTGCTGCAAATGGCATTGTGTGCTTCTTTTCCTTGGCGAATATTCTATCTTAGCGATGTCCATTTTCTGCAATGTGATTCCCTGAGGGCTGAGGATTAGCTGACCTGGGCAGCCTGATCCTGCCGGCAAGCCCTCCCCAGGTGTGCCTGGCTTGAGGTCAATATAAACAGCACTCCAGGCAGCAATAGCCCCTGCCGCTGTGCCTGACTCCATATTCTCTGCCCCGTCAGCAGTCTCGGGGCTGTGCTGGTGGGAGGGTGTGAGGGTCCACGGCTTTGTGGGTGGCCCGGTGTGAGTGGGGCTCTGCTGGACTTTCTGCAGGAGTTGCCAGGCTGCCACCTGTAAAGAAGATGATGTGTCACCCATAACTTCCACTGGAATATCTCTCCGGGCTGAGGTGAGTAAGGAAAAAAAGGAGTGGGGGCCGGGACAGGAGGGGTATCTCAGGCAGGCAATGGAAAGCTTCCAGAAGAGCGCCCGTGGCCAGGACCATCCTGGCTGACCTGCAGGCACCAAGTTGGCCTGCGTGCTGTCGCTGGTGTGGCTCCACGGCCCTTCCTCTAGGCTTTCAAGCCCTTGTACATATTCAGGTGTTTCACCTGGGAAGGGTGGGAACAGTTCAGCAGCAGCTGGCCTGGGGCTCAGCTCACGTTTACTCACAGAGGCCTCGGCACGGTCCCCCAGCTTTGCAATAAGGACGCTCCTTGCGTGGGTGGGCGGGGCTGCTGGCTGTATGGGAGATGATTCCCCACCTCTGACCAATTTTAGAATTGTTTACCACTGGAGCAATTGCCTTGGTAGTGTTTTCCTCTGTATAACTGTTAGGTTCAGGGTTTTTTTTCTTTTTTGGTTTAACTTAGATTTTATTCCTCTTTTATGTATTTATAGATATAAGCATGGAAATAATTCATTCTTATAAATACATCAGTGTGAATGGAAGAAATTTTTTTCTGTTTTATTTTTACATTTTATTTTCAAAAATTTTGAAATTTAATTTTATTTATTTTTTATACAGTAGGTTATTATTAGTTATCTATTATATGCATAAACATGTATACAGGTCAATCCCAATCTCCCAACTCATCCCACCACCACCACCCCATGGCTTCCCCCACTTTGGGTCCATACGTTTGTTCTCTACCTCTGTGTCTCTATTTCTGCCCTGCAAACCAGTTCATCTGTACCATTTTTCTAGGTTCCACATATACGCATTAATATACAATATTTGTTTTTCTCTTTCTGACTTACTTCACTCTGTATGACAGTCTCTAGATCCATCAACTTCTCTACAAATGACCCAGTTTCATTCCTTTTTATGGCTGAGTAATATTCCATTTTATATATGTACCACATCTTTATCCATTCGTCTGTCTGTGGGCATTTAGGTTGCTTCCATTACCTGGCTATTGTAAATAGTGCTGCAATGAACATTGTGTGAATGTGTCTTTGTGATACATGGTTTTCTCTGGGTATATGCCCAGAAGTGGGATTGCTGGATCCTATGGTAATTCTCTTTTTAGTTTTTTAAAGGAACCTCCATACTGTTCTCCATAGTGACTGTATCAATTTACATTCCCACCAATAGCGGAAGAGGGTTCTTTTTGTCCACACCCTCCCCAGAATTTCTTGTTTGTAGATTATCTGATGATGCCGATTCTAACAGGTGTGAGGTCTACCTCATTGTAGTTTTGATTTGCATTTCTCTAATAATTAGTGATGTTGAGCAGCTTTTCATGTGCGTCTTGGCCATCTCTGTGTCTTCTTTGAAGAAACGTCTATTTAGATCTTCTGCCCATTTTTGTATTGGGTTGTTTGTTTTATTAATATTAAGCTGCATGAGCTGTTTATATATATTGGAGATTAAACCTTTGTCCATTGATTCGTTTGTGAACGTTTTCGCCCATTCTGAGGGTTGCCTTTTTCCATTCCCGTTTTTTTAACAAAGAAAGAAAGAAACGAAAAGGAGCAGAACACTAATGTGCGTGAAATATGCCTCTTGAAACTGCCGTTTTGAAATATGGACGTCTTTTGAATTTTTTGGTCGATATATGAGCCCAGGATTTGTTTTCAGGGCAGGTGTCATTTACAGGCCTGTAATGATTTGGAATATCCACTGACCATTAGCGCTGGGATTAAAGCTGCTGTTGTGTGAAACGGCCACAAGGTGGCAGCAGTTCTCCCTTACCAAATCTGGTTACTAGGGCAGCAGAGCCTCAATGGAAGTCGCGTTCTAGATTGGAATGTAGAACGGAATGTGCCAGGAGAAAGCCCCTCAAGTTTGTGTCACTACTTCTTGTTCGTGTTTCTCATTTAATTTTTTATTTTTTATTACAGCAAGTTTGAGTACAACGTTTAGCTTGTTGTAGGTGTGCAAGAGGTGGTTCTTTTACACATATACATATGTCTGTTCTTCCTGGGATCCTTTTCCCATGTACGTTATGACAGAATGTTGAGTAGTCTTCTCTTGGTACTCCGTAGGTCTTTGGTGATTATATACGTCTACTGTGTTTGTATATGTCTGTTAACCCCAATATCGTAATGAATTCAATCCTCACACCTTTCCTTTGGTGATCCATAAGTTTGTTTAATGAATCTGTGATTGCCCTTCTCCGTGGAAATATCTGCCCTGTTATCAATTTATAGGTAACACCTATAAGTGATATGATATGATATGTGTCTTTCACTTTCTGACTTACTCCAAGT
Organism: Mesoplodon bidens; assembly: GCF_964165515.1. Lineage (NCBI taxonomy): Eukaryota > Metazoa > Chordata > Mammalia > Artiodactyla > Ziphiidae > Mesoplodon > Mesoplodon bidens. The sequence continues at coordinate 144,398 of NW_027672509.1, forward strand.
CACGTGATTACCTCTAGACTCATCTACGGTGCTGCAAATGGCACTGTGTCCTTTTTTTCCTTGGCGAATATTCGGTCTCAGCGAGGTCCATTTTCTGCAATGTGATTCCCTGAGGGCTGAGGATTAGCTGACATGGGCAGCCTGACCCTGCCGGCAAGCCCTCCCCAGGTGTGCCTGGGTTGAGGTCAATATAAACAGCACTCCAGGCAGCAATAGCCCCTGCAGCTGTGCCTGACTCCATATTCTCTGCCCGGTCAGCAGTCTCGGGGCTGTGCTGGTGGGAGTGTGTGAGGGTCCACGGCTTTGTGGGTGGCCCGGTGTGAGTGGGGCTCTGCTGGACTTTCTGCAGGAGTTGCCAGGCTGCCACCTGTAAAGAAGACGATGTGTCACCCATAACTTCCACTGGAATATCTCTCCGGGCAGAGGTGAGTAAGGAAAAAAAGGAGTGGGGGCCGTGACAGGAGGGGTATCTCAGGCAGGGCAATGGAAAGCTTCCAGAAGAGCGCCCGTGGCCAGGACCATCCTGGCTGACCTGCAGGCACCAAGTTGGCCTGCGTGCTGTCGCTGGTGTGGCTCCACGGCCCTTCCTCTAGGCTTTCAAGCCCTTGTACATATTCAGGTGTTTCACCTGGGAAGGGTGGGAACAGTTCAGCAGCAGCTGGCCTGGGGCTCAGCTCACGTTTACTCACAGAGGCCTCGGCACGGTCCCCCAGCTTTGCAATAAGGACGCCCCTTGCGTGGGCGGGCGGGGCTGCTGGCTGTATGGGAGATGATTCCCCACCTCTGACCAATTTTAGAATTGTTTACCACTGGAGCAATTGCCTTGGTAGTGTTTTCCTCTGTATAACTGTTAGGTTCAGGGTTTTTTTTCTTTTTTGGTTTAAGTTAGATTTTATTCCTCTTTTATGTATTTATAGATATAAGCATGGAAATAATTCATTCTTATAAATACATCAGTGTGAATGGAAGAAATTTTTTTCTGTTTTATTTTTACATTTTATTTTTAAAAATTTTGAAATTTAATTTTATTTATTTTTTTATACAGTAGGTTATTATTAGTTATCTATTATATGCATAAACATGTATACAGGTCAATCCCAATCTCCCAACTCATCCCACCACCACCACCCCATGGCTTCCCCCACTTTGGGTCCATACGTTTGTTCTCTACCTCTGTGTCTCTATTTCTGCCCTGCAAACCAGTTCATCTGTACCATTTTTCTAGGTTCCACATATAGGCATTAATATACAATATTTGTTTTTCTCTTTCTGACTTACTTCACTCTGTATGACAGTCTCTAGATCCATCAACTTCTCTACAAATGACCCAGTTTCATTCCTTTTTATGGCTGAGTAATATTCCATTTTATATATGTACCACATCTTTATCCATTCGTCTGTCTGTGGCCATTTAGGTTGCTTCCATTACCTGGCTATTGTAAATAGTGATGCAATGAACATTGTGTGAATGTGTCTTTGTGATACATGGTTTTCTCTGGGTATATGCCCAGAAGTGGGATTGCTGGATCCTATGGTAATTCTCTTTTTAGTTTTTTAAAGGAACCTCCATACTGTTCTCCATAGTGACTGTATCAATTTACATTCCCACCAATAGCGGAAGAGGGTTCTTTTTGTCCACACCCTCCCCAGAATTTGTTGTTTGTAGATTATCTGATGATGCCGATTCTAACAGGTGTGAGGTCTTACCTCATTGTAGTTTTGATTTGCATTTCTCTAATAATTAGTGATGTTGAGCAGCTTTTCATGTGCGTCTTGGCCATCTCTGTGTCTTCTTTGAAGAAACGTCTATTTAGATCTTCTGCCCATTTTTGTATTGGGTTGTTTGTTTTATTAATATTAAGCTGCATGAGCTGTTTATATATATTGGAGATTAAACCTTTGTCCATTGATTCGTTTGTGAAAGTTTTCGCCCATTGTGAGGGTTGCCTTTTTCCATTCCCGTATTTTTAACAAATAAAGAAAGAAACGAAAAGGAGCAGAACACTAATGTGCGTGAAATATGCCTCTTGAAACTGCCGTTTTGAAATATGGACGTCTTTTGAATTTTTTGGTCGATATATGACCCCAGGATTTGTTTTCAGGGCAGGTGTCATTTACAGGCCTGTAATGATTTGGAATATCCACTGACCATTAGCGCTGGGATTAAAGCTGCTGTTGTGTCAAACGGCCACAAGGTGGCAGCAGTTCTCCCTTACCAAATCTGGTTACTAGGGCAGCAGAGCCTCAATGGAAGTCGCGTTCTAGATTGGAATGTAGAACGGAATGTGCCAGGAGAAAGCCCCTCAAGTTTGTGTCACTACTTCTTGTTCGTGTTTCTCATTGAATTTTTTATTTTTTATTACAGCAAGTTTGAGTACAACGTTTAGCTTGTTGTAGGTGTGCAAGAGGTGGTTCTTTTACACATATACATATGTCTGTTCTTCCTGGGATCCTTTTCCCATGTACGTTATGACAGAATGTTGAGTAGTCTTCTCTTGGTACTCCGTAGGTCTTTGGTGATTATATACGTCTACTGTGTTTGTATATGTCTGTTAACCCCAATATCGTAATGAATTCAATCCTCACACCTTTCCTTTGGTGATCCATAAGTTTGTTTAATGAATCTGTGATTGCCCTTCTCCGTGGAAATATCTGCCCTGGTATCAATTTATAGGTAACACCTATAAGTGATATGATATGATATGTGTCTTTCACTTTCTGACTTACTCCAAGTCACGTGATTACCTCTAGACTCATCTACGGTGCTGCAAATGGCACTGTGTCCTTTTTTTCCTTGGCGAATATTCGGTCTCAGCGAGGTCCATTTTCTGCAATGTGATTCCCTGAGGGCTGAGGATTAGCTGACCTTGGCAGCCTGACCCTGCCGGCAAGCCCTCCCCAGGTGTGCCTGGGTTGAGGTCAATATAAACAGCACTCCAGGCAGCAATAGCCCCTGCAGCTGTGCCTGACTCCATATTCTCTGCCCCGTCAGCAGTCTCGGGGCTGTGCTGGTGGGAGGGTGTGAGGGTCCACGGCTTTGTGGGTGGCCCGGTGTGAGTGGGGCTCTGCTGGACTTTCTGCAGGAGTAGCCAGGCTGCCAACTGTAAAGAAGACGATGTGTCACCCATAACTTCCACTGGAATATCTCTCCGGGCTGAGGTGAGTAAGGAAAAAAAGAAGTGGGGGCCGGGACAGGAGGGGTATCTCAGGCAGGGCAATGGAAAGCTTCCAGAAGAGCGCCCGTGGCCAGGACCATCCTGGCTGACCTGCAGGCACCAAGTTGGCCTGCGTGCTGTCGCTGGTGTGGCTCCACGGCCCTTCCTCTAGGCTTTCAAGCCCTTGTACATATTCAGGTGTTTCACCTGGGAAGGGTGGGAACAGTTCAGCAGCAGCTGGCCTGGGGCTCAGCTCACGTTTACTCACAGAGGCCTCGGCACGGTCCCCCAGCTTTGCAATAAGGACGCCCCTTGCGTGGGCGGGCGGGGCTGCTGGCTGTATGGGAGATGATTCCCCACCTCTGACCAATTTTAGAATTGTTTACCACTGGAGCAATTGAATTGGTAGTGTTTTCCTCTGTATAACTGTTAGGTTCAGGGTTTTTTTTCTTTTTTGGTTTAAGTTAGATTTTATTCCTTTTTATGTATTTATAGATATAAGCATGGAAATAATTCATTCTTATAAATACATCAGTGTGAATGGAAGAAATTTTTTTCTGTTTTATTTTTACATTTTATTTTTAAAAATTTTGAAATTTAATTTTATTTATTTTTTTATACAGTAGGTTATTATTAGTTATCTATTATATGCATAAACATGTATACAGGTCAATCCCAATCTCCCAACTCATCCCACCACCACCACCCCATGGCTTCCCCCACTTTGGGTCCATACGTTTGTTCTCTACCTCTGTGTCTCTATTTCTGCCCTGCAAACCAGTTCATCTGTACCATTTTTCTAGGTTCCACATATAGGCATTAATATACAATATTTGTTTTTCTCTTTCTGACTTACTTCACTCTGTATGACAGTCTCTAGATCCATCAACTTCTCTACAAATGACCCAGTTTCATTCCTTTTTATGGCTGGGTAATATTCCATTTTATATATGTACCACATCTTTATCCATTCGTCTGTCTGTGGCCATTTAGGTTGCTTCCATTACCTGGCTATTGTAAATAGTGCTGCAATGAACATTGTGTGAATGTGTCTTTGTGATATATGGTTTTCTCTGGGTATATGCCCAGAAGTGGGATTGCTGGATCCTATGGTAATTCTCTTTTTAGTTTTTTAAAGGAACCTCCATACTGTTCTCCATAGTGACTGTATCAATTTACATTCCCACCAATAGCGGAAGAGGGTTCCTTTTGTCCACACCCTCCCCAGAATTTGTTGTTTGTAGATTATCTGATGATTCCGATTCTAACAGGTGTGAGGTCTTACCTCATTGTAGTTTTGATTTGCATTTCTCTAATAATTAGTGATGTTGAGCAGCTTTTCATGTGCGTCTTGGCCATCTTTGTGTCTTCTTTGAAGAAACGTCTATTTAGATCTTCTGCCCATTTTTGTATTGGGTTGTTTGTTTTATTAATATTAAGCTGCATTAGCTGTTTATATATATTGCAGATTAAACCTTTGTCCATTGATTCGTTTGTGAAAGTTTTCGCCCATTCTGAGGGTTGCCTTTTTCCATTCCCGTATTTTTAACAAAGAAAGAAAGAAACGAAAAGAAGCAGAACACTAATGTGCGTGAAATATGCCTCTTGAAACTGCCGTTTTGAAATATGGACGTCTTTTGAATTTTTTGGTCGATATATGAGCCCAGGATTTGTTTTCAGGGCAGGTGTCATTTACAGGCCTGTAATGATTTGGAATATCCTCTGACCATTAGCGCTGGGATTAAAGCTGCTGTTGTGTGAAACGGCCACAAGGTGGCAGCAGTTCTCCCTTACCAAATCTGGTTACTAGGGCAGAAGAGCCTCAATGGAAGTTGTGTTCTAGATTGGAATGTAGAACGGAATGTGCCAGGAGAAAGCCCCTCAAGTTTGTGTCACTACTTCTTGTTCGTGTTTCTCATTTAATTTTTTATTTTTTATTACAGAAAGTTAGAGTACAACGTTTAGCTTGTTGTAGGTGTGCAAGAGGTGGTTCTTTTACACATATACATATGTCTGTTCTTCCTGGGATCCTTTTCCCATGTACGTTATGACAGAATGTTGAGTAGTCTTCTCTTGCTACTCCGTAGGTCTTTGGTGATTATATACGTCTACTGTGTTTGTATATGTCTGTTAACCACAATATCGTAATGAATTCAATCCTCACAACTTTCCTTTGGTGATCCATAAGTTTGTTTAATGAATCTGTGATTGCCCTTCTCCGTGGAAATATCTGCCCTGGTATCCATTTATAGGTAACACCTATAAGTGATATGATATGATATGTGTCTTTCACTTTCTGACTTACTACAAGTCACGTGATTACCTCTAGACTCATCTACGGTGCTGCAAATGGCACTGTGTCCTTTTTTTCCTTGGCGAATATTCGGTATTAACGAGGTCCATTTTCTGCAATGTGATTCCCTGAGGGCTGAGGATTAGCTGACCTGGGCAGCCTGACCCTGCTGGCAAGCCCTCCCCAGGTGTGCCTGGGTTGAGGTCAATATAAACAGCACTCCAGGCAGCAATAGCCCCTGCAGCTGTGCCTGACTCCATATTCTCTGCCCCGTCAGCAGTCTCGGGGCTGTGCTGGTGGGAGGGTGTGAGGGTCCACGGCTTTGTGGGTGGCCCGGTGTGAGTGGGGCTCTGCTGGACTTTCTGCAGGAGTTGCCAGGCTGCCACCTGTAAAGAAGAGGATGTGTCACCCATAACTTCCACTGGAATATCTCTCCGGGCTGAGGTGAGGAAGGAAAAAAAGGAGTGGGGGCCGGGACAGGAGGGGTATCTCAGGCAGGGCAATGGAAAGCTTCCAGAAGAGCGCCCGTGGCCAGGACCATCCTGGCTGACTTGCAGGCACCTAGGTGGCCTGCGTGCTGTCGCTGGTGTGGCTCCACGGCCCTTCCTCTAGGCTTTCAAGCCCTTGTACATATTCAGGTGTTTCACCTGGGAAGGGTGGGAACACTTCAGCAGCATCTGGCCTGGGGCTCAGCTCACGTTTACTCACAGAGGCCTCGGCACGGTACCCCAGCTTTGCAATAAGGACGCTCCTTGCGTGTGCGGGCGGGGCTGCTGGCTCTATGGGAGATGATTCCCCACCTCTGACCAATTTCAGAATTGTTTACCACTGGAGCAAGTGCCTTGGTAGTGTTTTCCTCTGTATAACTGTTAGGTTCAGTTTTGTTTTTTCTTTTTTGGTTCAAGTTAGATTTTATTCCTCTTTTATGTATTTATGGATATAAGCATGGAAATAATTCATTCTTATAAATACATCAGTGTGAATGGAAGAACATTTTTTCTGTTTTATTTTTACATTTTATTTTTAAAATTTTTGAAATTTAATTTTATTTATCTTTTTTTATACAGTAGGTTATTATTAGTTATCTATTTTATGCATAGACATGTATACAGGTCAATCCCAATCTCCCAACTCATCCCACCACCACCACCCCATGGCTTCCCCCACTTTGTGTCCATACGTTTGTTCTCTACCTCTGTGTCTCTATTTCTGCCCTGCAAACCAGTTCATCTGTAGCATTTTTCGAGGTTCCACATATAGGCATTAATATACAATATTTGTTTTTCTCTTTCTGACTTACTTCACTCTGTATGACAGTCTGTAGATCCATCAACTTCTCTACAAATGACCCAGGTTCATTCCTTTTTATGGCTGAGTAATATTCCATTTTATATATGTACCACGTCTTTATCCATTCGTCTGTCTGTGGGCATTTAGGTTGCTTCCATTACCTGGCTATTGTAAATAGTGCTGCAATGAACATTGTGGTGAATGTGTCTTTGTGATTTATGGTTTTCTCTGGGTATATGCCCAGAAGTGGGATTGCTGGATCCTATGGTAATTCTCTTTTTAGTTTTTTAAAGGAACCTCCATACTGTTCTCCATAGTGACTGTATCAATTTACATTCCCACCAATAGTGGAAGAGGGTTCCTTTTGTCCACACCCTCCCCAGAATTTGTTGTTTGTAGATTATCTGATGATGCCGATTCTAACAGGTGTGAGGTCTTACCTCATTGTAGTTTTGATTTGCATTTCTCTAATAATTAGTGATGTTGAGCAGCTTTTCATGTGCGTCTTGGCCATCTCTGTGTCTTCTTTGAAGAAACGTCTATTTAGATCTTCTGCCCATTTTTGTATTGGGTTGTTTGTTTTATTAATATTAAGCTGCATGAGCTGTTTATATATATTGGAGATTAAACCTTTGTCCATTGATTCGTTTGTGAAAGTTTTCGCCCATTCTGAGGGTTGCCTTTTTCCATTCCCGTTTTTTTAACAAAGAAAGAAAGAAATCAAAAGAAGCAGAACACTAATGTGCGTGAAATATGCCTCTTGAAACTGTCGTTTTGAAATATGGACGTCTTTTGAATTTTTTGGTCGATATATGACCCCAGGATTTGTTTTCAGGGCAGGTGTCCTTTACAGGCCTGTAATGATTTGGAATATCCACTGACCATTAGCGCTGGGATTAAAGCTGCTGTTGTGTGAAACGGCCACAAGGTGGCAGCAGTTCTCACTTACCAAATCTGGTTACTAGGGCAGCAGAGCCTCAATGGAAGTCGCGTTCTAGATTGGAATGTAGAACGGAATGTACCAGGAGAAAGCCCCTCAAATTTTTCTCACTAATTCTTGTTCGTGTTTTTTATTTAATTTTTTATTTTTTATTACAGCAAGTTTGAGTACAACGTTTAGCTTGTTGTAGGTGTGCAAGAGGTGGTTCTTTTACACATATACCTATGTCTGTTCTTCCTGGGATCCTTTTCCCATGTTCGTTATGACAGAATGTTGAGTAGTCTTCTCTTGGTACTCCGTAGGTCTTTGGTGATTATATACGTCTACTGTGTTTGTATATGTCTGTTAACCCCAATATCATAATGAATTCAGTCCTCACACCTTTCCTTTGGTGAACCATTAGTTTGTTTAATGAATCTTTGATTGCCCTTCTCTGTTGAAATATCTGCCCTGGTATCAATTTATAGGTAACACCTATAAGTGATATGATATGATATGTGCCTTTCACTTTCTGACTTACTCCAAGTCACGTGATTACCTCTAGACTCATCTACGGTGCTGCAAATGGCATTGTGTGCTTTTTTTCCTTGGCTAATATTCTGTCTTAGCGAGGTCCATTTTCTGCAATGTGATTCCCTGAGGGCTGAGGATTAGCTGACCTTGGCAGCCTGACCCTGCCGGCAAGCCCTCCCCAGGGGTGCCTGGGCTGAGGTCAATATAAACAGCACTCCAGGCAGCAATAGCCCCTGCCGCTGTGCCTGACTCCATATTCTCTGCCCGTCAGCAGTCTGGGGGCTGTGCTGGTGGGAGGGTGTGAGGGTCCACGGCTTTGTGGGTGGCCCGGTGTGAGTGGGGCTCTGCTGGACTTTCTGCAGGAGTTGCCAGGCTGCCACCTGTAAAGAAGAGGATGTGTCACCCATAACTTCCACTGGAATATCTCTCCGGGCTGAGGTGAGGAAGGAAAAAAAGGAGTGGGGGCCGGGACAGGAGGGGTATCTCAGGCAGGGCAATGGAAAGCTTCCAGAAGAGCGCCCGTGACCAGGACCATCCTGGCTGACCTGCAGGCACCAAGGTGGCCTGCGTGCTGTCGCTGGTATGGCTCCACGGCCCTTCCTCTAGGCTTTCAAGCCCTTGTACATATTCAGGTGTTTCACCTGGAAAGGGTGGGAACAGTTCAGCAGCAGCTGGCCTGGGGCTCAGCTCACGTTTACTCACAGAGGCCTCGGCACGGTCCCCCAGCTTTGCAATAAGGACGCTCCTTGCGTGGGCGGGCGGGGCTGCTGGCTCTATGGGAGATGATTCCCCACCTCTGACCAATTTCAGAATTGTTTACCACTGGAGCAAGTGCCTTGGTAGTGTTTTCCTCTGTATAACTGTTAGGATCAGTTTTTTTTTTCTTTTTTGGTTCAAGTTAGATTTTATTCCTCTTTTATGTATTTATAGATATAAGCATGGAAATAATTCATTCTTATAAATACATCAGTGTGAATGGAAGAACTTTTTTTCTGTTTTATTTTTACATTTTATTTTTAAAAATTTTTAAATTTAATTTTATTTATTTTTTTATACACTAGGTTATTATTAGTTATCTATTTTATGCATATACATGTATACAGGTCAATCCCAATCTCCCAACTCATCCCACCACCACCACCCCATGGCTTCCCCCACTTTGTGTCCATACGTTTGTTCTCTACCTCTGTGTCTCTATTTCTGCCCTGCAAACCAGTTCATCTATAGCATTTTTCTAGGTTCCACATATAGGCATTAATATACAATATTTGTTTTCCTCTTTCTGACTTACTTCACTCTGTATGACAGTCTCTAGATCCATCAACTTCTCTACAAATGACTCAGTTTCATTCCTTTTTATGGCTGAGTAATATTCCATTTTATATATGTACCACATCTTTATCCATTCCTCTGTCTGTGGGCATTTAGGTTGCTTCCATTACCTGGCTATTGTAAATAGTGCTGCAATGAACATTGTGGTGAATGTGTCTCTGTGATTTATGGTTTTCTCTGGGTATATGCCCAGAAGTGGGATTTCTGGATCCTATGGTAATTCGCTTTTTAGTTTTTTAAAGGAACCTCCATACTGTTCTCCATAGTGACTGTATCAATTTACATTCCCCCCAATAGCGGAAGAGGGTTCCTTTTGTCCACACCCTCCCCAGAATTTGTTGTTTGTAGATTATCTGATGATGCTGATTCTAACAGGTGTGAGGTCTTACCTCATTGTAGTTTTGATTTGCATTTCTCTAATAATTAGTGATGTTGAGCAGCTTTTCATGTGCGTCTTGGCCATCTCTGTGTCTTTGAAGAAACGTCTATTTAGATCTTCTGCCCATTTTTGTATTGGGTTGTTTGTTGTATAAATATTAAGCTGCATGAGCTGTATATATATATTGGAGATTAAACCTTTGTCCATTGATTCGTTTGTGAACGTTTTCGCCCCTTCTGAGGGTTAACTTTTTCCATTCCCGTTTTTTTAACAAAGAAAGAAAGAAATCAAAAGAAGCAGAACACTAATGTGCGTGAAATATGCCTCTTGAAACTGTCGTTTTGAAATATGGACGTCTTTTGAATTTTTTGGTCGATATATGACCCCAGGATTTGTTTTCAGGGCAGGTGTCATTTACAGGCCTGTAATGATTTGGAATATCCACTGACCATTAGCGCTGGGATTAAAGCTGCTGTTGTGTGAAACGGCCACAAGGTGGCAGCAGTTCTCACTTACCAAATCTGGTTACTAGGGCAGCAGAGCCTCAATGGAAGTCGCCTTCTAGATTGGAATGTAGAACGGAATGTACCAGGAGAAAGCCCCTCAAGTTTTTCTCACAAATTCTTGTTCGTGTTTTTAATTTAATTTTTTATTTTTTATTACAGCAAGTTGGAGTACAACGTTTAGCTTGTTGTAGGTGTGCAAGAGGTGGTTCTTTTACACATATACATATGTCTGTTCTTCCTGGGATCCTTTTCCCATGTTCGTTATGACAGAATGTTGAGTAGTCTTCTCTTGGTACTCCGTAGGTCTTTGGTGATTATATACGTCTACTGTGTTTGTATATGTCTGTTAACCCCAATATCATAATGAATTCAATCCTCACACCTTTCCTTTAGTGAACCATAAGTTTGTTTAATGAATCTTTGATTGCCCTTCTCCGTGGAAATATCTGCCCTGGTATCAATTTATAGGTAACACCTATAATTGATATGATATGATATGTGCCTTTCACTTTCTGACTTACTCCAAGTCACGTGATTACCTCTAGACTCATCTACGGTGCTGCAAATGGCATTGTGTGCTTTTTTTCCTTGGCTAATATTCTGTCTTAGCGAGGTCCATTTTCTGCAATGTGATTCCCTGAGGGCTGAGGATTAGCTGACCTGGGCAGCCTGACCCTGCCGGCAAGCCCTCCCCAAGTGTGCCTGGGTTGATGTCAATATAAACAGCACTCCAGGCAGCAATAGCCCCTGCCGCTGTGCCTGACTCCATATTCTCTGCCCCGTCAGCAGTCTCGGGGCTGTGCTGCTGGGAGGTTGTGAGGGTCCACGGCTTTGTGGGTGGCCCGGTGTGAGCGGGGCTCTGCTGGACTTTCTGCAGGAGTTGCCAGGCTGCCACCTGTAAAGAAGAGGATGTGTCACCCATAACTTCCACTGGAATATCTCTCCGGGCTGAGGTGAGGAAGGAAAAAAAGGAGTGGGGGCCGGGACAGGAGGGGTATCTCAGGCAGGGCAATGGAAAGTTTCCAGAAGAGCGCCCGTGGCCAGGACCATCCTGGCTGACCTGCAGGCACCAAGGTGGCCTGCGTGCTGTCGCTGGTGTGGGTCCACGGCCCTTCCTCTAGGCTTTCAAGCCCTTGTACATATTCAGGTGTTTCACCTGGGAAGGGTGGGAACACTTCAGCAGCAGCTGGCCTGGGGCTCAGCTCATGTTTACTCACAGAGGCCTCGGCACGGTCCCCCAGCTTTGCAATAAGGATGCTCCTTGCGTGGGCGGGCGGGGCTGCTGGCTCTATGGGAGATGATTCCCCACCTCTGACCAATTTCAGAATTGTTTACCACTGGAGCAAGTGCCTTGGTAGTGTTTTCCTCTGTATAACTGTTAGGTTCATTTTTTTTTTTCTTTTTTGGTTCAAGTTAGATTTTATTCCTCTTTTATGTATTTATGGATATAAGCATGGAAATAATTCACTCTTACAAATACATCAGTGTGAATGGAAGAACATTTTTTCTGTTTCATTTTTACATTTTATTTTTAAAATTTTTGAAATTTAATTTTATTTATTTATTTTTATACAGTAGGTTATTATTAGTTATCTATTTTATGCATAGACATGTATACAGGTCAATCCCAATCTCCCAACTCATCCCACCACCACCACCCCATGGCTTCCGCCACTTTGTGTCCATACGTTTGTTCTCTACCTCTGTGTCTCTATTTCTGCCCGGCAAACCAGTTCATCTGTAGCATTTTTCTAGGTTCCACATATAGGCATTAATATACAATATTTGTTTTTCTCTTTCTGACTTACTTCACACTGTATGACAGTCTGTAGATCCATAGACTTCTCTACAAATGACCCAGGTTCATTCCTTTTTATGGCTGAGTAATATTCCATTTTATATATGTACCACATCTTTATCCATTCATCTGTCTGTGGGCATTTAGGTTGCTTCCATTACCTGGCTATTGTAAATAGTGCTGCAATGAACATTGTGGTGAATGTGCCTTTTTGATTTATGGTTTTCTCTGGGTATATGCCCAGAAGTGGGATTGCTGGATCAGATGGAAATTCTATTTCTAGTTTTTTTAAGGAAACTCCATAGTGTTCTCCATAGTGAATGTATCAATTTACATTCCCACCAATAGTGGAAGAGGGATCCTTTTGTCCCCACCCTCCCCAGAATTTGTTGTTTGTAGATTTTCTGATGATGCCGATTCTAACAGGTGTGAGGTGATACCTCATTGTAGTTTTGATTTGCATTTCTCTAATAATTAGTGCTCTAGAGCAGCTTTTCATGTGCGTCTTGGCCATCTCTGTGTCTTCTTTGAAGAAACGTCTCTTTAGATCTTCTGCCCATTTTTGTATTGGGTTGTTTGTTTTTTTTAATATTAAGCCGCATGAGCTGTTTTTATATATTGGAGAGTAAACCTTTGTCCATTGATTCGTTTGCAACGATTTTCGCACTTTCTGAGGGATGCCTTTTTCCATTCCCGTTTTTTTAACCAAAAAAGAAAGAAAGACAAAGAAGCAGAACACTAATGTGCGTAAAATATGCCTTTTGAAATGGTCGTTTTGAAATATGGACGTCCTTTGAATTTTTTGGTCGATATGTGACCCCAGGATTTGTTTTCAGGGCAGGTGTCATTTACGGGCCTGCAATGATTTTGAATATCAACTGACCATTAGCGCTGGGATTAAAGCTGCTGTTGTGTGAAACGGCCACAAGGTGGCAGCAGTTCTCCCTTACCAATTCTGGTTACTAGGGCAAGAGAGCCTCAATGGAAGTCGTGTTCTAGATTGGAATTTAGAATGGAATGTGCCAGGAGAAAGCCCCTCAAGTTTGTCTCCCTACTTCTTGTTCGTGTTTTTAATTTAATTTTTATTTTTTATTACAGCAAGTTTGATTACAATGTTTGGCTTGTTGGAGGTGTGGAAGATGTGGTTGGTTCTTTTACACATATACACATGTCTGTTTTTCCTGGGATCCTTTTCCCATGTACGTTATGACAGAATGTTGAGTAGTCTTTTGGTATTCCTTAGGTCTTTGGTGATTATATATGTCACCTGTGTTTGTATAAGTCTGTTAACCCCAATATCGTAATGAAACCAATCCTCACACCTTTCCTTTGGTGAACCATAAGTTTGTTTAATGAATCTCTGATTGCCCTTCTCGGTGGAAATATCTGCCCTGGTATCCATTTTTAGGTAACACCTATAAGTGATATCATATGATATGTGTCTTTCACTTTCTGACTTACTACAAGTCACGTGATTACCTCTAGACTCATCTACGGTGGTGCAAATGGCATTGTGTTCTTTTTTTCCTTGGCTTCTCTTCTGCCTTAGCGAGGTCCATTTTCAACAATGTGATTCCCTGAGTGTTGTGGATTAGCTGACCTGGGCAGCCTTACCCTGCCACCCGGCCCTCACCAGGTGTGCCTGGTTGAGGTCAATATAAACAGCGCTCCAGGCAGCAATAGCCCCTGAAGCTGTGCCTGACTCCATATTCTCTGCCCCGTCAGCAGTCTCGGGGCTGTGCTGGTGGGAGGGAATGAGGGGCCAAAGCTTTGTTGGTGGCCCGGTGTGAGTGGGGTTCTGCTGGCCTTTCTGCAGGAGTTGCCAGGCTGCCACCTGTAAAGAAGATGATGTGTCACCCAAACCATCCGCGGGAATTTCTCTCCGGACAGAGGTGAGGAAGGAAAAAAGCAGTGGGGGCCGGGACAGGTGGGGTATCTCAGGCAGGACAATGGAAAGCTTCCGGAAGAGCGCCCGGGGGCAGGACCACCCTGGCTGGCCTGCAGGCACCAAGTTGGCCTGCGTGCTGTCGCTGGTGTGGCTCCACGGCCCTTCATTTAGTCTTTCAAGCCCTTATACATATTCAGGTGTTTTACCTGGGAAAGGTGGGAAGAGTTCAGCAGCAGCTGAGCTGGGGCTCAGCTCACCTTTATTCAGAGATGCCTCTGCACGATCCCCCAGCTTTGCAATGAGGACGCTCCTTGCGTGGGGTGTGTGTTGCTGGCTGTATGGGGGATGATTCCCCACCTCTGACCAATTTCACAATTGTTTACCGCTGGAGCAAGTGCCCTGATAGGGTTTTCCTCTGTATAACTGGTGGGTTCAGGTTTTTTTTTTTCTTTTATGGTTCAAGTTAGATTTTATTCCTCTTTTATGTATTTATAGATATAAGCATGGAAATAATTCATTCCTATAAATACATCTGTGTGAAGGGAAGAACATTTTCTGTATTATTTTTAAATTTTCTTTTTTAAAATTTTGAAATTTAATTTTATTTACTTCTTTATACAGCAGGTTATTATCAGTTATGTATTTTATGCATATACATGTATGCAGGTCAATCCCAATCTCCCAACTCATCCCACCACCACCACACCATGGCTTCCCACACTTGGTGTCCATACGTTTGTTCTCTACCTCTGTCTCTATTTCTTTCCTGCAAACCAGTTCATCTGTACCAGTTTTTAGGTTCCACATATATGCATTAATATACAATATTTGTCCTCTTTCTGACTTACTTCATTGTGTATGACAGTCTCTAGATCCATCGATGTCTCTACAAATGACCCAGTTTCATTCCGTTTAATGGCTGAGTAATATTCCATTTTATACATGTACCACATCTTTATCCATTCATCTGTCTGTGGGCATTTAGGTTGCTTCCATTACCTGGCTATTGTAAATAGTGCTGCAATGAACATTGTGGTGAATGTGCCTTTTTGATTTATGGTTTTCTCTGGGTATATGCCCAGAAGTGGGATTGATGGATCAGATGGAAATTCTATTTCTAGTTTTTTTAAGGAAACTCCATAGTGTTCTCCATAGTGAATGTATCAAGTTACATTCCCACCAATAGTGGAAGAGGGATCCTTTTGTCCCCACCCTCCCCAGAATTTGTTGTTTGTAGATTTTCTGATGATGCCGATTCTAACAGGTGTGAGGTGATACCTCATTGTAGTTTTGATTTGCATTTCTCTAATAATTAGTGCTCTAGAGCAGCTTTTCATGTGCGTCTTGGCCATCTCTGTGTCTTCTTTGAAGAAACGTCTCTTTAGATCTTCTGCCCATTTTTGTATTGGGTTGTTTGCTTTTTTAATATTAAGCCGCATGAGCTGTTTTTATATATTGGAGAGTAAACCTTTGTCCATTGATTCGTTTGCAACGATTTTCGCCCTTTCTGAGGGATGCCTTTTTCCATTCCCGTTTTTTTAACCAAAAAAGAAAGAAAGACGAAGAAGCAGAACACTAATGTGCGTAAAATATGGCTTTTGAAACGGTCGTTTTGAAATATGGACGTCCTTTGAATTTTTTGGTCGATATGTGACCCCAGGATTTGTTTTCAGGGCAGGTGTCATTTACAGGCCTGCAATGATTTTGAGTATCAGCTGAAATTTAGTGCTGGGATTAAAGCTGCTGTTGTGTGAAACGGCCACAAGGTGGCAGCAGTTCTCTCTTTCAAATCTGGTTATTAGTGCAACAGAGCCTCAATGGAAGTCGTGTTCTAGATTGGAATTTAGAATGGAATGTGCCAGGAGAAAGCCCCTCAAGTTTGTCTCACTACTTCTTGTTCGTGTTTTTAATTTAATTTTTTATTTTTTATTACAGCAAGTTTGATTACAATGTTTGGCTTGGTGGAGGTGTGGAAGATGTGGTTCTTTTACACATATACACATGTCGTTTTTCCTGGGATCCTTTTCCCATGTACGTTATGACAGAATGTTGAGTAGTCTTTTGGTATTCCGTAGGTCTTTTGTGATTATATATGTCACCTGTGTTTGTATAAGTCTGTTAACCCCGATATCGTAATGAAACCAATCCTCACACCTTTCCATTGGTGAAGCATGAGTTTGTTTAATGAATCTCTGATTGCCCTTCTCGGTGGAAATATCTGCCCTGGAATCCATTTTTAGGTAACACCTATAAGTGATATGATATGATATGTGTCTTTCACTTTCTGACTTACTACAAGTCACGTGATTACCTCTAGACTCATCTACGGTGGTGCAAATGGCATTGTGTTCTCTTTGTCCTTGGCTTCTCTTCTGCCTTAGCGAGGTCCATTTACAACAATGTGATTCCCTGAGTGTTGTGGATTAGCTGACCTGGGGAGCCTTACCCTGCCGCCCGGCCCTCCCCAGGTGTGCCTGGTTGAGGTCAATATAAACAGTGCTCCAGGCAGCAATAGCCCCTGAAGCCGTGCCTGACTCCATATTCTCTGCCCCGTCAGCAGTTTCGGGGCTGTGCTGGTGGGAGGGAATAGGGGCCACATCTTTGTTGCTGGCCCGGTGTGAGTGGGGTTCTGCTGGCCTTTCTGCAGGAGTTGCCAGGCTGCCACCTGTAAAGAAGAGGATGTGTCACCCATACCTTCCGTTGGAATTTCTCTCCGGACAGAGGTGAGGAAGGAAAAAAGCAGTGGGGGCCGGGACAGGTGGGGTATCTCAGGCAGGACAATGGAAAGCTTCCGGAAGAGCGCCCGGGGGCAGGACCACCCTGGCTGGCCTGCAGGCACCAAGTTGGCCAGTGTGCTGTTGCTGGTGTGGCTCCACGGCCCTTCCTCTAGTCTTTCAAGCCCTTGTACATATTCTGGTGTTTTACCTGGGAAAGGTGGGAACAGTTCAGCAGCAGCTGGCCTGGGGCTCAGCTCACCTTTATTCAGAGATGCCTCTGCACGATCCCCCAACTTTGCAATGAGGACGCTCCTTGCGTGGGGTGTGGGTTGCTGGCTGTATGGGAGAAGATTCCCCACCTCTGACCAATTTCAGAATTGTTTACCGCTGGAGCAAGTGCCCTGATAGGGTTTTCCTCTGTATAACTGGTGGGTTCAGGTTTTTTCTTTTTTGGTTCAAGTTAGATTTTATTCCCCTTTTATGTATTTATGGATATAAGCATGGAAATAATTCATTCTTATAAATACATCAGTGTGAATGGAAGAACTTTTTTTCTGATTTATTTTTACATTTTATTTTTAAAAATTTTGAAATTTAATTTTATTTATTTTTTTATACAGTAGGTTATTATTAGTTATCTATTTTATGCATAGACATGTATACAGGTCAATCCCAATCTCCCAACTCATCCCACCACCACCACCCCATGGCTTCCCCCACTTTGTGTCCATACGTTTGTTCTCTACCTCTGTGTCTCTATTTCTGCCCTGCAAACCAGTTCATCTGTACCATTTTTCTAGGTTCCACATATAGGCATTAATATACAATATTTGTTTTTCTCTTTCTGACTTACTTCACTCTGTATGACAGTCTCTAGATCCATCAACTTCTCTACAAATGACTCAGTTTCATTCCTTTTTATGGCTGAGTAATATTCCATTTTATATATGTACCACATCTTTATCCATTCCTCTGTCTGTGGGCATTTAGGTTGCTTCCATTACCTGGCTATTGTAAATAGTGCTGCAATGAACATTGTGGTGAATGTGTCTCTGTGATTTATGGTTTTCTCTGGGTATATGCCCAGAAGTGGGATTTCTGGATCCTATGGTAATTCGCTTTTTAGTTTTTTAAAGGAACCTCCATACTGTTCTCCATAGTGACTGTATCAATTTACATTCCCCCCAATAGCGGAAGAGGGTTCCTTTTGTCCACACCCTCCCCAGAATTTGTTGTTTGTAGATTATCTGATGATGCTGATTCTAACAGGTGTGAGGTCTTACCTCATTGTAGTTTTGATTTGCATTTCTCTAATAATTAGTGATGTTGAGCAGCTTTTCATGTGCGTCTTGGCCATCTCTGTGTCTTTGAAGAAACGTCTATTTAGATCTTCTGCCCATTTTTGTATTGGGTTGTTTGTTGTATAAATATTAAGCTGCATGAGCTGTATATATATATTGGAGATTAAACCTTTGTCCATTGATTCGTTTGTGAACGTTTTCGCCCCTTCTGAGGGTTAACTTTTTCCATTCCCGTTTTTTTAACAAAGAAAGAAAGAAATCAAAAGAAGCAGAACACTAATGTGCGTGAAATATGCCTCTTGAAACTGTCGTTTTGAAATATGGACGTCTTTTGAATTTTTTGGTCGATATATGACCCCAGGATTTGTTTTCAGGGCAGGTGTCATTTACAGGCCTGTAATGATTTGGAATATCCACTGACCATTAGCGCTGGGATTAAAGCTGCTGTTGTGTGAAACGGCCACAAGGTGGCAGCAGTTCTCACTTACCAAATCTGGTTACTAGGGCAGCAGAGCCTCAATGGAAGTCGCCTTCTAGATTGGAATGTAGAACGGAATGTACCAGGAGAAAGCCCCTCAAGTTTTTCTCACAAATTCTTGTTCGTGTTTTTAATTTAATTTTTTATTTTTTATTACAGCAAGTTGGAGTACAACGTTTAGCTTGTTGTAGGTGTGCAAGAGGTGGTTCTTTTACACATATACATATGTCTGTTCTTCCTGTGATCCTTTTCCCATGTTCGTTATGACAGAATGTTGAGTAGTCTTCTCTTGGTACTCCGTAGGTCTTTGGTGATTATATACGTCTACTGTGTTTGTATATGTCTGTTAACCCCAATATCATAATGAATTCAATCCTCACACCTTTCCTTTAGTGAACCATAAGTTTGTTTCATGAATCTTTGATTGCCCTTCTCCGTGGAAATATCTGCCCTGGTATCTATTTATAGGTAACACCTATAAGTGATATGATATGATATGTGTCTTTCACTTTCTGACTTACTCCAAGTCACGTGATTACCTCTAGACTCATCTACGGTGCTGCAAATGGCATTGTGTGCTTTTTTTCCTTGGCTAATATTCTGTCTTAGCGAGGTCCATTTTCTGCAATGTGATTCCCTGAGGGCTGAGGATTAGCTGACCTGGGCAGCCTGACCCTGCCGGCAAGCCCTCCCCAAGTGTGCCTGGGTTGATGTCAATATAAACAGCACTCCAGGCAGCAATAGCCCCTGCCGCTGTGCCTGACTCCATATTCTCTGCCCCGTCAGCAGTCTCGGGGCTGTGCTGCTGGGAGGTTGTGAGGGTCCACGGCTTTGTGGGTGGCCCGGTGTGAGCGGGGCTCTGCTGGACTTTCTGCAGGAGTTGCCAGGCTGCCACCTGTAAAGAAGAGGATGTGTCACCCATAACTTCCACTGGAATATCTCTCCGGGCTGAGGTGAGGAAGGAAAAAAAGGAGTGGGGGCCGGGACAGGAGGGGTATCTCAGGCAGGGCAATGGAAAGTTTCCAGAAGAGCGCCCGTGGCCAGGACCATCCTGGCTGACCTGCAGGCACCAAGGTGGCCTGCGTGCTGTCGCTGGTGTGGGTCCACGGCCCTTCCTCTAGGCTTTCAAGCCCTTGTACATATTCAGGTGTTTCACCTGGGAAGGGTGGGAACACTTCAGCAGCAGCTGGCCTGGGGCTCAGCTCATGTTTACTCACAGAGGCCTCGGCACGGTCCCCCAGCTTTGCAATAAGGATGCTCCTTGCGTGGGCGGGCGGGGCTGCTGGCTCTATGGGAGATGATTCCCCACCTCTGACCAATTTCAGAATTGTTTACCACTGGAGCAAGTGCCTTGGTAGTGTTTTCCTCTGTATAACTGTTAGGTTCATTTTTTTTTTCTTTTTTGGTTCAAGTTAGATTTTATTCCTCTTTTATGTATTTATGGATATAAGCATGGAAATAATTCACTCTTACAAATACATCAGTGTGAATGGAAGAACATTTTTTCTGTTTCATTTTTACATTTTATTTTTAAAATTTTTGAAATTTAATTTTATTTATTTATTTTTATACAGTAGGTTATTATTAGTTATCTATTTTATGCATAGACATGTATACAGGTCAATCCCAATCTCCCAACTCATCCCACCACCACCACCCCATGGCTTCCGCCACTTTGTGTCCATACGTTTGTTCTCTACCTCTGTGTCTCTATTTCTGCCCGGCAAACCAGTTCATCTGTAGCATTTTTCTAGGTTCCACATATAGGCATTAATATACAATATTTGTTTTTCTCTTTCTGACTTACTTCACACTGTATGACAGTCTGTAGATCCATAGACTTCTCTACAAATGACCCAGGTTCATTCCTTTTTATGGCTGAGTAATATTCCATTTTATATATGTACCACATCTTTATCCATTCATCTGTCTGTGGGCATTTAGGTTGCTTCCATTACCTGGCTATTGTAAATAGTGCTGCAATGAACATTGTGGTGAATGTGCCTTTTTGATTTATGGTTTTCTCTGGGTATATGCCCAGAAGTGGGATTGCTGGATCAGATGGAAATTCTATTTCTAGTTTTTTTAAGGAAACTCCATAGTGTTCTCCATAGTGAATGTATCAATTTACATTCCCACCAATAGTGGAAGAGGGATCCTTTTGTCCCCACCCTCCCCAGAATTTGTTGTTTGTAGATTTTCTGATGATGCCGATTCTAACAGGTGTGAGGTGATACCTCATTGTAGTTTTGATTTGCATTTCTCTAATAATTAGTGCTCTAGAGCAGCTTTTCATGTGCGTCTTGGCCATCTCTGTGTCTTCTTTGAAGAAACGTCTCTTTAGATCTTCTGCCCATTTTTGTATTGGGTTGTTTGTTTTTTTTAATATTAAGCCGCATGAGCTGTTTTTATATATTGGAGAGTAAACCTTTGTCCATTGATTCGTTTGCAACGATTTTCGCACTTTCTGAGGGATGCCTTTTTCCATTCCCGTTTTTTTAACCAAAAAAGAAAGAAAGACAAAGAAGCAGAACACTAATGTGCGTAAAATATGCCTTTTGAAATGGTCGTTTTGAAATATGGACGTCCTTTGAATTTTTTGGTCGATATGTGACCCCAGGATTTGTTTTCAGGGCAGGTGTCATTTACGGGCCTGCAATGATTTTGAATATCAACTGACCATTAGCGCTGGGATTAAAGCTGCTGTTGTGTGAAACGGCCACAAGGTGGCAGCAGTTCTCCCTTACCAATTCTGGTTACTAGGGCAAGAGAGCCTCAATGGAAGTCGTGTTCTAGATTGGAATTTAGAATGGAATGTGCCAGGAGAAAGCCCCTCAAGTTTGTCTCCCTACTTCTTGTTCGTGTTTTTAATTTAATTTTTATTTTTTATTACAGCAAGTTTGATTACAATGTTTGGCTTGTTGGAGGTGTGGAAGATGTGGTTGGTTCTTTTACACATATACACATGTCTGTTTTTCCTGGGATCCTTTTCCCATGTACGTTATGACAGAATGTTGAGTAGTCTTTTGGTATTCCTTAGGTCTTTGGTGATTATATATGTCACCTGTGTTTGTATAAGTCTGTTAACCCCAATATCGTAATGAAACCAATCCTCACACCTTTCCTTTGGTGAACCATAAGTTTGTTTAATGAATCTCTGATTGCCCTTCTCGGTGGAAATATCTGCCCTGGTATCCATTTTTAGGTAACACCTATAAGTGATATCATATGATATGTGTCTTTCACTTTCTGACTTACTACAAGTCACGTGATTACCTCTAGACTCATCTACGGTGGTGCAAATGGCATTGTGTTCTTTTTTTCCTTGGCTTCTCTTCTGCCTTAGCGAGGTCCATTTTCAACAATGTGATTCCCTGAGTGTTGTGGATTAGCTGACCTGGGCAGCCTTACCCTGCCACCCGGCCCTCACCAGGTGTGCCTGGTTGAGGTCAATATAAACAGCGCTCCAGGCAGCAATAGCCCCTGAAGCTGTGCCTGACTCCATATTCTCTGCCCCGTCAGCAGTCTCGGGGCTGTGCTGGTGGGAGGGAATGAGGGGCCAAAGCTTTGTTGGTGGCCCGGTGTGAGTGGGGTTCTGCTGGCCTTTCTGCAGGAGTTGCCAGGCTGCCACCTGTAAAGAAGATGATGTGTCACCCAAACCATCCGCGGGAATTTCTCTCCGGACAGAGGTGAGGAAGGAAAAAAGCAGTGGGGGCCGGGACAGGTGGGGTATCTCAGGCAGGACAATGGAAAGCTTCCGGAAGAGCGCCCGGGGGCAGGACCACCCTGGCTGGCCTGCAGGCACCAAGTTGGCCTGCGTGCTGTCGCTGGTGTGGCTCCACGGCCCTTCATTTAGTCTTTCAAGCCCTTATACATATTCAGGTGTTTTACCTGGGAAAGGTGGGAAGAGTTCAGCAGCAGCTGAGCTGGGGCTCAGCTCACCTTTATTCAGAGATGCCTCTGCACGATCCCCCAGCTTTGCAATGGGGACGCTCCTTGCGTGGGGTGTGTGTTGCTGGCTGTATGGGGGATGATTCCCCACCTCTGACCAATTTCACAATTGTTTACTGCTGGAGCAAGTGCCCTGATAGGGTTTTCCTCTGTATAACTGGTGGGTTCAGGTTTTTTTTTTTCTTTTATGGTTCAAGTTAGATTTTATTCCTCTTTTATGTATTTATAGATATAAGCATGGAAATAATTCATTCCTATAAATACATCTGTGTGAAGGGAAGAACATTTTCTGTATTATTTTTAAATTTTCTTTTTTAAAATTTTGAAATTTAATTTTATTTACTTCTTTATACAGCAGGTTATTATCAGTTATGTATTTTATGCATATACATGTATGCAGGTCAATCCCAATCTCCCAACTCATCCCACCACCACCACACCATGGCTTCCCACACTTGGTGTCCATACGTTTGTTCTCTACCTCTGTCTCTATTTCTTTCCTGCAAACCAGTTCATCTGTACCAGTTTTTAGGTTCCACATATATGCATTAATATACAATATTTGTCCTCTTTCTGACTTACTTCATTGTGTATGACAGTCTCTAGATCCATCGATGTCTCTACAAATGACCCAGTTTCATTCCGTTTAATGGCTGAGTAATATTCCATTTTATACATGTACCACATCTTTATCCATTCATCTGTCTGTGGGCATTTAGGTTGCTTCCATTACCTGGCTATTGTAAATAGTGCTGCAATGAACATTGTGGTGAATGTGCCTTTTTGATTTATGGTTTTCTCTGGGTATATGCCCAGAAGTGGGATTGATGGATCAGATGGAAATTCTATTTCTAGTTTTTTTAAGGAAACTCCATAGTGTTCTCCATAGTGAATGTATCAAGTTACATTCCCACCAATAGTGGAAGAGGGATCCTTTTGTCCCCACCCTCCCCAGAATTTGTTGTTTGTAGATTTTCTGATGATGCCGATTCTAACAGGTGTGAGGTGATACCTCATTGTAGTTTTGATTTGCATTTCTCTAATAATTAGTGCTCTAGAGCAGCTTTTCATGTGCGTCTTGGCCATCTCTGTGTCTTCTTTGAAGAAACGTCTCTTTAGATCTTCTGCCCATTTTTGTATTGGGTTGTTTGCTTTTTTAATATTAAGCCGCATGAGCTGTTTTTATATATTGGAGAGTAAACCTTTGTCCATTGATTCGTTTGCAACGATTTTCGCCCTTTCTGAGGGATGCCTTTTTCCATTCCCGTTTTTTTAACCAAAAAAGAAAGAAAGACGAAGAAGCAGAACACTAATGTGCGTAAAATATGGCTTTTGAAACGGTCGTTTTGAAATATGGACGTCCTTTGAATTTTTTGGTCGATATGTGACCCCAGGATTTGTTTTCAGGGCAGGTGTCATTTACAGGCCTGCAATGATTTTGAGTATCAGCTGAAATTTAGTGCTGGGATTAAAGCTGCTGTTGTGTGAAACGGCCACAAGGTGGCAGCAGTTCTCTCTTTCAAATCTGGTTATTAGTGCAACAGAGCCTCAATGGAAGTCGTGTTCTAGATTGGAATTTAGAATGGAATGTGCCAGGAGAAAGCCCCTCAAGTTTGTCTCACTACTTCTTGTTCGTGTTTTTAATTTAATTTTTTATTTTTTATTACAGCAAGTTTGATTACAATGTTTGGCTTGGTGGAGGTGTGGAAGATGTGGTTCTTTTACACATATACACATGTCGTTTTTCCTGGGATCCTTTTCCCATGTACGTTATGACAGAATGTTGAGTAGTCTTTTGGTATTCCGTAGGTCTTTTGTGATTATATATGTCACCTGTGTTTGTATAAGTCTGTTAACCCCGATATCGTAATGAAACCAATCCTCACACCTTTCCATTGGTGAAGCATGAGTTTGTTTAATGAATCTCTGATTGCCCTTCTCGGTGGAAATATCTGCCCTGGAATCCATTTTTAGGTAACACCTATAAGTGATATGATATGATATGTGTCTTTCACTTTCTGACTTACTACAAGTCACGTGATTACCTCTAGACTCATCTACGGTGGTGCAAATGGCATTGTGTTCTCTTTGTCCTTGGCTTCTCTTCTGCCTTAGCGAGGTCCATTTACAACAATGTGATTCCCTGAGTGTTGTGGATTAGCTGACCTGGGGAGCCTTACCCTGCCGCCCGGCCCTCCCCAGGTGTGCCTGGTTGAGGTCAATATAAACAGCGCTCCAGGCAGCAATAGCCCCTGAAGCCGTGCCTGACTCCATATTCTCTGCCCCGTCAGCAGTTTCGGGGCTGTGCTGGTGGGAGGGAATAGGGGCCACATCTTTGTTGCTGGCCCGGTGTGAGTGGGGTTCTGCTGGCCTTTCTGCAGGAGTTGCCAGGCTGCCACCTGTAAAGAAGAGGATGTGTCACCCATACCTTCCGTTGGAATTTCTCTCCGGACAGAGGTGAGGAAGGAAAAAAGCAGTGGGGGCCGGGACAGGTGGGGTATCTCAGGCAGGACAATGGAAAGCTTCCGGAAGAGCGCCCGGGGGCAGGACCACCCTGGCTGGCCTGCAGGCACCAAGTTGGCCTGCGTGCTGTCGCTGGTGTGGCTCCACGGCCCTTCATTTAGTCTTTCAAGCCCTTATACATATTCAGGTGTTTTACCTGGGAAAGGTGGGAAGAGTTCAGCAGCAGCTGAGCTGGGGCTCAGCTCACCTTTATTCAGAGATGCCTCTGCACGATCCCCCAGCTTTGCAATGAGGACGCTCCTTGCGTGGGGTGTGTGTTGCTGGCTGTATGGGGGATGATTCCCCACCTCTGACCAATTTCACAATTGTTTACCGCTGGAGCAAGTGCCCTGATAGGGTTTTCCTCTGTATAACTGGTGGGTTCAGGTTTTTTTTTTTCTTTTATGGTTCAAGTTAGATTTTATTCCTCTTTTATGTATTTATAGATATAAGCATGGAAATAATTCATTCCTATAAATACATCTGTGTGAAGGGAAGAACATTTTCTGTATTATTTTTAAATTTTCTTTTTTAAAATTTTGAAATTTAATTTTATTTACTTCTTTATACAGCAGGTTATTATCAGTTATGTATTTTATGCATATACATGTATGCAGGTCAATCCCAATCTCCCAACTCATCCCACCACCACCACACCATGGCTTCCCACACTTGGTGTCCATACGTTTGTTCTCTACCTCTGTCTCTATTTCTTTCCTGCAAACCAGTTCATCTGTACCAGTTTTTAGGTTCCACATATATGCATTAATATACAATATTTGTCCTCTTTCTGACTTACTTCATTGTGTATGACAGTCTCTAGATCCATCGATGTCTCTACAAATGACCCAGTTTCATTCCGTTTAATGGCTGAGTAATATTCCATTTTATACATGTACCACATCTTTATCCATTCATCTGTCTGTGGGCATTTAGGTTGCTTCCATTACCTGGCTATTGTAAATAGTGCTGCAATGAACATTGTGGTGAATGTGCCTTTTTGATTTATGGTTTTCTCTGGGTATATGCCCAGAAGTGGGATTGATGGATCAGATGGAAATTCTATTTCTAGTTTTTTTAAGGAAACTCCATAGTGTTCTCCATAGTGAATGTATCAAGTTACATTCCCACCAATAGTGGAAGAGGGATCCTTTTGTCCCCACCCTCCCCAGAATTTGTTGTTTGTAGATTTTCTGATGATGCCGATTCTAACAGGTGTGAGGTGATACCTCATTGTAGTTTTGATTTGCATTTCTCTAATAATTAGTGCTCTAGAGCAGCTTTTCATGTGCGTCTTGGCCATCTCTGTGTCTTCTTTGAAGAAACGTCTCTTTAGATCTTCTGCCCATTTTTGTATTGGGTTGTTTGCTTTTTTAATATTAAGCCGCATGAGCTGTTTTTATATATTGGAGAGTAAACCTTTGTCCATTGATTCGTTTGCAACGATTTTCGCCCTTTCTGAGGGATGCCTTTTTCCATTCCCGTTTTTTTAACCAAAAAAGAAAGAAAGACGAAGAAGCAGAACACTAATGTGCGTAAAATATGGCTTTTGAAACGGTCGTTTTGAAATATGGACGTCCTTTGAATTTTTTGGTCGATATGTGACCCCAGGATTTGTTTTCAGGGCAGGTGTCATTTACAGGCCTGCAATGATTTTGAGTATCAGCTGAAATTTAGTGCTGGGATTAAAGCTGCTGTTGTGTGAAACGGCCACAAGGTGGCAGCAGTTCTCTCTTTCAAATCTGGTTATTAGTGCAACAGAGCCTCAATGGAAGTCGTGTTCTAGATTGGAATTTAGAATGGAATGTGCCAGGAGAAAGCCCCTCAAGTTTGTCTCACTACTTCTTGTTCGTGTTTTTAATTTAATTTTTTATTTTTTATTACAGCAAGTTTGATTACAATGTTTGGCTTGGTGGAGGTGTGGAAGATGTGGTTCTTTTACACATATACACATGTCGTTTTTCCTGGGATCCTTTTCCCATGTACGTTATGACAGAATGTTGAGTAGTCTTTTGGTATTCCGTAGGTCTTTTGTGATTATATATGTCACCTGTGTTTGTATAAGTCTGTTAACCCCGATATCGTAATGAAACCAATCCTCACACCTTTCCATTGGTGAAGCATGAGTTTGTTTAATGAATCTCTGATTGCCCTTCTCGGTGGAAATATCTGCCCTGGAATCCATTTTTAGGTAACACCTATAAGTGATATGATATGATATGTGTCTTTCACTTTCTGACTTACTACAAGTCACGTGATTACCTCTAGACTCATCTACGGTGGTGCAAATGGCATTGTGTTCTCTTTGTCCTTGGCTTCTCTTCTGCCTTAGCGAGGTCCATTTACAACAATGTGATTCCCTGAGTGTTGTGGATTAGCTGACCTGGGGAGCCTTACCCTGCCGCCCGGCCCTCCCCAGGTGTGCCTGGTTGAGGTCAATATAAACAGTGCTCCAGGCAGCAATAGCCCCTGAAGCCGTGCCTGACTCCATATTCTCTGCCCCGTCAGCAGTTTCGGGGCTGTGCTGGTGGGAGGGAATAGGGGCCACATCTTTGTTGCTGGCCCGGTGTGAGTGGGGTTCTGCTGGCCTTTCTGCAGGAGTTGCCAGGCTGCCACCTGTAAAGAAGAGGATGTGTCACCCATAGCTTCCGTTGGAATTTCTCTCCGGACAGAGGTGAGGAAGGAAAAAAGCAGTGGGGGCCGGGACAGGTGGGGTATCTCAGGCAGGACAATGGAAAGCTTCCGGAAGAGCGCCCGGGGGCAGGACCACCCTGGCTGGCCTGCAGGCACCAAGTTGGCCAGTGTGCTGTTGCTGGTGTGGCTCCACGGCCCTTCCTCTAGTCTTTCAAGCCCTTGTACATATTCTGGTGTTTTACCTGGGAAAGGTGGAAACAGTTCAGCAGCAGCTGGCCTGGGGCTCAGCTCACCTTTATTCAGAGATGCCTCTGCACGATCCCCCAACTTTGCAATGAGGACGCTCCTTGCGTGGGGTGTGGGTTGCTGGCTGTATGGGAGAAGATTCCCCACCTCTGACCAATTTCAGAATTGTTTACCGCTGGAGCAAGTGCCCTGATAGGGTTTTCCTCTGTATAACTGGTGGGTTCAGGTTTTTTCTTTTTTGGTTCAAGTTAGATTTTATTCTCCTTTTATGTATTTATGGATATAAGCATGGAAATAATTCATTCTTATAAATACATCAGTGTGAATGGAAGAACTTTTTTTCTGTTTTATTTTTACATTTTATTTTTAAAAATTTTGAAATTTAATTTTATTTATTTTTTTATACAGTAGGTTATTATTAGTTATCTATTTTATGCATAGACATGTATACAGGTCAATCCCAATCTCCCAACTCATCCCACCACCACCACCCCATGGCTTCCCCCACTTTGTGTCCATACGTTTGTTCTCTACCTCTGTGTCTCTATTTCTGCCCTGCAAACCAGTTCATCTGTACCATTTTTCTAGGTTCCACATATAGGCATTAATATACAATATTTGTTTTTCTCTTTCTGACTTACTTCACTCTGTATGACAGTCTCTAGATCCATCAACTTCTCTACAAATGACTCAGTTTCATTCCTTTTTATGGCTGAGTAATATTCCATTTTATATATGTACCACATCTTTATCCATTCCTCTGTCTGTGGGCATTTAGGTTGCTTCCATTACCTGGCTATTGTAAATAGTGCTGCAATGAACATTGTGGTGAATGTGTCTCTGTGATTTATGGTTTTCTCTGGGTATATGCCCAGAAGTGGGATTTCTGGATCCTATGGTAATTCGCTTTTTAGTTTTTTAAAGGAACCTCCATACTGTTCTCCGTAGTGACTATCAATTTACATTCCCACCAATAGCGGAAGAGGGTTCCTTTTGTCCACACCCTCCCCAGAATTTGTTGTTTGTAGATTATCTGATGATGCCGATTGTAACAGGTGTGAGGTCTTACCTCATTGTAGTTTTGGTTTGCATTTCTCTAATAATTAGTGATGTTGAGCAGCTTGTCATGTGCGTCTTGGCCATCTCTGTGTCTTCTTTGAAGAAACGTCTATTTAGATCTTCTGCCCATTTTTGTATTGGGTTGTTTGTTTTATTAATATTAAGCTGCATGAGCTGTTTATATATATTGGAGATTAAACCTTTGTCCATTGATTCGTTTGTGAATGTTTTCGCCCATTCTGAGGGTTGCCTTTTTCCATTCCCGTTTTTTTAACAAAGAAAGAAAGCAAGCAAAAGAAGCAGAACACTAATGTGCGTGAAATATGCCTCTTGAAACTGTCGTTTTGAAATATGGACGTCTTTGGAATTTTTTGGTCGATATATGACCCCAGGATTTGTTTTCAGGGCAGGTGTCATTTACAGGCCTGTAATGATTTGGAATATCCACTGACCATTAGCGCTGGGATTAAACCTGCTGTTGTATGAAAAGGCCACAAGGTGGCAGCAGTTCTCCCTTACCAAATCTGGTTACTAGGGCAGCAGAGCCTCAATGGAAGTCGCCTTCTAGATTGGAATGTAGAAAGGAATGTGCCAGGAGAAAGACCCTCAAGTTTGTCTCACTACTTCTTGTTCGTGTTTTTAATTTAATTTTTTATTTTTTATTGCAGGAAGTTTGAGTACACCGTTTAGCTTGTTGTAGGTGTGCAAGAGGTGGTTCTTTTACACATATACATATGTCTGTTCTTCCTGGGATCCTTT
The DNA here is from genome assembly GCF_964165515.1 of Mesoplodon bidens. Taxonomy (NCBI): domain Eukaryota; kingdom Metazoa; phylum Chordata; class Mammalia; order Artiodactyla; family Ziphiidae; genus Mesoplodon; species Mesoplodon bidens. The sequence goes on from NW_027672509.1 coordinate 174,139, forward strand.
TCCCATGTACGTTATGACAGAATGTTGAGTAGTCTTCTCTTGGTACTCCGTAGGTCTTTGGTGATTATATACGTCTACTGTGTTTGTATATGTCTGTTAACCCCAATATCGTAATGAATTAAATCCTCACACCTTTCCTTTGGTGAACCATAAGTTTGTTTAATGAATCTGTGATTGCCCTTCTCCGTGGAAATATCTGCCCTGGTATCAATTTATAGGTAACACCTATAAGTGATATGATATGATATGTGTCTTTCACTTTCTGACTTACTCCAAGTCATGTGATTACCTCTAGACTCATCTACGGTGCTGCAAATGGCATTGTGTCCTTTTTTTCCTTGGCGAATATTCTGTCTTAGCGAGGTCCATTTTCTGCAATGTGATTCCCTGAGGGCTGAGGATTAGCTGACCTGGGCAGCCTGACCCTGCCGGCAAGCCCTCCCCAGGTGTGCCTGGGTTGAGGTCAATATAAACAGCACTCCAGGCAGCAATAGCCCCTGCAGCTGTGCCTGACTCCATATTCTCTGCCCCGTCAGCAGTCTCGGGGCTGTGCTGGTGGGAGGGTGTGAGGGTCCACGGCTTTGTGGGTGGCCCGGTGTGAGTGGGGCTCTGCTGGACTTTCTGCAGGAGTTGCCAGGCTGCCACCTGTAAAGAAGAGGTTGTGTCACCCATAACTTCCACTGGAATATCTCTCCGGGCTGAGGTGAGGAAGGAAAAAAAGGAGTGGGGGCCGGGACAGGAGGGGTATCTCAGGCAGGGCAATGGAAAGCTTCCAGAAGAGCGCCCGTGGCCAGGACCATCCTGGCTGACCTGCAGGCACCAAGTTGGCCTGCGTGCTGTCGCTGGTGTGGCTCCACGGCCCTTCCTCTAGGCTTTCAAGCCCTTGTACATATTCAGGTGTTTCACCTGGGAAGGGTGGGAACAGTTCAGCAGCAGCTGGCCTGGGGCTCAGCTCACGTTTACTCACAGAGGCCTCGCCACGGTCCCAGAGCTTAGCAATAAGGGCGCTCCTTGCGTGGGCGGGCGGGGCTGCTGGCTGTATGGGGGATGATTCCCCACCTCTGACCAATTTCAGAATTGTTTACCACTGGAGCAAGTGCCTTGGTTGTGTTTCCCTCTGTATAACTGTTAGGTTCAGCTTTTTTTTTTCTTTTTTGGTTCAAGTTAGATTTTATTCCCCTTTTATGTATTTATGGATATAAGCATGGAAATAATTCATTCTTATAAATACATCAGTGTGAATGGAAGAACTTTTTTTCTGTTTTATTTTTACATTTTATTTTTAAAAATTTTGAAATTTAATTTTATTTATTTTTTTATACAGTAGGTTATTATTAGTTATCTATTTTATGCATAGTCATGTATACAGTTCAGTCCCAATCTCCCAACTCATCCCACCACCACCACCCCATGGCTTCCCCCTCTTTGTGTCCATACGTTTGTTCTCTACCTCTGTGTCTCTATTTCTGCCCTGCAAACCAGTTCATCTGTACCATTTTTCTAGGTTCCACATATAGGCATTAATACACAATATTTGTTTTTCTCTTTCTGACTTACTTCACTCTGTATGACAGTGTCTAGATCCATCAACTTCTCTACAAATGACCCAGTTTCATTCCTTTTTATGGCTGAGTAATATTCCATTTTATATATGTACCACATCTTTATCCATTCGTCTGTCTGTGGGCATTTATGTTGCTTCCATTACCTGGCTATTGTAAATAGTGCTGCAATGAACATTGTGGTGAATGTGTCTCTGTGATTTATGGTTTTCTCTGGGTAAATGCCCAGAAGTGGGATTGCTGGATCCTATGGTAATTCTCTTTTTAGTTTTTTAAAGGAACCTCCATACTGTTCTCCATAGTGACTGTATCAATTTACATTCCCACCAATAGCGGAAGAGGGTTCCTTTTGTCCACACCCTCCCCAGAATTTGTTGTTTGTAGATTATCTGATGATGCCGATTCTAACAGGTGTGAGGTCTTACCTCATTGTAGATTTGATTTGCATTTCTCTAATAATTAGTGATGTTGAGCAGCTTGTCATGTGCGTCTTGGCCATCTCTGTGTCTTCTTTGAAGAAACGTCTATTTAGATCTTCTGCCCATTTTTGTATTGGGTTGTTTGTTGTATTAATATTAAGCTGCATGAGCTGTTTATATATATTGGACATTAAACCTATGTCCATTGATTCGTTTGTGAACGTTTTCGCCCCTTCTGAGGTTTACCTTTTTCCATTCCCGTTTTTATAACAAACAAAGAAAGAAAGCAAAAGAAGCAGAACACTAATGTGCGTGAAATATGCCTCTTGAAACTGTCGTTTTGAAATATGGACGTCTTTTGAATTTTTTGGTCGATATAGGACCCCAGGATTTGTTTTCAGGGCAGTTGTCATTTACAGGCCTGTAGTGATTTGGAATATCCACTGACCATTAGCTCTGGGATTAAAGCTGCTGTTGTGTGAAACGGCCACAAGGTGGCAGCAGTTCTCCCTTACCAAATCTGGTTACTAGGGCAGCAGAGCCTCAATGGAACTCGCGTTCTAGTTTGGAATGTAGAACGGAATGTGCCAGGAGAAAGCCCCTCAAGTTTGTCTCACTACTTCTTTTTCGTGTTTTTAATTTAATTTTTTATTTTTTATTGCAGCAAGTTTGAGTACAACGTTTAGCTTGTTGTAGGTGTGCAAGAGGTGGTTCTTTTACACATATACATATGTCTGTTCTTCCTGAGATCCTTTTCCCATGTACGTTATGACAGAATGTTGAGTAGTCTTCTCTTGGTACTCCGTAGGTCTTTGGTGATTATATACGTCTACTGTGTTTGTATATGTCTGTTAACCCCTATATCGTAATGAATTCAATCCTCACACCTTTCCTTTGGTGAACCATAAGTTTGTTTAATGAATCTGTGATTGCCCTTCTCCGTGGAAATATCTGCCCTGGTATCAATTTATAGGTAACACCTATAAGTGATATGATATGATATGTGTCTTTCACTTTATGACTTACTCAAAGTCACGTGATTACCTCTAGACTCATCAACGGTGCTGCAAATGGCATTGTGTGCTTCTTTTCCTTGGCGAATATTCTGTCTTAGCGAGGTCCATTTTCTGCAATGTGATTCCCTGAGGGCTGAGGATTAGCTGACCTGGGCAGCCTGACCCTGCCGGCAAGCCCTCCCCAGGTGTGCCTGGGTTGAGGTCAATATAAACAGCACTCCAGGCAGCAATAGCCCCTGCAGCTGTGCCTGACTCCATATTCTCTGCCCCGTCAGCAGTCTCGGGGCTGTGCTGGTGGGAGGGTGTGAGGGTCCACGGCTTTGTGGGTGGCCCGGTGTGAGTGGGGCTCTGCTGGACTTTCGGCAGGAGTTGCCAGGCTGCCACCTGTAAAGAAGAGGATGTGTCACCCATAACTTCCACTGGAATATCTCTCCGGGCTGAGGTGAGTAAGGAAAAAATGGAGTGGGGGCCGGGACAGGAGGGGTATCACAGGCAGGGCAATGGAAAGCTTCCAGAATAGCGCCCGTGGCCAGGACCATCCTGGCCGACCTGCAGGCACCAAGTTGGCCTGCGTGCTGTCGCTGGTGTGGCTCCACGGCCCTTCCTCTAGGCTTTCAAGCCCTTGTACATATTCAGGTGTTTCACCTGGGAAGGGTGGGAACACTTCAGCAGCAGCTGGCCTGGGGCTCAGCTCACGTTTACTCACAGAGGCCTCGCCACGGTCCCACAGCTTTGCAATAAGGACGCTCCTTGCGTGGGCGGGCGGGGCTGCTGGCTGTATGGGGGATGATTCCCAACCTCTGACCAATTTCAGAATTGTTTACCACTGGAGCAAGTGCCTTGGTTGTGTTTCCCTCTGTATAACTGTTAGGTTCAGCTTTTTTTTTTCTTTTTTGGTTCAAGTTAGATTTTATTCCCCTTTTATGTATTTATGGATATAAGCATGGAAATAATTCATTCTTATAAATACATCAGTGTGAATGGAAGAACTTTTTTTCTGTTTTATTTTTACATTTTATTTTTAAAAATTTTGAAATTTAATTTTATTTATTTTTTTATACAGTAGGTTATTATTAGTTATCTATTTTATGCATAGACATGTATACAGGTCAATCCCAATCTCCCAACTCATCCCACCACCACCACCCCATGGCTTCCCCCACTTTGTGTCCATACGTTTGTTCTCTACCTCTGTGTCTCTATTTCTGCCCTGTAAACCAGTTCATCTGTACCATTTTTCTAGGTTCCACATATAGGCATTAATATACAATATTTGTTTTTCTCTTTCTGACTTACATCACTCTGTATGACAGTCTCTAGATCCATCAACTTCTCTACAAATGACCCAGTTTCATTCCTTTTTATGGCTGAGTAATATTCCATTTTATATATGTACCACATCTTTATCCATTCGTCTGTCTGTGGGCATTTAGGTTGCTTCCATTACCTGGCTATTGTAAATAGTGCTGCAATGAACATTGTGGTGAATGTGTCTCTGTGATTTGTGGTTTTCTCTGGCTAAATGACCAGAAGTGGGATTGCTGGATCCTATGGTAATTCTCTTTTTAGTTTTTTAAAGGAACCTCCATACTGTTCTCCATAGTGACTGTATCAATTTACATTCCCACCAATAGCGGAAGAGGGTTCCTTTTGTCCACACCCTCCCCAGAATTTGTTGTTTGTAGATTATCTGATGATGCCGATTGTAACAGGTGTGAGGTCTTACCTCATTGTAGTTTTGGTTTGCATTTCTCTAATAATTAGTGATGTTGAGCAGCTTGTCATGTGCGTCTTGGCCATCTCTGTGTCTTCTTTGAAGAAACGTCTCTTTAGATCTTCTGCCCATTTTTGTATTGGGTTGTTTGTTTTATTAATATTAAGCTGCATGAGCTGTTTATATATATTGGAGATTAAACCTTTGTCCATTGATTCGTTTGTGAATGTTTTCGCCCATTCTGAGGGTTGCCTTTTTCCATTCCCGTTTTTTTAACAAAGAAAGAAAGCAAGCAAAAGAAGCAGAACACTAATGTGCGTGAAATATGCCTCTTGAAACTGTCGTTTTGAAATATGGACGTCTTTGGAATTTTTTGGTCGATATATGACCCCAGGATTTGTTTTCAGGGCAGGTGTCATTTACAGGCCTGTAATGATTTGGAATATCCACTGACCATTAGCGCTGGGATTAAACCTGCTGTTGTATGAAAAGGCCACAAGGTGGCAGCAGTTCTCCCTTACCAAATCTGGTTACTAGGGCAGCAGAGCCTCAATGGAAGTCGCGTTCTAGATTGGAATATAGAACGGAATGGGCCAGGAGAAAGCCCCTCAAGTTTGTCTCACTACTTCTTGTTCGTGTTTTAATTTAATTTTTTATTTTTTATTACAGCAAGTTTGAGTACAACGTTTAGCTTGTTGTAGGTGTGCAAGAGGTGGTTCTTTTACACATATACATATGTCTGTTCTTCCTGGGATCCTTTTCCCATGTACGTTATGACAGAATGTTGAGTAGTCTTCTCTTGGTACTCCGTAGGTCTTTGGTGATTATATACGTCTACTGTGTTTGTATATGTCTGTTAACCCCTATATCGTAATGAATTCAATCCTCACACCTTTCCTTTGGTGAACCATAAGTTTGTTTAATGAATCTGTGATTGCCCTTCTCCGTGGAAATATCTGCCCTGGTATCAATTTATAGGTAACACCTATAAGTGATATGATATGATATGTGTCTTTCACTTTCTGACTTACTCCAAGTCACGTGATTACCTCTAGACTCATCTACGGTGCTGCAAATGGCATTGTGTCCTTTTTTTCCTTGGCGAATATTCTGTCTTAGCGAGGTCCATTTTCTGCAATGTGATTCCCTGAGGGCTGAGGATTAGCTGACCTGGGCAGCCTGACCCTGCCGGCAAGCCCTCCCCAGGTGTGCCTGGGTTGAGGTCAATATAAACAGCACTCCAGGCAGCAATAGCCCCTGCAGCTGTGCCTGACTCCATATTCTCTGCCCCGTCAGCAGTCTCGGGGCTGTGCTGGTGGGAGGATGTGAGGGTCCACGTCTTTGTGGGTGGCCCGGTGTGAGTGGGGCTCTGCTGGACTTTCTGCAGGAGTTGCCAGGCTGCCACCTGTAAAGAAGAGGATGTGTCACCCATAACTTCCACTGGAATATCTCTCCGGGCTGAGGTGAGGAAGGAAAAAAAGGAGTGGGGGCCGGGACAGGAGGGGTATCTCAGGCAGGGCAATGGAAAGCTTCCAGAAGAGCGCCCGTGGCCAGGACCATCCTGGCTGACCTGCAGGCACCAAGTTGGCCTGCGTGCTGTCGCTGGTGTGGCTCCACGGCCCTTCCTCTAGGCTTTCAAGCCCTTGTACATATTCAGGTGTTTCACCTGGGAAGGGTGGGAACAGTTCAGCAGCAGCTGGCCTGGGGCTCAGCTCACGTTTACTCACAGAGGCCTCGCCACGGTCCCCCAGCTTAGCAATAGGGACGCTCCTTGCGTGGGCGGGCGGGGCTGCTGGCTGTATGGGGGATGATTCCCCACCTCTGACCGATTTCAGAATTGTTTACCACTGGAGCAAGTGCCTTGGTTGTGTTTCCCTCTGTATAACTGTTAGGTTCAGCTTTTTTTTTCTTTTTTGGTTCAAGTTAGATTTTATTCCCCTTTTATGTATTTATGGATATAAGCATGGAAATAATTCATTCTTATAAATACATCAGTGTGAATGGAAGAACTTTTTTTCTGTTTTATTTTTACATTTTATTTTTAAAATTTTTGAAATTTAATTTTATTTATTTTTTTATACACTAGGTTACTATTAGTTATCTATTTTATGCATATACATGTATACAGGTCAATCCCAATCTCCCAACTCATCCCACCACCACCACCCCATGGCTTCCCCCACTTTGTGTCCATACGTTTGTTCTCTACCTCTGTGTCTCTATTTCTGCCCTGCAAACCAATTCATCTGTAGCATTTTTCTAGGTTCCACATATAGGCATTAATATACAATATTTGTTTTTCTCTTTCTGACTTACTTCACTCTGTATGACAGTCTCTAGATCCATCAACTTCTCTACAAATGACTCAGTTTCATTCCTTTTTATGGCTGAGTAATATTCCATTTTATATATGTACCACATCTTTATCCATTCGTCTGTCTGTGGGCATTTAGGTTGCTTCCATTACCTGGCTATTGTAAATAGTGCTTCAATGAACATTGTGGTGAATGTGTCTCTGTGATTTATGGATTTCTCTCGGTATATGCCCAGAAGTGGGATTGCTGGATCCTATGGTAATTCTCTTTTTAGTTTTTTAAAGGAACCTCCATACTGTTCTCCATAGTGACTGTATCAATTTACATTCCCACCAATAGCGGAAGAGGGTTCCTTTTGTCCACACCCTCCCCAGAATTTGTTGTTTGTAGATTATCTGATGATGCCGATTCTAACAGGTGTGAGGTCTTACCTCATTGTAGTTTAGATTTGCATTTCTCTAATAATTAGTGATGTTGAGCAGATTTTCATGTGCGTCTTGGCCATCTCTGTGTCTTCTTTGAAGAAACGTCTATTTAGATCCTCTGCCCATTTTTGTATTGGTTGTTTGTTGTATTAATATTAAGCTGCATGAGCTGTATATATATATTGGCGATTAAACCTTTGTCCATTGATTCGTTTGTGAACGTTTTCGCCCCTTCTGAGGGTTACCTTTTTCCATTCCCGTATTTTTAACAAAGAAAGAAAGAAAGCAAAAGAATCAGAACACTAATGTGCGTGAAATATGCCTTTTGAAACTGTTTTTTTGAAATATGGACGTCTTTTGAATTTTTTGGTCGATATATGACCCCAGGATTTGTTTTCAGGGCAGGTGTCATTTACAGGCCTGTAATGATTTGGAATATCCACTGACCATTAGCGCTGGGATTAAAGCTGCAGTTGTGTGAAACGGCCACAAGGTGGCAGCAGTTCTCCCTTACCGAATCTGGTTACTAGGGCAGCAGAGCCTCAATGGAAGTCGCGTTCTAGATTGGAATGTAGAACGGAATTTGCCAGGAGAAAGCCCCTCAAGTTTGTCTCTCTACTTCTTGTTCGTGTTTTTAATTTAATTTTTAATTTTTTATTACAGCAAGTTTGAGTACAACGTTTAGCTTGTTGTAGGTGTGCAAGAGGTGGTTCTTTTACACATATACATATGTCTGTTCTTCCTGGGATCCTTTTCCCATGTTCGTTATGACAGAATGTTGAGTAGTCTTCTCTTGGTACTCCGTAGGTCTTTGGTGATTATATACGTCTACTGTGTTTGTATATGTCTGTTAACCCCAATATCGTAATGAATTCAATCCTCACACCTTTCCTTTGGTGAACCATAAGTTTGTTTAATGAATCTGTGATTGCCCTTCTCCGTGGAAATATCTGCCCTCGTATCAATTTATAGGTAACACCTATAAGTGATATGATATGATATGTGTCTTTCACTTTCTGACTTACTCCAAGTCACGTGATTACCTCTAGACTCATCAACGGTGCTGCAAATGGCATTGTGTGCTTCTTTTCCTTGGCGAATATTCTGTCTTAGCGAGGTCCATTTTCTGCAATGTGATTCCCTGAGGGCTGAGGATTAGCTGACCTGGGCAGCCTGACCCTGCCGGCAAGCCCTCCCCAGGTGTGCCTGGTTTGAGGTCAATAGAAACAGCACTCCAGGCAGCAAAAGCCCCTGCAGCTGTGCCTGACTCCATATTCTCTGCCCCTTCAGCAGTCTCGGGGCTGTGCTGGTGGGAGGGTGTGAGGGTCCACGGCTTTGTGGGTGGCCCGGTGTGAGTGGGGCTCTGCTGGACTTTCTGCAGGAGTTGCCAGGCTGCCACCTGTAAAGAAGAGGATGTGTCACCCATAACTTCCACTGGAGTATCTCTCCGGGCTGAGGTGAGTAAGGAAAAAAAGGAGTGGGGGCCGGGACAGGAGGGGTATCTCAGGCAGGGCAATGGAAAGCTTCCAGAAGAGCGCCCGTGGCCAGGACCATCCTGGCTGACCTGCAGGCACCAAGTTGGCCTGCGTGCTTTCGCTGGTGTGGCTCCACGGCCCTTCCTCTAGGCTTTCAAGCCCTTGTACATATTCAGGTGTTTCACCTGGGAAGGGTGGGAACAGTTCAGCAGCAGCTGGCCTGGGGCTCAGCTCACGTTTACTCACAGAGGCCTCGGCACGGTCCCCCAGCTTTGCAAATAGGACGCTCCTTGTGTGGGCGGGTGGGGCTGCTGGCTGTATGGGAGATGATTCCCCACCTCTGACCAATTTCAGAATTGTTTACCACTGGAGCAAGTGCCTTGGTAGTGTTTTCCTCTGTATAACTATTAGGTTCAGTTTTTTTTTTCTTTTTTGTTTCAAGTTAGATTTTATTCCTCTTTTATGTATTTATAGATATAAGCATGGAAATAATTCATTCTTATAAATACATCAGTGTGAATGGAAGAAATTTTTTTCTGTTTTATTTTTACATTTTATTTTTAAAATTTTTGAAATTTAATTTTATTTATTGTTTTATACACTAGGTTACTATTAGTTATCTATTTTATGCATATACATGTATACAGGTCAATCCCAATCTCCCAACTCATCCCACCACCACCACCCCATGGCTTCCCCCACTTTGTGTCCATACGTTTGTTCTCTACCTCTGTGTCTCTATTTCTGCCCTGCAAACCAGTTCATCTGTAGCATTTTTCTAGGTTCCACATATAGGCATTAATATACAATATTTGTTTTTCTCTTTCTGACTTACTTCACTCTGTATGACAGTCTCTAGATCCATCAACTTTTCTACAAATGACTCAGTTTCATTCCTTTTTATGGCTGAGTAATATTCCATTTTATATATGTACCACATCTTTATCCATTCGTCTGTCTGTGGGCATTTAGGTTGCTTCCATTACCTGGCTATTGTAAATAGTGCTGCAATGAACATTGTGGTGAATGTGTCTCTGTGATTTATGGATTTCTCTGGGTATATGCCCAGAAGTGGGATTGCTGGATCCTATGGTAATTCTCTTTTTAGTTTTTTAAAGGAACCTCCATACTGTTCTCCATAGTGACTGTATCAATTTACATTCCCACCAATAGCGGAAGAGGGTTCCTTTTGTCCACACCCTCCCCAGAATTTGTTGTTTGTAGATTATCTGATGTTGCCGATTCTAACAGGTGTGAGGTCTTACCTCATTGTAGTTTTGATTTGTATTTCTCTAATAATTAGTGATGTTGAGCAGCTTTTCATGTGCGTCTTGGCCATCTCTGTGTCTTCTTTGAAGAAACGTCTATTTAGATCCTCTGCCCATTTTTGTATTGGGTTGTTTGTTGTATTAATATTAAGCTGCATGAGCTGTATATATATATTGGCGATTAAACCTTTGTCCATTGATTCGTTTGTGAACGTTTTCGCCCCTTCTGAGGGTTACCTTTTTCCATTCCCGTTTTTTTAACAAAGAAAGAAAGAAAGCAAAAGAATCAGAACACTAATGTGCGTGAAATATGCCTCTTGAAACTGTCGTTTTGAAATATGGACGTCTTTTGAATTTTTTGGTCGATATATGACCCCAGGATTTGTTTTCAGGGCAGGTGTCATTTACAGGCCTGTAATGATTTGGAATATCCCCCGACCATTAGCGCTGGGATTAAAGCTGCTGTTGTGTGAAACGGCCACAAAGTGGCAGCAGTTCTCCCTTACCAAATCTGGTTACTAGGGCAGCAGAGCCTCAATGGAAGTCGCATTCTAGATTGGAATGTAGAACGGAATGTGCCAGGAGAAAGCCCCTCAAGTTTGTCTCACTACTTCTTGTTCGTGTTTTTAATTAATTTTTTATTTTTTATTACAGCAAGTTTGAGTACAACGTTTAGCTTGTTGTAGGTGTGCAAGAGGTGGTTCTTTTACACATATACATATGTCTGTTCTTCCTGGGATCCTTTTCCCATGTTCGTTATGACAGAATGTTGAGTAGTCTTCTCTTGGTACTCCGTAGGTCTTTGGTGATTATATACGTCTCCTGTGTTTGTATATGTCTGTTAACACCAATATCATAATGAATTCAATCCTCACACCTTTCCTTTGGTGAACCATAAGTTTGTTTAATGAATCTTTGATTGCCCTTCTCCGTGGAAATATCTGCCCTCGTATCAATTTATAGGTAACACCTATAAGTGATATGATATGATATGTGTCTTTCACTTTCTGACTTACTCCAAGTCACGTGATTACCTCTAGACGCCTCTACGGTGCTGCAAATGGCATAGTGTGCTTTTTTTCCTTGGCGAATATTCTGTCTTAGCGAGGTCCATTTTCTGCAATGTGATTCCCTGAGGGCTGAGGATTAGCTGACCTGGGCAGCCTGACCCTGCCGGCAAGCCCTCCCCAGGTGTGCCTGGGTTGAGGTCAATATAAACAGCACTCCAGGCAGCAATAGCCCCTGCAGCTGTGCCTGACTCCATATTCTCTGCCCCGTCAGCAGTCTCGGGGCTGTGCTGGTGGGAGGGTGTGAGGGTCCACGGCTTTGTGGGTGGCCCGGTGTGAGTGGGGCTCTGCTGGACTTTCTGCAGGAGTTGCCAGGCTGCCACCTGTAAAGAAGAGGATGTGTCACCCATAACTTCCACTGGAGTATCTCTCCGGGCTGAGGTGAGGAAGGAAAAAAAGGAGTGGGGGCCGGGACAGGAGGGGTATCTCAGGCAGGGCAATGGAAAGCTTCCAGAAGAGCGCCCGTGGCCAGGACCATCCTGGCTGACCTGCAGGCACCAAGTTGCCCTGCGTGCTTTCGCTGGTGTGGCTCCACGGCCCTTCCTCTAGGCTTTCAAGCCCTTGTACATATTCAGGTGTTTCACCTGGGAAGGGTGGGAACAGTTCAGCAGCAGCTGGCCTGGGGCTCAGCTCACGTTTACTCACAGAGGCCTCGGCACGGTCCCTCAGCTTTGCAATAAGGACGCTCCTTGCGTGGGCGGGTGGGGCTGCTGGCTGTATGGGAGATGATTCCCCACCTCTGACCAATTTCAGAATTGTTTACCACTGGAGCAAGTGCCTTGGTAGTGTTTTCCTCTGTATAACTGTTATGTTCAGTATCTTATTTTCTTTTTTGGTTCAAGTTAGATTTTATTCCTCTTTTATGTATTTATTGATATAAGCAAGGAAATAATTCATTCTTATAAATACATCAGTGTGAATGGAAGAACTTTTTTTCTGTTTTATTTTTACATTTTATTTTTAAAAATTTTGAAATTTAATTTTATTTATTTTTTTATACACTAGGTTATTATTAGTTATCTATTTTATGCATATACATGTATACAGGTCAATCCCAATCTCCCAACTCATCCCACCACCACCACCCCATGGCTTCCCCCACTTTGTGTCCATACGTTTGTTCTCTACCTCTGTGTCTCTATTTCTGCCCTGCAAACCAGTTCATCTGTAGCATTTTTCTAGGTTCCACATATAGGCATTAATATACAATATTTGTTTTTCTCTTTCTGACTTACTTCACTCTGTATGACAGTCTCTAGATCCATCAACTTTTCTACAAATGACTCAGTTTCATTCCTTTTTATGGCTGAGTAATATTCCATTTTATATATGTACCACATCTTTATCCATTCGTCTGTCTGTGGGCATTTAGGTTGCTTCCATTACCTGGCTATTGTAAATAGTGCTGCAATGAACATTGTGGTGAATGTGTCTCTGTGATTTATGGATTTCTCTGGGTATATGCCCAGAAGTGGGATTGCTGGATCCTATGGTAATTCTCTTTTTAGTTTTTTAAAGGAACCTCCATACTGTTCTCCATAGTGACTGTATCAATTTACATTCCCACCAATAGCGGAAGAGGGTTCCTTTTGTCCACACCCTCCCCAGAATTTGTTGTTTGTAGATTATCTGATGATGCCGATTCTAACAGGTGTGAGGTCTTACCTCATTGTAGTTTTGATTTGCATTTCTCTAATAATTAGTGATGTTGAGCAGCTTTTCATGTGCGTCTTGGCCATCTCTGTGTCTTCTTTGAAGAAACGTCTATTTAGATCCTCTGCCCATTTTTGTATTGGGTTGTTTGTTGTATTAATATTAAGCTGCATGAGCTGTATATATATATTGGCGATTAAACCTTTGTCCATTGATTCGTTTGTGAACGTTTTCGCCCCTTCTGAGGGTTACCTTTTTCCATTCCCGTTTTTTTAACAAAGAAAGAAAGAAAGCAAAAGAATCAGAACACTAATGTGCGTGAAATATGCCTCTTGAAACTGTCGTTTTGAAATATGGACGTCTTTTGAATTTTTTGGTCGATATATGACCCCAGGATTTGTTTTCAGGGCAGGTGTCATTTACAGGCCTGTAATGATTTGGAATATCCCCCGACCATTAGCGCTGGGATTAAAGCTGCTGTTGTGTGAAACGGCCACAAAGTGGCAGCAGTTCTCCCTTACCAAATCTGGTTACTAGGGCAGCAGAGCCTCAATGGAAGTCGCATTCTAGATTGGAATGTAGAACGGAATGTGCCAGGAGAAAGCCCCTCAAGTTTGTCTCACTACTTCTTGTTCGTGTTTTTAATTAATTTTTTATTTTTTATTACAGCAAGTTTGAGTACAACGTTTAGCTTGTTGTAGGTGTGCAAGAGGTGGTTCTTTTACACATATACATATGTCTGTTCTTCCTGGGATCCTTTTCCCAGGTTCGTTATGACAGAATGTTGAGTAGTCTTCTCTTGGTACTCCGTAGGTCTTTGGTGATTATATACGTCTCCTGTGTTTGTATATGTCTGTTAACACCAATATCATAATGAATTCAATCCTCACACCTTTCCTTTGGTGAACCATAAGTTTGTTTAATGAATCTTTGATTGCCCTTCTCCGTGGAAATATCTGCCCTCGTATCAATTTATAGGTAACACCTATAAGTGATATGATATGATATGTGTCTTTCACTTTCTGACTTACTCCAAGTCACGTGATTACCTCTAGACGCCTCTACGGTGCTGCAAATGGCATAGTGTGCTTTTTTTCCTTGGCGAATATTCTGTCTTAGCGAGGTCCATTTTCTGCAATGTGATTCCCTGAGGGCTGAGGATTAGCTGACCTGGGCAGCCTGACCCTGCCGGCAAGCCCTCCCCAGGTGTGCCTGGGTTGAGGTCAATATAAACAGCACTCCAGGCAGCAATAGCCCCTGCAGCTGTGCCTGACTCCATATTCTCTGCCCCGTCAGCAGTCTCGGGGCTGTGCTGGTGGGAGGGTGTGAGGGTCCACGGCTTTGTGGGTGGCCCGGTGTGAGTGGGGCTCTGCTGGACTTTCTGCAGGAGTTGCCAGGCTGCCACCTGTAAAGAAGAGGATGTGTCACCCATAACTTCCACTGGAGTATCTCTCCGGGCTGAGGTGAGGAAGGAAAAAAAGGAGTGGGGGCCGGGACAGGAGGGGTATCTCAGGCAGGGCAATGGAAAGCTTCCAGAAGAGCGCCCGTGGCCAGGACCATCCTGGCTGACCTGCAGGCACCAAGTTGCCCTGCGTGCTTTCGCTGGTGTGGCTCCACGGCCCTTCCTCTAGGCTTTCAAGCCCTTGTACATATTCAGGTGTTTCACCTGGGAAGGGTGGGAACAGTTCAGCAGCAGCTGGCCTGGGGCTCAGCTCACGTTTACTCACAGAGGCCTCGGCACGGTCCCTCAGCTTTGCAATAAGGACGCTCCTTGCGTGGGCGGGTGGGGCTGCTGGCTGTATGGGAGATGATTCCCCACCTCTGACCAATTTCAGAATTGTTTACCACTGGAGCAAGTGCCTTGGTAGTGTTTTCCTCTGTATAACTGTTATGTTCAGTATCTTATTTTCTTTTTTGGTTCAAGTTAGATTTTATTCCTCTTTTATGTATTTATTGATATAAGCAAGGAAATAATTCATTCTTATAAATACATCAGTGTGAATGGAAGAACTTTTTTTCTGTTTTATTTTTACATTTTATTTTTAAAAATTTTGAAATTTAATTTTATTTATTTTTTTATACACTAGGTTATTATTAGTTATCTATTTTATGCATATACATGTATACAGGTCAATCCCAATCTCCCAACTCATCCCACCACCACCACCCCATGGCTTCCCCCACTTTGTGTCCATACGTTTGTTCTCTACCTCTGTGTCTCTATTTCTGCCCTGCAAACCAGTTCATCTGTAGCATTTTTCTAGGTTCCACATATAGGCATTAATATACAATATTTGTTTTTCTCTTTCTGACTTACTTCACTCTGTATGACAGTCTCTAGATCCATCAACTTCTCTACAAATGACTCAGTTTCATTCCTTTTTATGGCTGAGTAATATTCCATTTTATATATGTACCACATCTTTATCCATTCATCTGTCTGTGGGCATTTAGGTTGCTTCCATTACCTGGCTATTGTAAATAGTGCTGCAATGAACACTGTGGTGAATGTGTCTCTGTGATTTATGGTTTTCTCTGGGTATATGCCCAGAAGTGGGATTGCTGGATCCTATGGTAATTCTCTTTTTAGTTTTTTAAAGGAACCTCCATACTGTTCTCCATAGTGACTGTATCAATTTACATTCCCACCAATAGCGGAAGAGGGTTCCTTTTGTCCACACCCTCCCCAGAATTTGTTGTTTGTAGATTATCTGATGATGCCGATTCTAACAGGTGTGAGGTCTTACCTCATTGTAGTTTTGATTTGCATTTCTCTAATAATTAGTGATGTTGAGCAGCTTGTCATGTGCGTCTTGGCCATCTCTGTGTCTTCTTTGAAGAAACGTCTATTTAGATCTTCTGCCCATTTTTGTATTGGGTTGTTTGTTTTATTAATATTAAGCGGCATGAGCTGTTTATATATATTGGAGATTAAACCTTTGTCCATTGATTCGTTTGTGAACGTTTTCGCCCATTCTGAGGGTTGCCTTTTTCCATTCCCGTATTTTTAACAAAGAAAGAAAGCAAGCAAAAGAAGCAGAACACTAATGTGCGTGAAATATGCCTCTTGAAACTGTCGTTTTCAAATATGGACGTCTTTTGAATTTTTTGGTCGATATATGACCCCAGGATTTGTTTTCAGGGCAGGTGTCATTTACAGGCCTGTAATGATTTGGAATATCCACTGACCATTAGCGCTGGGATTAAAGCTGCTGTTGTGTGAAACGGCCACAAGGTGGCAGCAGTTCTCCCTTACCAAATCTGGTTACTAGGGCAGCAGAGCCTCAATGGAAGTCGCGTTCTAGATTGGAATGTAGAACGGAATGTGCCAGGAGAAAGCCCCTCAAGTTTGTCTCACTACTTCTTGTTCGTGTTTTTAATTTATTTTTTTATTTTTTATTACAGCAAGTTTGAGTACAACGTTTAGCTTGTTGTAGGTGTGGAAGAGGTGGTTCTTTTACACATATACATATGTCTGTTCTTCCTGGGATCCTTTTCCCATGTACGTTATGACAGAATGTTGAGTAGTCTTCTCTTGGTACTCCGTAGGTCTTTGGTGATTATATACGTCTACTGTGTTTGTATATGTCTGTTAACCCCAATATCGTAATGTATTCAATGCTCACACCTTTCCTTTGGTGAACCATAAGTTTGTTTAATGAATCTGTGATTGCCCTTCTCCGTGGAAATATCTGCCCTGGTATCAATTTATACCTAACACCTATAAGTGATATGATATGATATGTGTCTTTCACTTTCTGACTTACTCCAAGTCACGTGATTACCTCTTGACTCATCTACGGTGCTGCAAATGGCATTGTGTCCTTTTTTTCCTTGGCGAATATTCTGTCTTAGCGAGGTCCATTTTCTGCAATGTGATTCCCTGAGGGCTGAGGATTAGCTGACATGGGCAGCCTGACGCTGCCGGCAAGCCCTCCCCAGGTGTGCATGGGTTGAGGTCAATATAAACAGCACTCCAGGCAGCTATAGCCCCTGCAGCTGTGCCTGACTCCATATTCTCTGCCCCGTCAGCAGTCTCGGGGCTGTGCTGGTGGGAGGGTGTGAGGGTCCACGGCTTTGTGGGCGGCCCGGTGTGAGTGGGGCTCTGCTGGACTTTCTGCAGGAGTTGCCAGGCTGCCACCTGTAAAGAAGAGGATGTGTCACCCATAACTTCCACTGGAATATCTCTCCGGGCTGAGTTGAGGAAGGAAAAAAAAGGAGTGGGGGCCGTGACAGGAGGGGTATCTCAGGCAGGGCAATGGAAAGCTTCCAGAAGAGCGCCCGTGGCCAGGACCATCCTGGCTGACCTGCAGGCACCAAGTTGGCCTGCGTGCTCTCGCTGGTGTGGCTCCACGGCCCTTCCACTAGGCTTTCAAGCCCTTGTACATATTCAGCTGTTTCACATGGTAAGGGTGGGAACAGTTCAGCAGCAGCTGGCCTGGGGCTCAGCTCACGTTTACTCACAGAGGCCTCGGCACGGTCCCACAGCTTTGCAATAAGGACGTTCCTTGCGTGGGCGGGCGGGGCTGCTGGCTGTATCGGGGATGATTCCCCACCTCTGACCAATTTCAGAATGATTTACCACTGGAGCAAGTGCCTTGGTTGTGTTTCCCTCTGTATAACTGTTAGGTTCAGCATTTTTTTTTTTTTTTGGTTCAAGTTAGATTTTATTCCTCTTTTATGTATTTATGGATATAAGCATGGAAATAATTCATTCTTATAAATACATCAGTGTGAATGGAAGGACTTTTTTTCTGTTTTATTTTTACATTTTATTTTTAAAAATTTTGAAATTTAATTTTATTTATTTTTTTATACAGTAGGTTATTATTAGTTATCTATTTTATGCATAGACATGTATACAGGTCAATCCCAATCTCCCAACTCATCCCACCACCACCACCCCATGGCTTCCCCCACTTTGTGTCCATACATTTGTTCTCTGCCTCTGTGTCTCTATCTCTGCCCTGCAAACCAGTTCATCTGTACCATTTTTCTAGGTTCCACATATAGGCATTAATATACAATATTTGTTTTTCTCTTTCTGACTTACTTCAGTCTGTATGACAGTCTCTAGAACCGTCAACTTCTCTACAAATGACCCAGTTTCATTCCTTTTTATGGCTGAGTAATATTCCATTTTATATATGTACCACATCTTTATCCATTCGTCTGTCTGGGGCCATTTAGGTTGCTTCCATTACCTGGCTATTGTAAATAGTGCTGCAATGAACATTGTGGTGAATGTGTCTCTGTGATTTATGGTTTTCTCTGGGTAAATGCCCAGAAGTGGGATTGATGGATCCTATGGTAATTCTCTTTTTAGTTTTTTAAAGGAACCTCCATACTGTTCTCCATAGTGACTGTATGAATTTACATTCCCACCAATAGCGGGAGAGGGTTCCTTTTGTCCACACCCTCCCCAGAATTTGTTGTTTGTAGATTATCTGATGATGCCGATTCTAACAGGTGTGAGGTCTTACCTCATTGTAGTTTTGATCTGCATTTCTCTAATAATTAGTGATGTTGAGCAGCTTTTCATGTGCGTCTTGGCCATCTCTGTGTCTTCTTTGAAGAAACGTCTATTTAGATCTTCTGCCCATTTTTGTATTGGGTTGTTTGTTTTATTAATATTAAGCTGCATGAGCTGTTTATATATATTGGAGATTAAACCTTTGTCCATTGATTCGTTTGTGAACGTTTTCGCCCATTCTGAGGGTTGCCTTTTTCCATTCCCGTTTTTTTAACAAAGAAAGAAAGAAAGCAAAAGAAGCAGAACACTAATGTGCGTGAAATATGCCTCTTGAAACTGTCGTTTTGAAATATGGACGTCTTTTGAATTTTTTGGTCGATATATGACCCCAGGATTTGTTTTCAGGGCAGGTGTCATTTACAGGCCTGTAATGATTTGGAATATCCACTGACCATTAGCGCTGGGATTAAAGCTGCTGTTGTGTGAAACGGCCACAAGGTGGCAGCAGTTCTCCCTTACCGAATCCGGTTACTAGGGCAGCAGAGCCTCAATGGAAGTCGCGTTCTAGATTGGAATGTAGAACGGAATGTGCCAGGAGAAAGCCCCTCAAGTTTGTCTCACTACTTCTTGTTCGTGTTTTTAATTTAATTTTTTATTTTTTATTACAGCAAGTTTGAGTACAACGTTTAGCTTGTTGTAGGTGTGCAAGAGGTGGTTCTTTTACACATATACATATGTCTGTTCTTCCTGGGATCCTTTTCCCATGTACGTTATGACAGAATGTTGAGTAGTCTTCTCTTGGTACTCCGTAGGTCTTTGGTGATTATATACGTCTACTGTGTTTGTGTATGTCTGTTAACCCCAATATCGTAATGAATTCAATGCTCACACCTTTCCTTTGGTGAACCATAAGTTTGTTTAATGAATCTGTGATTGCCCTTCTCCGTGGAAATATCTGCCCTGGTATCATTTTATACGTAACACCTATAAGTGATATGATATGATATGTGTCTTTCACTTTCTGACTTACTCCAAGTCACGTGATTACCTCTAGACTCATCTACGGTGCTGCAAATGGCATTGTGTCCTTTTTTCCCTTGGCAAATATTCTGTCTTAGCGAGGTCCATTTTCTGCAATGTGATTCCCTGAGGGCTGAGGATTAGCTGACATGGGCAGCCTGACGCTGCCGGCAAGCCCTCCCCAGGTGTGCCTGGGGTGAGGTCAATATAAACAGCACTCCAGGCAGCAATAGCCCCTGCAGCTGTGCCTGACTCCATATTCTTTGCCCCGTCAGCAGTCTCGGGGCTGTGCTGGTGGGAGGGTGAGAGGGTCCACGGCTTTGTGGGCGGCCCGGTGTGAGTGGGGCTCTGCTGGAATTTCTGCAGGAGTTGCCAGGCTGCCACCTGTAAAGAAGAGGATGTGTCACCCATAACTTCCACTGGAATATCTCTCCGGGCTGAGGTGAGGAAGGAAAAAAAGGAGTGGGGGCCGTGACAGGAGGGGTATCTCAGGCAGGGCGATGGAAATCTTCCAGAAGAGCGCCCGTGGCCAGGACCATCCTGGCTGACCTGCAGGCACCAAGTTGGCCTGAGTGCTGTCGCTGGTGTGGCTCCACGGCCCTTCCTCTAGGCTTTCAAGCCCTTGTACATATTCAGGTGTTTCACCTGGGAAGGGTGGGAACAGTTCAGTAGCAGCTGGCCTGGGGCTCAGCTCACGTTTACTCACAGAGGCCTCGGCAGGGTCCAACAGCTTTGCAATAAGGACGCTCCTTGCGTGGGCGGGCGGGGCTGCTGGCTGTATGGGGGATGATTCCCCACCTCTGAACAATTTCAGAATTGTTTACCACTGGAGCAAGTGCCTTGGTTGTGTTTCCCTCTGTATAACTGTTAGGTTCAGCTTTTTTTTTCTTTTTTGGTACAAGTTAGATTTTATTCCTCTTTTATGTATTTATGGATATAAGCATGGAAATAATTCATTCTTATAAATACATCAGTGTGAATGGAAGAAGTTTTTTTCTGTTTTATTTTTACATTTTATTTTTAAAAATTTTGAAATTTAATTTTATTTATTTTTTTATACAGTAGGTTATTATTAGTTATCTATTTTATGCATAGACATGTATACAGGTCAATCCCAATCTCCCAACTCATCCCACCACCACCACCCCATGGCTTCCCCCACTTTGTGTCCATACGTTTGTTCTCTACCTCTGTGTCTCTATCTCTGCCCTGCAAACCAGTTCATCTGTATCATTTTTCTAGGTTCCACATATAGGCATTAATATACAATATTTGTTTTTCTCTTTCTGACTTACTTCACTCTGTATGACAGTCTCTAGATCCGTCAACTTCTCTACAAATGACCCAGTTTCATTCCTTTTTATGGCTAAGTAATATTCCATTTTATATATATACCACATCTTTATCCATTCGTCTGTCTGTGGGCATTTAGGTTGCTTCCATTACCTGGCTATTGTAAATAGTGCTGCAATGAACACTGTGGTGAATGTGTCTCTGTGATTTATGGTTTTCCCTGGGTAAATGCCCAGAAGTGGGATTGCTGGATCCTATGGTAATTCTCTTTTTAGTTTTTTAAAGGAACCTCCATGCTGTTCTCCATAGTGACTGTATCAATTTACATTCCCACCAATAGCGGAAGAGGGTTCCTTTTGTCCACACCCTCCCCAGAATTTGTTGTTTGTAGATTATCTGATGATGCCGATTGTAACAGGTGTGAGGTCTTACCTCATTGTAGTTTTGATTTGCATTTCTCTAATAATTAGTGATGTTGAGCAGCTTTTCATGTGCGTCTTGGCCATCTCTGTGTCTTCTTTGAAGAAACGTCTATTTAGATCTTCTGCCCATTTTTGTATTGGGTTGTTTGTTTTATTAATATTAAGCTGCATGAGCTGTTTATATATATTGGAGATTAAACCTTTGTCCATTGATTCGTTTGTGAACGTTTTCGCCCATTCTGAGGGTTGCCTTTTTCCATTCCCGTTTTTTTAACAAAGAAAGCAAGCAAGCAAAAGAAGCAGAACACTAATGTGCGTGAAATATGCCTCTTGAAACTGTCGTTTTGAAATATGGACGTCTTTTGAATTTTTTGGTCGATATATGACCCCAGGATTTGTTTTCAGGGCAGGTGTCATTTACAGGCCTGTAATGATTTGGAATATCCACTGACCATTAGCGCTGGGATTAAAGCTGCTGTTGTGTGAAACGGCCACAAGGTGGCAGCAGTTCTCTCTTACCAAATCTGGTTACTAGGGCAGCAGAGCCTCAATGGAAGTCGCGTTCTAGATTGGAATGTAGAACGGAATGTGCCAGGAGAAAGCCCCTCACGTTTGTCTCACTACTTCTTGTTCGTGTTTTTAATTTATTTTTTTATTTTTTATTACAGCAAGTTTGAGTACAACGTTTAGCTTGTTGTAGGTGTGCAAGAGGTGGTTCTTTTACACATATACATATGTCTGTTCTTCCTGGGATCCTTTTCCCATGTACGTTATGACAGAATGTTGAGTAGTCTTCTCTTGGTACTCCGTAGGTCTTTGGTGATTATATACGTCTACTGTGTTTGTATATGTCTGTTAACCCCAATATCGTAATGTATTCAATGCTCACACCTTTCCTTTGGTGAACCATAAGTTTGTTTAATGAATCTGTGATTGCCCTTCTCCGTGGAAATATCTGCCCTGGTATCAATTTATACCTAACACCTATAAGTGATATGATATGATATGTGTCTTTCACTTTCTGACTTACTCCAAGTCACGTGATTACCTCTTGACTCATCTACGGTGCTGCAAATGGCATTGTGTCCTTTTTTTCCTTGGCGAATATTCTGTCTTAGCGAGGTCCATTTTCTGCAATGTGATTCCCTGAGGGCTGAGGATTAGCTGACATGGGCAGCCTGACGCTGCCGGCAAGCCCTCCCCAGGTGTGCATGAGTTGAGGTCAATATAAACAGCACTCCAGGCAGCTATAGCCCCTGCAGCTGTGCCTGACTCCATATTCTCTGCCCCGTCAGCAGTCTCGGGGCTGTGCTGGTGGGAGGGTGTGAGGGTCCACGGCTTTGTGGGCGGCCCGGTGTGAGTGGGGCTCTGCTGGAATTTCTGCAGGAGTTGCCAGGCTGCCACCTGTAAAGAAGAGAATGTGTCACCCATAACTTCCACTGGAATATCTCTCCGGGCTGAGGTGAGTAAGGAAAAAAAGGAGTGGGGGCCGGGACAGGAGGGGTATCACAGGCAGGGCGATGGAAAGCTTCCAGAAGAGCGCCCGTGGCCAGGACCATCCTGGCTGACCTGCAGGCACCAAGTTGGCCTGCGTGCTGTCGCTGGAGTGGCTCCACGGCCCTTCCTCTAGGCTTTCAAGCCCTTGTACATATTCAGGTGTTTCACCTGGGAAGGGTGGGAACAGTTCAGCAGCAGCTGGCCTGGGGCTCAGCTCACGTTTACTCACAGAGGCCTCGGCAGGGTCCAACAGCTTTGCAATAAGGACGCTCCTTGCGTGGGCGGGCGGGGCTGCTGGCTGTATGGGGGATGATTCCCCACCTCTGACCAATTTCAGAATTGTTTACCACTGGAGCAAGTGCCTTGGTTGTGTTTCCCTCTGTATAACTGTTAGGTTCAGCTTTTTTTTTTCTTTTTTGGTTCAAGTTAGATTTTATTCCTCTTTTATGTATTTATGGATATAAGCATGGAAATAATTCATTCTTATAAATACATCAGTGTGAATGGAAGAACTTTTTTTCTGTTTTATTTTTACATTTTATTTTTAAAATTTTTGAAATTTAATTTTATTTATTTTTTTATACATTAGGTTATTATTAGTTATCTATTTTATGCATAGACATGTATACAGGTCAATCCCAATCTCCCAACTCATCCCACCACCACCACCCCATGGCTTCCCCCACTTTGTGTCCATACGTTTGTTCTCTGCCTCTGTGTCTCTATCTCTGCCCTGCAAACCAGTTCATCTGTACCATTTTTCTAGGTTCCACATATAGGCATTAATATACAATATTTGTTTTTCTCTTTCTGACTTACTTCAGTCTGTATGACAGTCTCTAGATCCGTCAACTTCTCTACAAATGACCCAGTTTAATTCCTTTTTATGGCTGAGTAATATTCCATTTTATATATGTACCACATCTTTATCCATTCGTCTGTCTGTGGGCATTTAGGTTGCTTCCATTACATGGCTATTGTAAATAGTGCTGCAATGAACATTGTGGTGAATGTGTCTCTGTAATCTATGGTTTTCTCTGGGTAAATGCCCAGAAGTGGTATTGCTGGATCCTATGGTTATTCTCTTTTTAGTTTTTTAAAGGAACCTCCATACTGTTCTCCATAGTGACTGTATCAATTTACATTCCCACCAATAGCGGAAGAGGGTTCCTTTTGTCCACACCCTCCCCAGAATTTGTTGTTTGTAGATTATCTGATGATGCCGATTCTAACAGTTGTGAGGTCTTACCTCATTGTAGTTTTGATTTGCATTTCTCTAATAATTAATGATGTTGAGCAGCTTGTCATGTGCGTCTTGGCCATCTCTGTGTCTTCTTTGAAGAAACGTCTATTTAGCTCTTCTGCCCATTTTTGTATTGGATTGTTTGTTTTATTAATATTAAGCTGCATGAGCTGTTTATATATATTGGAGATTAAACCTTTGTCCATTGATTCGTTTGTGAACGTTTTCGCCCATTCTGAGGGTTGCCTTTTTCCATTCCCGTTTTTTTAACAAAGCAAGCAAGCAAGCAAAAGAAGCAGAACACTAATGTGCGTGAAATATGCCTCTTGAAACTGTCGTTTTGAAATATGGACGTCTTTTGAATTTTTTGGTCGATATATGACCCCAGGATTTGTTTTCAGGGCAGGTGTCATTTACAGGCCTGTAATGATTTGGAATATCCACTGACCATTAGCGCTGGGATTAAAGCTGCTGTTGTGTGAAACGGCCACAAGGTGGCAGCAGTTCTCCCTTACCGAATCCGGTTACTAGGGCAGCAGAGCCTCAATGGAAGTCGCGTTCTAGATTGGAATGTAGAACGGAATGTGCCAGGAGAAAGCCCCTCAAGTTTGTCTCACTACTTCTTGTTCGTGTTTTTAATTTAATTTTTTATTTTTTATTACAGCAAGTTTGAGTACAACGTTTAGCTTGTTGTAGGTGTGCAAGAGGTGGTTCTTTTACACATATACATATGTCTGTTCTTCCTGGGATCCTTTTCCCATGTTCGTTATGACAGAATGTTGAGTAGTCTTCTCTTGGTACTCCGTAGGTCTTTGGTGATTATATACGTCTACTGTGTTTGTATATGTCTGTTAACCCCAATATCGTAATGAATTCAATCCTCACACCTTTCTTTTTGTGTACCATAAGTTTGTTTAATGAATCTGTGATTGCCCTTCTCCGTGGAAATATCTGCCCTGGTATCACTTTATACGTAACACCTATAAGTGATATGATATGATATGTGTCTTTCACTTTCTGACTTACTCCAAGTCACGTGATTACCTCTAGACTCATCTACGGTGCTGCAAATGGCATTGTGTCCTTTTTTCCCTTGGCGAATATTCTGTCTTAGCGAGGTCCATTTTCTGCAATGTGATTCCCAGAGGGCTGAGGATTAGCTGACCTGGGCAGCCTGACCCTGCCGGCAAGCCCTCCCCAGGTGTGCCAGGGTTGAGGTCAATATAAACAGCACTCCAGGCAGCAATAGCCCCTGCAGCTGTGCCTGACTCCATATTCTCTGCCCCGTCAGCAGTCTCGGGGCTGTGCTGCTGGGAGGGTGTGAGGGTCCACGGCTTTGTGGGCGGCCCGGTGTGAGTGGGGCTCTGCTGGAATTTCTGCAGGAGTTGCCAGGCTGCCACCTGTAAAGAAGAGGATGTGTCACCCATAACTTCCACTGGAATATCTCTCCGGGCTGAGGTGAGGAAGGAAAAAAAGGAGTGGGGGCCGGGACAGGAGGGGTATCTCAGGCAGGGCAATGGAAAGCTTCCAGAAGAGCGCCCGTGGCCAGGACCATCCTGGCTGACCTGCAGGCACCTAGTTGGCCTGCGTGCTCTCGCTGGTGTGGCTCCACGGCCCTTCCTCTAGGCTTTCAAGCCCTTGTACATATTCAGGTGTTTCACCTGGGAAGGGTGGGAACAGTTCAGCAGCAGCTGGCCTGGGGCTCAGCTCACGTTTACTCACAGAGGCCTCGGCACGGTCCCCCAGCTTTGCAATAAGGACGATCCTTGCCTGGGCGGGTGGGGCTGCTGGCTGTATGGGAGATGATTCCCCACCTCTGACCAATTTCAGAATTGTTTACCACTGGAGCAAGTGCCTTGGTAGTGTTTTCCTCTGTATAACTGTTATTGTCAATTTCTTTTTTTTTTCTTTTTTGGTTCAAGTTAGATTTTATTCCTCTTTTATGTATTTATAGATATAAGCATGGAAATAATTCATTCTTATAAATACATCAGTGCGAATGGAAGAACTTTTTTTCTGTTTTGTTTTTACATTTTATTTTTAAAAATTTTGAAATTTAATTTTATTTATTTTTTTTATACAGTAGGTTATTATTAGTTATCTATTTTATGCATAGACATGTATACAGGTCAATCCCAATCTCCCAACTCATTCCACGACCACCACCCCATGGCTTCCCCCACTTTGTGTCCATACGTTTGTTCTCTACCTCTGTGTCTCTATTTCTGCCCTGCAAACCAGTTCATCTGTAGCATTTTTCTAGGTTCCACATATAGGCATTAATATACAATATTTGTTTTTCTCTTTCTGACTTACTTCACTCTGTATGACAGTCTCTAGATCCATCAACTTCTCTACAAATGACTCAGTTTCATTCCTTTTTATGGCTGAGTAATATTCCATTTTATATATGTACCACATCTTTATCCATTCGTCTGTCTGTGGGCATTTAGGTTGCTTCCATTACCTGGCTATTTTAAATAGTGCTGCAATGAACATTGTGGTGAATGTGTCTCTGTGATTTATGGTTTTCTCTGGGTATATGCCCAGAAGTGGGATTGCTGGATCCTATGGTAATTCTCTTTTTAGTTTTTAAAGGAACCTCCATACTGTTCTCCATAGTGACTGTATCAATTTACATTCCCACCAATAGCGGAAGAGGGTTCCTTTTGTCCACACCCTCCCCAGAATTTGTTGTTTGTTGATTATCTGATGATGCCGATTCTAACAGGTGTGAGGTCTTACCTCATTGTAGTTTTGATTTGCATTTCTCTAATAATTAGTGATGTTGAGCAGCTTTTCATGTGCGTCTTGGCCATCTCTGTATCTTCTTTGCAGTAACGTCTATTTAGATCTTCTGCCCATTTTTGTATTGGGTTGTTTGTTGTATTAATATTAAGCTGCATGAGCTGTATATATATATTGGAGATTAAACCTTTGTCCATTGATTCGTTTGTGAACGTTTTCGCCCATTCTGAGGGTTACCTTTTTCCATTCCCGTTTTTTTAACAAAGAAAGAAAGAAATCAAAAGAAGCAGAACACTAATGTGCGTGAAATATGCCTCTTGAAACTGTCGTTTTGAAATATGGACGTCTTTTGATTTTTTGGTCGATATATGACCCCAGGATTTTTTTTCCGGGCAGGTGTCATTTACAGGCCTGTAATGATTTGGAATATCCACTGACCATTAGCGCTGGGATTAAAGCTGCTGTTGTGTGAACGGCCACAAGGTGGCAGCAGTTCTCCCTTACCAAATCTGGTTACTAGGGTAGCAGAGCCTCAATGGAAGTCGCGTTCTAGATTGGAATGTAGAACGGAATGTGCCAGGAGAAAGCCCCTCAAGTTTGTCTCACTACTTCTTGTTCGTGTTTTTAATTTAATTTTTTATTTTTTATTACAGCAAGTTTGAGTACAACGTTTAGCTTGTTGTAGGTGTGCAAGAGGTGGTTCTTTTACACATATACATATGTCTGTTCTTCCTGGGATCCTTTTCCCATGTACGTTATGACAGAATGTTGAGTAGTCTTCTCTTGGTACTCCGTAGGTCTTTGGTGATTATATACGTCTACTGTGTTTGTATATGTCTGTTAACCCCAATATCGTAATGAATTCAATCCTCACACCTTTCCTTTGGTGAACCATAAGTTTGTTTAATGAATCTGTGATTGCCCTTCTCCGTGGAAATATCTGCCCTGGTATCAATTTATAGGTAACACCTATAAGTGATATGATATGATATGTGTCTTTCACTTTCTGACTTATTCCAGGTCACGTTGTTACCTCTAGACTCATCTACGGTGCTGCAAATGGCATTGTGTGCTTCTTTTCCTTGGCGAATATTCTGTCTTAGCGAGGTCCATTTTCTGCAATGTGATTCCCTGAGGGCTGAGGATTAGCTGACCTGGGCAGCCTGACCCTGCCGGCAAGCCCTCCCCAGGTGTGCCTGTGTTGAGGTCAATATAAACAGCACTCCAGGCAGCAATAGCCCCTGCAGCTGTGCCTGACTCCATATTCTCTGCCCCGTCAGCAGTCTCGGGGCTGTGCTGGTGGGAGGGTGTGAGGGTCCACGGCTTTGTGGGTGGCCCGGTGTGAGTGGGGCTCTGCTGGACTTACTGCAGGAGTTGCCAGGCTGCCACCTGTAAAGAAGAGGATGTGTCACCCATAACTTCCACTGGAATATCTCTCCGTTCTGAGGTGAGGAAGGAAAAAAAGGAGTGGGGGACGGGACAGGAGGGTTATCTCAGGCAGGGCAATGGAAAGCTTCCAGAAGAGCGCCCGTGGCCAGGACCATCCTGGCTGACCTGCAGGCACCAAGGTGGCCTGCGGGCTGTCACTGGTGTGGCTCCACGGCCCTTCCTCTAGGCTTTCAAGCCCTTGTACATATTCAGGTGTTTCACCTGGGAAGGGTGGGAACAGTTCAGCAGCAGCTGGCCTGGGGCTCAGCTCACGTTTACTCACAGAGGCCTCGGCACGGTCCCCCAGCTTTGCAATAAGGACGCTCCTTGCGTGGGCAGGCGGGGCTGCTGGCTCTATGGGAGATGATTCCCCACCTCTGACCAATTTCAGAATTGTTTACCACTGGAGCAAGTGCCTTGGTAGTGATTTCCTCTGTATAACTGTTAGGTTCAGTTTTTTTTTTTCTTTTTTGGTTCAAGTTAGATTTTATTCCTCTTTTATGTATTTATGGATATAAGCATGGAAATAATTCATTCTTATAAATACATCATTGTGAATGGACGAATATTTTTTCTGTTTTATTTTTACATTTTATATTTAAAATTTTTGAAATTTAATTTTATTTATTTTTTTTATACAGTAGGTTATTATTAGTTATCTATTTTATACATAGACATGTATACAGGTCAATCCCAATCTCCCAACTCATTCCACGACCACCACCCCATGGCTTCCCCCACTTTGTGTCCATACGTTTGTTCTCTACCTCTGTGTCTCTATTTCTGCCCTGCACACCAGTTCATCTGTAGCATTTTTCTAGGTTCCACATATAGGCATTAATATACAATATTTGTTTTTCTCTTTCTGACTGACTTCACTCTGTATGACAGTCTCTAGATCCATCAACTTCTCTACAAATGACCCAGTTTCATTCCTTTTTATGGCTGAGTAATATTCCATTTTATATATGTACCACATCTTTATCCATTCGTCTGTCTGTGGGCATTTAGGTTGCTTCCATTACCTGGCTATTGTAAATAGTGCTGCAATGAACATTGTGGTGAATGTGTCTTTGTGATTTATGGTTTTCTCTGTGTATATGCCCAAAAGTGGGATTGCTGGATCCTATTGTAATTCTGTTTGTAGTTTTTTAAAGGAACCTCCATGCTGTTCTCCATAGTGACTGTATCAATTTACATTCCCACCAATATCGGAAAAGGGTTCCTTTTGTCCACACCCTCCCCAGAATTTGTTGTTTGTAGATTATCTGATGATGCCGATTCTAACAGGTGTGAGGTCTTACCTCATTGTAGTTTTGATTTGCATTTCTCTAATAATTAGTGATGTTGAGCAGCTTTTCATGTGCGTCTTGGCCATCTCTGTGTCTTCTTTGAAGAAACGTCTATTTAGATCTTCTGCCCATTTTTGTATTGGGTTGTTTGTTTTATTAATATTAAGCTGCATGAGCTGTTTATATATATTGGAGATTAAACCTTTGTCCATTGATTCGTTTGTGAAAGTTTTCGCCCATTCTGAGGTTTGCCTTTTTCCATTCCCGTTTTTTTAACAAAGAAAGAAAGAAAGCAAAATTATCAGAACACTAATGTGCGTGAAATATGCCTCTTGAAACTGTCGTTTTGAAATATGGACGTCTTTTGAATTTTTTGGTCGATATATGACCCCAGGATTTGTTTTCAGGGCAGGGGTCATTTACAGGCCTGTAATGATTTGCAATATCCACTGACCATTAGCGCTGGGATTAAAGCTGCTGTTGTGTGAAACGGCCACTAGGTGGCAGCAGTTCTCCCTTACCAAATCTTGTTACTAGGGCAGCAGAGCCTCAGTGGAAGTCGCGTTCTAGATTGGAATGTAGAACGGAATGTACCAGGAGAAAGCCCCTCAAGTTTTTCTCACTAATTCTTGTTCGTGTTTTTAATTTAATTTTTTATTTTTTATTACAGCAAGTTTGAGTACAACGTTTAGCTTGTTGTAGGTGTGCAAGTGGTGGTTCTTTTACACGTATACATATGTCTGTTCTTCCTGGGATCCTTTTCCCATGTTCGTTATGACAGAATGTTGAGTAGTCTTCTCTTGGTACTCCGTAGGTCTTTGGTGATTATATACGTCTACTGTGTTTGTATATGTCTGTTAACCCCAATATCATAATGAATTCAATCCTCACACCTTTCCTTTGGTGAACCATAAGTTTGTTTAATGAATCTTTGATTGCCCTTCTCTGTGGAAATATCTGCCCTGGTATCAATTTATAGGTAACACCTATAAGTGATATGATATGATATGTGTCTTTCACTTTCTGACTTACTCCAAGTCACGTGATTACCTCTAGACTCATCTATGGTGCTGCAAATGGCATTGTGTGCTTTTTTTCCTTGGCTAATATTCTGTCTTAGCGAGGTCCATTTTCTGCAATGTGATTCCCTGAGGGCTGAGGATTAGCTGACCTGGGCAGCTTGACCCTGCCGGCAAGCCCTCCCCAGGTGTGCCTGGGTTGAGGTCAATATAAACAGCACTCCAGGCAGCAATAGCCCCTGCAGCTGTGCCTGACTCCATATTCTCTGCCCCGTCAGCAGTCTCGGGGCTGTGCTGGTGGGAGGGTGTGAGGGTCCACGGCTTTGTGGGTGGCCCGGTGTGAGTGGGGCTCTGCTGGACTTTCTGCAGGAGTTGCCAGGCTGCCACCTGTAAAGAAGAGGATGTGTCACCCATAACTTCCACTGGAGTATCTCTCCGGGCTGAGGTGAGTAAGGAAAAAAAGGAGTGGGGGCCGGGACAGGAGGGGTATCTCAGGCAGGGCAATGGAAAGCTTCCAGAAGAGCGCCCGTGGCCAGGACCATCCTGGCTGACCTGCAGGCACCAAGGTGGCCTGCGGGCTGTCACTGGTGTGGCTCCACGGCCCTTCCTCTAGGCTTTCAAGCCCTTGTACATATTCAGGTGTTTCACCTGGGAAGGGTGGGAACAGTTCAGCAGCAGCTGGCCTGGGGCTCAGCTCACGTTTACTCACAGAGGCCTCGGCACGGTCCCCCAGCTTTGCAATAAGGACGCTCCTTGCGTGGGCGGGTGGGGCTGCTGGCTGTATGGGAGATGATTCCCCACCTCTGACCAATTTCAGAATTGTTTACCACTGGAGCAAGTGCCTTGGTAGTGTTTTCCTCTGTATAACTGTTAGGTTCAGTTTTTTTTTTCTTTTTTGGTTCAAGTTAAATTTTATTCCTCTTTTATGTATTTATAGATATAAGCATGGAAATAATTCATTCTTATAAATACATCAGTGTGAATGGAAGAACTTTTTTTCTGTTTTATTTTTACATTTTATTTTTAAAAATTTTGAAATTTAATTTTATTTATTTTTTTATACACTAGGTTATTATTAGTTATCTATTTTATGCATAGACATGTATACAGGTCAATCCCAATCTCCCAACTCATCCCACCACCACCACCCCATGGCTTCCCCCACTTTGTGTCGATACGTTTGTTCTCTACCTATGTGTCTC
This sequence comes from Mesoplodon bidens, assembly GCF_964165515.1. Classification (NCBI taxonomy): domain Eukaryota; kingdom Metazoa; phylum Chordata; class Mammalia; order Artiodactyla; family Ziphiidae; genus Mesoplodon; species Mesoplodon bidens. The sequence continues at coordinate 205,690 of NW_027672509.1, forward strand.
TATTTCTGCCCTGCAAACCAGTTCATCTGTAGCATTTTTCTAGGTTCCACATATAGGCATTAATATACAATATTTGTTTTTCTCTTTCTGACTTACTTCACTGTGTATGACAGTCTCTAGATCCATCAACTTCTCTACAAATGACTCAGTTTCATTCCTTTTTATGGCTGAGTAATATTCCATTTTATATATGTACCACATCTTTATCCATTCGTCTGTCTGTGGGCATTTAGGTTGCTTCCATTACCTGGCTATTGTAAATAGTGCTGCAATGAACATTGTGATGAATGTGTCTCTGTGATTTATGGTTTTCTCTGGGTATATGCCCAGAAGTGGGATTGCTGGATCCTATGGTAATTCTCTTTTTAGTTTTTTAAAGGAACCTCCATACTGTTCTCCATAGTGACTGTATCAATTTACATTCCCACCAATAGCGGAAGAGGGTTCCTTTTGTCCACACCCTCCCCAGAATTTGTTGTTTGTAGATTATCTGATGATGCCGATTCTAACAGGTGTGAGGTCTTACCTCATTGTAGTTTTGATTTGCATTTCTCTAATAATTAGTGATGTTGAGCAGCTTTTCATGTGCGTCTTGGCCATCTCTGTGTCTTCTTTGAAGAAACGTCTATTTAGATCTTCTGCCCATTTTTGTATTGGGTTGTTTGTTGTATTCTTATTAAGCTGCATGAGCTGTATATATATATTGGAGATTTAACCTTTGTCCATTGATTCGTTTGTGAACGTTTTCGCCCCTTCTGAGGGTTACCTTTTTCCATTCCCGTATTTTTAGGAAAGAAAAAAGAAAGCAAAATTATCAGAACACTAATGTGCGTGAAATATGCCTCTTGAAACTGTCGTTTTGAAATATGGACGTCTTTTGAATTTTTTGGTCGATATATGACCCCAGGATTTGTTTTCAAGGCAGGTGTCATTTACAGGCCTGTAATGATTTGGAATATCCACTGACCATTAGCGCTGGAATTAAAGCTGCTGTTGTGTGAAACGGCCACAAGGTGGCAGCAGTTCTCCCTTACCAAATCTGGTTACTAGGGCAGCAGAGCCTCAATGGAAGTCGCGTTCTAGATTGGAATGTAGAACGGAATGTGCCAGGAGAAAGCCCCTCAAGTGTGTCTCACTACTTCTTGTTCGTGTTTTTAATTTAATTTTTTATTTTTTATTACAGCAAGTTTGAGTACAACGTTTAGCTTGCTGTAGGTGTGCAAGAGGTGGTTCTTTTACACATATACATATGTCTGTTCTTCCTGGGATCCTTTTCCCATCTACGTTATGACAGAATGTTGAGTAGTCTTCTCTTGGTACTCCGTAGGTCTTTGGTGATTATATACGTCTACTGTGTTTGTATATGTCTGTTAACCCCAATATCGTAATGAATTCAATCCTCACACCTTTCCTTTGGTGAACCATAAGTTGGTTTAATGAATCTGTGATTGCCCTTCTCCGTGGAAATATCGGCCCTGGTATCAACTTTTAGGTAACACCTATAAGTGATATGATATGATATGTGTCTTTCAATTTCTGACTTACTACAAGTCACGTGATTACCTCGAGACTCCTCTACGGTGCTGCAAATGGCATTGTGTCCTTTTTTTCCTTGGTGAATATTCTGTCTTAGCGAGGTCCATTTTCTGCAATATGATTCCCTGAGGGCTGAGGATTAGCTGACCTGCACAGCCTGACCCTGCCGGCAAGCCCTCCCCAGGTGTGCCTGGGTTGAGGTAAATATAAACAGCACTCCAGGCTGCAATAGCCCCTGCAGCTGTGCCTGACTCCATATTGTCTGCCCCGTCAGCAGTATCGGGGCTGTGCTGGTGAGAGGGTGTGAGGGTCCACGGCTTTGTGGGTGGCCCGGTGTTAGTGGGGCTCTGCTGGACTTTCGGCAGGAGTTGCCAGGCTGCAACCTGTGTGTCACCCATAACTTCCACTGGAATATCTCTCCGGTCTGAGGTGAGGAAGGAAAAAAAGGAGTGGGGGCCGGGACAGGAGGGGTATCTCAGGCAGGGCAATGGAAAGCTTCCAGAAGAGCGCCCGTGGCCAGGACCATCCTGGCTGACCTGCAGGCACCAAGTTGGCCTGCGTGCTGTCGCTGGTGTGGCTCCACGGCCCTTCCTCTAGGCTTTCAAGCCCTTGTACATATTCAGGTGTTTCACCTGGGAAGGGTGGGAACAGTTCAGCCGCAGCTGGCCTGGGTCTCAGCTCACGTTTACTCACAGAGGCCTCGCCACGGTCCCACAGCTTTGCAATAAGGACGCTCCTTGCGTGGGCTGGCGGGGCTGCTGGCTGTATGGGGGATGATTCCCCACCTCTGACCAATTTCAGAATTGTTTACCACTGGAGCAAGTGCCTTGGTTGTGTTTCCTTCTGTATAACTGTTAGGTTCAGCTTTTTATTTTCTTTTTTGGTTCAAGTTAGATTTTATTCCTCTTTTATGTATTTATGTATATAAGCATGGAAATAATTCATTCTTATAAATACATCAGTGTGAATGGAAGAACTTTTTTTCTGTTTTATTTTTACATTTTATTTTTAAAAAATTTGAAAGTTAATTTTATTTATTTTTTTATACAGTAGGTTATTATTAGTTGTCTATTTTATGCATAGACATGTATACAGGTCAATCCCAATCTCCCAACTCATCCCACCACCACCACCCCATGGCTTCCCCCACTTTGTGTCCATACGTTTGTTCTCTACCTCTGTGTCTCTATTTCTGCCCTGCAAACCAGTTCATCTGTACCATTTTTCTAGGTTCCACATATAGGCATTAATATACAATATTTGTTTTTCTCTTTCTGACTTACTTCACTCTGTATGACAGTCTCTAGATCCATCAACTTCTCTACAAATGACCCAGCTTCATTCCTTTTTATGGCTGAAGTAATATTCCATATTATATATGTACCACATCTTTATCCATTCGTCTGTCTGTGGGCATTTAGGTTGCTTCCATTACCTGGTTATTGTAAATAGTGATGCAATGAACATTGTGGAGAATGTGTCTCTGTGATTTATGGTTTTCTCTGGTTATATGCCCAGAAGTGGGATTGCTGGATCCTAAGGTAATTCTCTTTTTAGTTTTTTAAAGGAACCTCCATACAGTTCTCCGTAGTGACTGTATCAATTTACATTCCCACCAATAGCGGAAGAGGGTTCCTTTTGTCCACACCCTCCCCAGAATTTGTTGTTTGTAGATTATCTGATGATGCCGATTCTAACAGCTGTGAGGTCTTACCCCATTGTAGTTTCGATTTGCATTTCTCTAATAATTAGTGATGTTGAGCAGCTTTTCATGTGCGTCTTGGCCATCTCTGTGTCTTCTTTGAAGAAACGTCTATTTAGATCTTCTGCCCATTTTTGTATTGGGTTGTTTGTTTTATTAATATTAAGCTGCATGAGCTGTTTATATATATTGGAGATTAAACCTTTGTCCATTGATTCGTTTGTGAACGTTTTCTTCGATTCTGAGGGTTGCCTTTTTCCATTCCCGTTCTTTTAACAAAGAAAGAAAGAAAGCAAAAGAAGCAGAACACTAATGTGCGTGAAATATGCCTCTTGAAACTGTCGTTTTGAAATAAGGACGTCTTTTGAATTTTTTGGTCAATATATGACCCCAGGATTTGTTTTCAGGGCAGGTGTCATTTACAGGCCTGTAATGATTTGGAATATCCACTGACCATTAGCGCTGGGATTAAAGCTGCTGTTGTGTGAAACGGCCACAAGGTGGCAGCAGTTCTCCCTTACCAAATGTGGTTACTAGGGCAGCAGAGCCTCAATGGAAGTCTCGTTCTAGATTGGAATGTAGAACGGAATGTGCCAGGAGAAAGCCCCTCAAGTTTGTCTCACTACTTCTTGTTCGTGTTTTTAATTTAATTTTTTATTTTTTATTACAGCAAGTTTGAGTACAACGTTTAGCTTGTTGTAGGTGTGCAAGAGGTGGTTCTTTTACACATATACATATGTCTGTTCTTCCTGGGATCCTTTTCCCATGTACGTTATGACAGAATGTTGAGTAGTCTTCTCTTGGTACTCCGTAGGTCTTTGGTGATTATATACGTCTACCGTGTTTGTATATGTCTGTTAACCCCAATATCGTAATGAATTCAATCCTCACACCTTTCCTTTGGTGAACCATAAGTGTGTTTAATGAATCTGTGATTGCCCTTCTCCGTGGAAATATCTGCCCTGGTATCAATTTATAGGTAACACCTATAAGTGATATGATATGATATGTGTCTTTCACTTTCTGACTTATTCCAGGTCACGTTGTTACCTCTAGACTCATCTACGGTGCTGCAAATGGCATTGTGTGCTTCTTTTCCTTGGCGAATATTCTGTCTTAGCGAGGTCCATTTTCTGCAATGTGATTCCCTGAGGGCTGAGGATTAGCTGACCTGGGCAGCCTGACCCTGCCGGCAAGCCCTCCCCAGGTGTGCCTGGGTTGAGGTCAATATAAACAGCACTCCAGGCAGCAATAGCCCCTGCAGCTGTGCCTGACTCCATATTCTCTGCCCCGTCAGCAGTCTCGGGGCTGTGCTGGTGGGAGGGTGTGAGGGTCCACGGCTTTGTGGGTGGCCCGGTGTGAGTGGGGCTCTGCTGGACTTTCTGCAGGAGTTGCCAGGCTGCCACTTGTAAAGAAGAGGATGTGTCACACATAACTTCCACTGGAGTATCTCTCCGGGCTGAGGTGAGGAAGGAAAAATAGGAGTGGGGGCCGGGACAGGAGGGGTATCTCATGCAGGGCAATGGAAAGCTTCCAGAAGAGCGCCCGTGGCCAGGACCATCCTGGCTGACCTGCAGGCACCAAGTTGGCCTGCGTGCTTTCGCTGGTGTGGCTCCACGGCCCTTCCTCTAGGCTTTCAAGCCCTTGTACATATTCAGGTGTTTCACCTGGGAAGGGTGGGAACAGTTCAGCAGCAGCTGGCCTGGGGCTCAGCTCACGTTTACTCACAGAGGCCTCGGCACGGTCCCCCAGCTTTGCAATAAGGACGCTCCTTGCGTGGGCGGGGGGGGCTGCTGGCTCTATGGGAGATGATTCCCCACCTCTGACCAATTTCAGAATTGTTTACCACTGGAACAAGTGCCTTGGTAGTGATTTCCTCTGTATAACTGTTAGGTTCAATTTTTTTTTTTTTGGTTCAAGTTAGATTTTATTCCTCTTTTATGTATTTATAGATATAAGCATGGAAATAATTCATTCTTATAAATACATCAGTGTGAATGGAAGAACATTTTTTCTGTTTTATTTTTACATTTTATTTTTAAAATTTTTGAAATTTAATTTTATTTATTTATTTTTATACAGTAGGTTATTATTAGTTATCTATTTTATGCATAGACATGTATACAGGTCAATCCCAATCTCCCAACTCATCCCACCACCACCACCCCATGGCTTCCCCCACTTTGTGTCCATACGTTTGTTCTCTACCTCTGTGTCTCTATTTCTGCCCTGCAAACCAGTTCATCTGTAGCATTTTTCTAGGTTCCACATATAGGCATTAATATACAATATTTGTTTTTCTCTTTCTGACTGACTTCACTCTGTATGAGAGTCTCTAGATCCATCAACTTCTCTACAAATGACCCAGTTTCATTCCTTTTTATGGCTGAGTAATATTCCATTTTATATATGTACCACATCTTTATCCATTCGTCTGTCTGTGGGCATTTAGGTTGCTTCCATTACCTGGCTATTTTAAATAGTGCTGCAATGAACATTGTGGTGAATGTGTCTCTGTGATTTATGGTTTCTCTGGGTATATGCCCAGAAGTGGGATTGCTGGATCCTATGGTAATTCTCTTTTTAGTTTTTTAAAGGAACCTCCATACTGTTCTCCATAGTGACTGTATCAATTTACATTCCCACCAATAGCGGAAGAGGGTTCCTTTTGTCCACACCCTCCCCAGAATTTGTTGTTTGTAGATTATCTGATGATGCCGATTCTAACAGGTGTGAGGTCTTACCTCATTGTAGTTTTGATTTGCATTTCTCTAATAATTAGTGATGTTGAGCAGCTTTTCATGTGCGTCTTGGCCATCTCTGTGTCTTCTTTGAAGAAACGTCTATTTAGATCTTCTGTCCATTTTTGTATTGGGTTGTTTGTTGTATTCATATTAAGCTGCATGAGCTGTATATATATATTGGAGATTTAACCTTTGTCCATTGATTCGTTTGTGAACGTTTTCGCCCCTTCTGAGGGTTACCTTTTTCCATTCCCGTATTTTTAACAAAGAAAGAAAGAAAGCAAAAGAATCAGAACACTAATGTGCGTGAAATATGCCTCTTGAAACTGTCGTTTTGAAATATGGACGTCTTTTGAATTTTTTGGTCGATATATGACCCCAGGATTTGTTTTCAGGGCAGGTGTCATTTACAGGCCTGTAATGATTTGGAATATCCACTGACCATTAGCGCTGGGATTAAAGCTGCTGTTGTGTGAAACGGCCACAAGGTGGCAGCAGTTCTCCCTTACCAAATCTGGTTACTAGGGCAGCAGAGCCTCAATGGAAGTCGCGTTCTAGATTGGAATGTAGAACGGAATGTGCCAGGAGAAAGCCCCTCAAGTTTGTCTCACTACTTCTTGTTCGTGTTTTTAATTTAATTTTTTATTTTTTATTACAGCAAGTTTGAGTACAACGTTTAGCTTGTTGTAGGTGTGCAAGAGGTGGTTCTTTTACACATATACATATGTCTGTTCTTCCTGGGATCCTTTTCCCATGTACGTTAGGACAGAATGTTGAGTAGTCTTCTCTTGGTACTCCGTAGGTCTTTGGTGATTATATATGTCTACTGTGTTTGTATATGTCTGTTAACCCCAATATCGTAATGAATTCAATCCTCACACCTTTCCTTTGGTGAACCATAAGTTTGTTTAATGAATCTGTGATTGCGCTTCTCCGTGGAAATATCTGCCCTGGTATCAATTTATAGGTAACACCTATAAGTGATATGATATGATATGTGTCTTTCACTTTCTGACTTACTCCAAGTCACGTGATTACCTCTAGACTCATCTACGGTGCTGCAAATGGCATTGTGTGCTTCTTTTCCTTGGCGAATATTCTGTCTTAGCGAGCTCCATTTTCTGCAATGTGATTCCCTGAGGGCTGAGGATTAGCTGACCTGGGCAGCCTGACCCTGCCGGCAAGCCCTCCCCAGGTGTGCCTGGGTTGAGGTCAATATAAACAGCACTCCAGGCAGCAATAGCCCCTGCAGCTGTGCCTGACTCCATATTCTCTGCCCCGTCAGCAGTCTCGGGGCTGTGCTGGTGGGAGGGTGTGAGGGTCCACGGCTTTGTGGGTGGCCCGGTGTGAGTGGGGCTCTGCTGGACTTTCTGCAGGAGTTGCCAGGCTGCCACTTGTAAAGAAGAGGATGTGTCACACATAACTTCCACTGGAGTATCTCTCCGGGCTGAGGTGAGGAAGGAAAAATAGGAGTGGGGGCCGGGACAGGAGGGGTATCTCATGCAGGGCAATGGAAAGCTTCCAGAAGAGCGCCCGTGGCCAGGACCATCCTGGCTGACCTGCAGGCACCAAGTTGGCCTGCGTGCTTTCGCTGGTGTGGCTCCACGGCCCTTCCTCTAGGCTTTCAAGCCCTTGTACATATTCAGGTGTTTCACCTGGGAAGGGTGGGAACAGTTCAGCAGCAGCTGGCCTGGGGCTCAGCTCACGTTTACTCACAGAGGCCTCGGCACGGTCCCCCAGCTTTGCAATAAGGACGCTCCTTGCGTGGGCGGGGGGGGCTGCTGGCTCTATGGGAGATGATTCCCCACCTCTGACCAATTTCAGAATTGTTTACCACTGGAACAAGTGCCTTGGTAGTGATTTCCTCTGTATAACTGTTAGGTTCAATTTTTTTTTTTTTGGTTCAAGTTAGATTTTATTCCTCTTTTATGTATTTATAGATATAAGCATGGAAATAATTCATTCTTATAAATACATCAGTGTGAATGGAAGAACATTTTTTCTGTTTTATTTTTACATTTTATTTTTAAAATTTTTGAAATTTAATTTTATTTATTTATTTTTATACAGTAGGTTATTATTAGTTATCTATTTTATGCATAGACATGTATACAGGTCAATCCCAATCTCCCAACTCATCCCACCACCACCACCCCATGGCTTCCCCCACTTTGTGTCCATACGTTTGTTCTCTACCTCTGTGTCTCTATTTCTGCCCTGCAAACCAGTTCATCTGTAGCATTTTTCTAGGTTCCACATATAGGCATTAATATACAATATTTGTTTTTCTCTTTCTGACTGACTTCACTCTGTATGAGAGTCTCTAGATCCATCAACTTCTCTACAAATGACCCAGTTTCATTCCTTTTTATGGCTGAGTAATATTCCATTTTATATATGTACCACATCTTTATCCATTCGTCTGTCTGTGGGCATTTAGGTTGCTTCCATTACCTGGCTATTGTAAATAGTGCTGCAATGAACATTGTGGTGAATGTGTCTCTGTGATTTATGGTTTCTCTGGGTATATGCCCAGAAGTGGGATTGCTGGATCCTATGGTAATTCTCTTTTTAGTTTTTTAAAGGAACCTCCATACTGTTCTCCATAGTGACTGTATCAATTTACATTCCCACCAATAGCGGAAGAGGGTTCCTTTTGTCCACACCCTCCCCAGAATTTGTTGTTTGTAGATTATCTGATGATGCCGATTCTAACAGGTGTGAGGTCTTACCTCATTGTAGTTTTGATTTGCATTTCTCTAATAATTAGTGATGTTGAGCAGCTTTTCATGTGCGTCTTGGCCATCTCTGTGTCTTCTTTGAAGAAACGTCTATTTAGATCTTCTGCCCATTTTTGTATTGGGTTGTTTGTTGTATTCATATTAAGCTGCATGAGCTGTATATATATATTGGAGATTTAACCTTTGTCCATTGATTCGTTTGTGAACGTTTTCGCCCCTTCTGAGGGTTGCCTTTTTCCATTCCCGTATTTTTAACAAAGAAAGAAAGAAAGCAAAAGAATCAGAACACTAATGTGCGTGAAATATGCCTCTTGAAACTGTCGTTTTGAAATATGGACGTCTTTTGAATTTTTTGGTCGATATATGACCCCAGGATTTGTTTTCAGGGCAGGTGTCATTTACAGGCCTGTAATGATTTGGAATATCCACTGACCATTAGCGCTGGGATTAAAGCTGCTGTTGTGTGAAACGGCCACAAGGTGGCAGCAGTTCTCCCTTACCAAATCTGGTTACTAGGGCAGCAGAGCCTCAATGGAAGTCTCGTTCTAGATTGGAATGTAGAACGGAATGTGCCAGGAGAAAGCCCCTCAAGTTTGTCTCACTACTTCTTGTTCGTGTTTTTAATTTAATTTTTTATTTTTTATTACAGCAAGTTTGAGTACAACGTTTAGCTTGTTGTAGGTGTGCAAGAGGTGGTTCTTTTACACATATACATATGTCTGTTCTTCCTGGGATCCTTTTCCCATGTACGTTATGACAGAATGTTGAGTAGTCTTCTCTTGGTACTCCGTAGGTCTTTGGTGATTATATATGTCTACTGTGTTTGTATATGTCTGTTAACCCCAATATCGTAATGAATTCAATCCTCACACCTTTCCTTTGGTGAACCATAAGTTTGTTTAATGAATCTGTGATTGCGCTTCTCCGTTGAAATATCTGCCCTGGTATCAATTTATAGGTAACACCTATAAGTGATATGATATGTGTCTTTCACTTTCTGACTTACTACAAGTCACGCGATTACCTCTAGACTCATCTACGGTGCTGCAAATGGCATTGTGTGCTTCTTTTCCTTGGCGAATATTCTGTCTTAGCGAGGTCCATTTTCTGCAATGTGATTCCCTGAGGGCTGAGGATTAGCTGACCTGGGCAGCCTGACCCTGCCGGCAAGCCCTCCCCAGGTGTGCCTGGGTTGAGGTCAATATAAACAGCACTCCAGGCAGCAATAGCCCCTGCAGCTGTGCCTGACTCCATATTCTCTGCCCCGTCAGCAGTCTCGGGGCTGTGCTGGTGGGAGGGTGTGAGGGTCCACCGCTTTGTGGGCGGCCCGGTGTGAGTGGGGCTCTGCTGGACTTTCGGAAGGAGTTGCCAGGCTGCCACCTGTAAAGAAGACGATGTGTCACCCATAACTTCCACTGGAGTATCACTCCGGGCTGAGGTGAGGAAGGAAAAATAGGAGTGGGGGCCGGGACAGGAGGGGTATCTCAGGCAGGGCAATGGAAAGCTTCCAGAAGAGCGCCCGTGGCCAGGACCATCCTGGCTGACCTGCAGGCACCAAGTTGGCCTGCGTGCTTTCGCTGGTGTGGCTCCACGGCCCTTCCTCTAGGCTTTCAAGCCCTTGTACATATTCAGGTGTTTCACCTGGGAAGGGTGGGAACAGTTCAGCAGCAGCTGGCCTGGGGCTCAGCTCACGTTTACTCACAGAGGCCTCGGCACGGTCCCCCAGCTTTGCAATAAGGACACTCCTTGCGTGGGCGGGCGGGTCTGCTGGCTCTATGGGAGATGATTCCACACCTCTGACCAATTTCAGAATTGTTTACCACTGGAACAAGTGCCTTGGTAGTGATTTCCTCTGTATAACTGTTAGGTTCAATTTTTTTTTTTTTGGTTCAAGTTAGATTTTATTCCTCTATTATGTATTTATAGATATAAGCATGGAAATAATTCATTCTTATAAATACATCAGTGTGAATGGAAGAACTTTTTTTCTGTTTTATTTTTACATTTTATTTTTAAAATTTTTGAAATTTAATTTTATTTATTTTTTTTTATACAGTAGGTTATTATTAGTTATCTATTTTATGCATAGACATGTATACAGGTCAATCCCAATCTCCCAACTCATCCCACCACCACCACACCATGGCTTCCCACACTTTGTGTCCATACGTTTGTTCTCTACCTCTGTGTCTCTATTTCTGCCCTGCAAACCAGTTCATCTGTAGGATATTTCGAGGTTCCACATATAGGCATTAATATACAATATTTGTTTTTCTCTTTCTGACTGACTTCACTCTGAATGACAGTCTCTAGATCCATCAACTTCTCTACAAATGACTCAGTTTCATTCCTTTTTATGGCTGAGTAATATTCCATTTTATATATGTACCACATCTTTATCCATTCGTCTGTCTGTGGGCATTTAGGTTGCTTCCATTACCTGGCTATTTTAAATAGTGCTGCAATGAACATTGTGGTGAATGTGTCTCTGTGATTTATGGTTTCTCTGGGTATATGCCCAGAAGTGGGATTGCTGGATCCTATGGTAATTCTCTTTTTAGTTTTTTAAAGGAACCTCCATACTGTTCTCCATAGTGACTGTATCAATTTACATTCCCACCAATAGCGGAAGAGGGTTCCTTTTGTCCACACCCTCCCCAGAATTTGTTGTTTGTAGATTATCTGATGATGCCGATTCTAACAGGTGTGAGGTCTTACCTCATTGTAGTTTTGATTTGCATTTCTCTAATAATTAGTGATGTTGAGCAGCTTTTCATGTGCGTCTTGGCCATCTCTGTGTCTTCTTTGAAGAAACGTCTATTTAGATCTTCTGCCCATTTTTGTATTGGGTTGTTTGTTGTATTCATATTAAGCTGCATGAGCTGTATATATATATTGGAGATTTAACCTTTGTCCATTGATTCGTTTGTGAACGTTTTCGCCCCTTCTGAGGGTTACCTTTTTCCATTCCCGTATTTTTAACAAAGAAAGAAAGAAAGCAAAAGAATCAGAACACTAATGTGCGTGAAATATGCCTCTTGAAACTGTCGTTTTGAAATATGGACGTCTTTTGAATTTTTTGGTCGATATATGACCCCAGGATTTGTTTTCAGGGCAGGTGTCATTTACAGGCCTGTAATGATTTGGAATATCCACTGACCATTAGCGCTGGGATTAAAGCTGCTGTTGTGTGAAACGGCCACAAGGTGGCAGCAGTTCTCCCTTACCAAATCTGGTTACTAGGGCAGCAGAGCCTCAATGGAAGTCGCGTTCTAGATTGGAATGTAGAACGTAATGTGCCAGGAGAAAGCCCCTCAAGTTTGTCTCACTACTTCTTGTTCGTGTTTTTAATTTAATTTTTTATTTTTTATTACAGCAAGTTTGAGTACAACGTTTAGCTTGTTGTAGGTGTGCAAGAGGTGGTTCTTTTACACATATACATATGTCTGTTCTTCCTGGGATCCTTTTCCCATGTACGTTAGGACAGAATGTTGAGTAGTCTTCTCTTGGTACTCCGTAGGTCTTTGGTGATTATATATGTCTACTGTGTTTGTATATGTCTGTTAACCCCAATATCGTAATGAATTCAATCCTCACACCTTTCCTTTGGTGAACCATAAGTTTGTTTAATGAATCTGTGATTGCCCTTCTCCGTGGAAATATCTGCCCTGGTATCAATTTATAGGTAACACCTATAAGTGATATGATATGATATGTGTCTTTCACTTTCTGACTTACTCCAAGTCACGTGATTACCTCTAGACTCATCTACGGTGCTGCAAATGGCATTGTGTGCTTCTTTTCCTTGGCGAATATTCTGTCTTAGCGAGGTCCATTTTCTGCAATGTGATTCCCTGAGGGCTGAGGATTAGCTGACCTGGGCAGCCTGACCCTGCCGGCAAGCCCTCCCCAGGTGTGCCTGTGTTGAGGTCAATATAAACAGCACTCCAGGCAGCAATAGCCCCTGCAGCTGTGCCTGACTCCATATTCTCTGCCCCGTCAGCAGTCTCGGGGCTGTGCTGGTGGGAGGGTGTGAGGGTCCACGGCTTTGTGGGTGGCCCGGTGTGAGTGGGGCTCTGCTGGACTTACTGCAGGAGTTGCCAGGCTGCCACCTGTAAAGAAGAGGATGTGTCACCCATAACTTCCACTGGAATATCTCTCCGGGCTGAGGTGAGGAAGGAAAAAAAGGAGTGGGGGACGGGACAGGAGGGGTATCTCAGGCAGGGCAATGGAAAGCTTCCAGAAGAGCGCCCGTGGCCAGGACCATCCTGGCTGACCTGCAGGCACCAAGGTGGCCAGCGGGCTGTCGCTGGTGTGGCTCCACGGCCCTTCCTCTAGGCTTTCAAGCCCTTGTCCATATTCAGGTGTTTCACCTGGGAAGGGTGGGAACAGTTCAGCAGCAGCTGGCCTGGGGCTCAGCTCACGTTTACTCACAGAGGCCTCGGCACGGTCCCCCAGCTTTGCAATAAGGACGCTCCTTGCGTGGGCAGGCGGGGCTGCTGGCTCTATGGGAGATGATTCCCCACCTCTGACCAATTTCAGAATTGTTTACCACTGGAGCAAGTGCCTTGGTAGTGATTTCCTCTGTATAACTGTTAGGTTCAGTTTTTTTTTTTTCTTTTTTGGTTCAAGTTAGATTTTATTCCTCTTTTATGTATTTATGGATATAAGCATGGAAATAATTCATTCTTATAAATACATCAGTGTGAATGGAAGAATATTTTTTCTGTTTTATTTTTACATTTTATTTTTAAAATTTTTGAAATTTAATTTTATTTATTTTTTTATACAGTAGGTTATTATTAGATATCTATTTTATGCATAGACATGTATACAGGTCAATCCCAATCTCCCAACTCATTCCACGACCACCACCCCATGGCTTCCCCCACTTTGTGTCCATACGTTTGTTCTCTACCTCTGTGTCTCTATTTCTGCCCTGCAAACCAGTTCATCTGTAGCATTTTTCTAGGTTCCACATATAGGCATTAATATACAATATTTGTTTTTCTCTTTCTGACTGACTTCACTCTGTATGACAGTCTCTAGATCCATCAACTTCTCTACAAATGACCCAGTTTCATTCCTTTTTATGGCTGAGTAATATTCCATTTTATATATGTACCACATCTTTATCCATTCGTCTGTCTGTGGGCATTTAGGTTGCTTCCATTACCTGGTTATTGTAAATAGTGCTGCAATGAACATTGTGGTGAATGTGTCTCTGTGATTTATGGTTTCTCTGGGTATATGCCCAGAAGTGGGATTGCTGGATCCTATGGTAATTCTCTTTTTAGTTTTTTAAAGGAACCTCCATACTGTTCTCCATAGTGACTGTATCAATTTACATTCCCACCAATAGCGGAAGAGGGTTCCTTTTGTCCACACCCTCCCCAGAATTTGTTGTTTGTAGATTATCTGATGATGCCGATTCTAACAGGTGTGAGGTCTTACCTCATTGTAGTTTTGATTTGCATTTCTCTAATATTTAGTGATGTTGAGCAGCTTTTCATGTGCGTCTTGGCCATCTCTGTGTCTTCTTTGAAGAAACGTCTCTTTATATCTTCTGCCCATTTTTGTATTGCGTTGCTTGTTTTATTAATATTAAGCTGCATGAGCTGTTTATATATATTGGAGATTAAACCTTTGTCCATTGATTCGTTTGTGAAAGTTTTCGCCCATTCTGAGGGTTGCCTTTTTCCATTCCCGTTTTTTTAACAAAGAAAGAAAGAAATCAAAAGAAGCAGAACACTAATGTGCGTGAAATATGCCTCTTGAAACTGTCGTTTTGAAATATGGACGTCTTTTGAATTTTTTGGTCGATATATGACCCCAGGATTTGTTTTCAGGGCAGGTGTCATTTACAGGCTTGTAATGATTTGGAATATCCACTGACCATTAGCGCTGGGATTAAATCTGCTGTTGTGTGAAACGGCCACAAGGTGGCAGCAGTTCTCCCTTACCAAATCTGGTTACTAGGGCAGCAGAACCTCAATGGAAGTCGCGTTCTAGATTGGAATGTAGAACGGAATGTGCCAGGAGAAAGCCCCTCAAGTTTGTCTCACTACTTCTTGTTCGTGTTTTTAATTTAATTTTTTATTTTTTATTACAGCAAGTTTGAGTACAACGTTTAGCTTGTTGTAGGTGTGCAAGAGGTGGTTCTTTTACACATATACATATGTCTGTTCTTCCTGGGATCCTTTTCCCATGTACGTTATGACAGAATGTTGAGTAGTCTTCTCTTGGTACTCCATAGGTCTTTGGTGATTATATACGTCTACTGTGTTTGTATATGTCTGTTAACCCCAATATCATAATGAATTCAATCCTCACACCTTTCCTTTGGTGAACCATAAGTTTGTTTAATGAATCTGTGATTGCCCTTCTCCGTGGAAATATCTGCCCTGGTATCAATTTATAGGTAACACCTATAAGTGATATGATATGATATGTGTCTTTCACTTTCTGACGTACTCCAAGTCACGTGATTACCTCTAGACTCATCTACGGTGCTGCAAATGGCATTGTGTGCTTTTTTTCCTTGGCTAATATTCTGTCTTAGCGAGGTCCATTTTCTGCAATGTGATTCCCTGAGGGCTGAGGATTAGCTGACCTGGGCAGCCTGACCCTGCCGGCAAGCCCTCCCCAGGTGTGCCTGGGTTGAGGTCAATATAAACAGCACTCCAGGCAGCAATAGCCCCTGCAGCTGTGCCTGACTCCATATTCTCTGCCCCGTCAGCAGTCTCGGGGCTGTGCTGGTGGGAGGGTGTGAGGGTCCACGGCTTTGTGGGTGGCCCGGTGTGAGTGGGACTCTGCTGGACTTTCTGCAGGAGTTGCCAGGCTGCCACCTGTAAAGAAGAGGAGGTGTCACCCATAACTTCCACTGGAGTATCTCTCCGGGCTGAGGTGAGTAAGGAAAAAAAGGAGTGGGGGCCGGGACAGGAGGGGTATCTCAGGCAGGGCAATGGAAAGCTTCCAGAAGAGCGCCCGTGGCCAGGACCATCCTGGCTGACCTGCAGGCACCAAGTTGGCCTGCGTACTTTCGCTGGTGTGGCTCCACGGCCCTTCCTCTAGGCTTTCAAGCCCTTGTACATATTCAGGTGTTTCACCTGGGAAGGGTGGGAACAGTTCAGCAGCAGCTGGCCTGGGGCTCAGCTCACGTTTACTCACAGAGGCCTCGGCACGGTCCCCCAGCTTTGCAATAAGGACGCTCCTTGCGTGGGCGGGTGGGGCTGCTGGCTGTATGGGAGATGATTCCCCACCTCTGACCAATTTCAGAATTGTTTACCACTGGAGCAAGTGCCTTGGTAGTGTTTTCCTCTGTATAACTGTTAGGTTCTGTTTTTTTTTTTTCTTTTTTGGTTCAAGTTAGATTTTATTCCTCTTTTATGAATTTATAGATATAAGCATGGAAATAATTCATTCTTATAAATACATCAGTGTGAATGGAAGAACTTTTTTTCTGTTTTATTTTTACATTTTATTTTTAAAATTTTTGAAATTTAATTTTATTTATTTTTTTTTATACAGTAGGTTATTATTAGTTATCTATTTTATGCATAGACATGTATACAGGTCAATCCCAATCTCCCAACTCATCCCACCACCACCACACCATGGCTTCCCACACTTTGTGTCGATACGTTTGTTCTCTACCTCTGTGTCTCTATTTCTGCCCTGCAAACCAGTTCATCTGTAGCATTTTTCTAGGTTCCACATATAGGCATTAATATACAATATTTGTTTTTCTCTTTCTGACTGACTTCACTCTGTATGAGAGTCTCTAGATCCATCAACTTCTCTACAAATGACCCAGTTTCATTCCTTTTTATGGCTGAGTAATATTCCATTTTATATATGTACCACATCTTTATCCATTCGTCTGTCTGTGGGCATTTAGGTTGCTTCCATTACCTGGCTATTTTAAATAGTGCTGCAATGAACATTGTGGTGAATGTGTCTCTGTGATTTATGGTTTCTCTGGGTATATGCCCAGAAGTGGGATTGCTGGATCCTATGGTAATTCTCTTTTTAGTTTTTTAAAGGATCCTCCATACTGTTCTCCATAGTGACTGTATCAATTTACATTCCCACCAATAGCGGAAGAGGGTTCCTTTTGTCCACACCCTCCCCAGAATTTGTTGTTTGTAGATTATCTGATGATGCCGATTCTAACAGGTGTGAGGTCTTACCTCATTGTAGTTTTGATTTGCATTTCTCTAATAATTAGTGATGTTGAGCAGCTTTTCATGTGCGTCTTGGCCATCTCTGTGTCTTCTTTGAAGAAACGTCTATTTAGATCTTCTGCCCATTTTTGTATTGGGTTGTTTGTTGTATTCATATTAAGCTGCATGAGCTGTATATATATATTGGAGATTTAACCTTTGTCCATTGATTCGTTTGTGAACGTTTTCGCCCCTTCTGAGGGTTACCTTTTTCCATTCCCGTATTTTTAACAAAGAAAGAAAGAAAGCAAAATTATCAGAACACTAATGTGCGTGAAATATGCCTCTTGAAACTGTCGTTTTGAAATATGGACGTCTTTTGAATTTTTTGGTCGATATATGACCCCAGGATTTGTTTTCAGGGCAGGTGTCATTTACAGGCCTGTAATGATTTGGAATATCCACTGACCATTAGCGCTGGGATTAAAGCTGCTGTTGTGTGAAACGGCCACAAGGTGGCAGCAGTTCTCCCTTACCAAATCTGGTTACTAGGGCAGCAGAGCCTCAATGGAAGTCGCGTTCTAGATTGGAATGTAGAACGGAATGTGCCAGGAGAAAGCCCCTCAAGTTTGTCTCACTACTTCTTGTTCGTGTTTTTAATTTAATTTTTTATTTTTTATTACAGCAAGTTTGAGTACAACGTTTAGCTTGTTGTAGGTGTGCAAGAGGTGGTTCTTTTACACATATACATATGTCTGTTCTTCCTGGGATCCTTTTCCCATGTACGTTATGACAGAATGTTGAGTAGTCTTCTCTTGGTACTCCGTAGGTCTTTGGTGATTATATATGTCTACTGTGTTTGTATATGTCTGTTAACCCCAATATCGTAATGAATTCAATCCTCACACCTTTCCTTTGGTGAACCATAAGTTTGTTTAATGAATCTGTGATTGCCCTTCTCCGTGGAAATATCTGCCCTGGTATCAATTTATAGGTAACACCTATAAGTGATATGATATGATATGTGTCTTTCACTTTCTGACTTACTCCAAGTCATGTGATTACCTCTAGACTCATCTACGGTGCTGCAAATGGCATTGTGTGCTTCTTTTCCTTGGCGAATATTCTGTCTTAGCGAGGTCCATTTTCTGCCATGTGATTCCCTGAGGGCTGAGGATTAGCTGACCTGGGCAGCCTGACCCTGCCGGCAAGCCCTCCCCAGGTGTGCCTGTGTTGAGGTCAATATAAACAGCACTCCAGGCAGCAATAGCCCCTGCAGCTGTGCCTGACTCCATATTCTCTGCCCCGTCAGCAGTCTCGGGGCTGTGCTGGTGGGAGGGTGTGAGGGTCCACGGCTTTGTGGGTGGCCCGGTGTGAGTGGGGCTCTGCTGGACTTTCTGCAGGAGTTGCCAGGCTGCCACCTGTAAAGAAGAGGATGTGTCACCCATAACTTCCACTGGAGTATCTCTGCGGGCTGAGGTGAGGAAGGAAAAATAGGAGTGGGGGCCGGGACAGGAGGGGTATCTCAGGCAGGGCAATGGAAAGCTTCCAGAAGAGCGCCCGGGGCCAGGACCATCCTGGCTGACCTGCAGGCACCAAGTTGGCCTGCGTGCTTTCGCTGGTGTGGCTCCACGGCCCTTCCTCTAGGCTCTCAAGCCCTTGTACATATTCAGGTGTTTCACCTGGGAAGGGTGGGAACAGTTCAGCAGCAGCTGGCCTGGGGCTCAGCTCACGTTTACTCACAGAGGCCTCAGCACGGTCCCCCAGCTTTGCAATAAGGACGCTCCTTGCGTGGGCGTGTGGGGCTGCTGGCTGTATGGGAGATGATTCCCCACCTCTGACCAATTTCAGAATTGTTTACCACTGGAGCAAGTGCCTTGGTAGTGTTTTCCTCTGTATAACTGTTATTGTCAGTTTCTTTTTTTTTTCTTTTTTGGTTCAAGTTAGATTTTATTCCTCTTTTATGTATTTATAGATATAAGCATGGAAATAATTCATTCTTATAAATACATCAGTGTGAATGGAAGAACTTTTTTTCTGTTTTATTTTTACATTTTATTTTTAAAAATTTTGAAATTTAATTTTATTTATTTTTTTATACACTAGGTTATAATTAGTTATCTATTTTATGCATAGACATGTATACAGGTCAATCCCAATCTCCCAACTCATCCCACCACCACCACCCCATGGCTTCCCCCACTTTGTGTCGATACGTTTGTTCTCTACCTCTGTGTCTCTATTTCTGCCCTGCAAACCAGTTCATCTGTAGCATTTTTCTAGGTTCCACATATAGGCATTAATATACAATATTTGTTTTTCTCTTTCTGACTTCACTCTGTATGACAGTCTCTAGATCCATCAACTTCTCTACAAATGACTCAGTTTCATTCCTTTTTATGGCTGAGTAATATTCCATTTTATATATGTACCACATCTTTATCCATTCGTCTGTCTGTGGGCATTTAGGTTGCTTCCATTACCTGGCTATTTTAAATAGTGCTGCAATGAACATTGTGGTGAATGTGTCTCTGTGATTTATGGTTTCTCTGGGTATATGCCCAGAAGTGGGATTGCTGGATCTTATGGTAATTCTCTTTTTAGTTTTTTAAAGGATCCTCCATACTGTTCTCCATAGTGACTGTATCAATTTACATTCCCACCAATAGCGGAAGAGGGTTCCTTTTGTCCACACCCTCCCCAGAATTTGTTGTTTGTAGATTATCTGATGATGCCGATTCTAACAGGTGTGAGGTCTTACCTCATTGTAGTTTTGATTTGCATTTCTCTAATAATTAGTGATGTTGAGCAGCTTTTCATGTGCGTCTTGGCCATCTCTGTGTCTTCTTTGAAGAAACGTCTATTTAGATCTTCTGCCCATTTTTGTATTGGGTTGTTTGCTGTATTCATATTAAGCTGCATGAGCTGTATATATATATTGGAGATTTAACCTTTGTCCATTGATTCGTTTGTGAACGTTTTCGCCCCTTCTGAGGGTTACCTTTTTCCATTCCCGTATTTTTAACAAAGAAAGAAAGAAAGCAAAATTATCAGAACACTAATGTGCGTGAAATATGCCTCTTGAAACTGTCGTTTTGAAATATGGACGTCTTTTGAATTTTTTGGTCGATATATGACCCCAGGATTTGTTTTCAGGGCAGGTGTCATTTACAGGCCTGTAATGATTTGGAATATCCACTGACCATTAGCGCTGGGATTAAAGCTGCTGTTGTGTGAAACGGCCACAAGGTGGCAGCAGTTCTCCCTTACCAAATCTGGTTACTAGGGCAGCAGAGCCTCAATGGAAGTCGCGTTCTAGATTGGAATGTAGAACGGAATGTGCCAGGAGAAAGCCCCTCAAGTTTGTCTCACTACTTCTTGTTCGTGTTTTTAATTTAATTTTTTATTTTTTATTACAGCAAGTTTGAGTACAACGTTTAGCTTGTTGTAGGTGTGCAAGAGGTGGTTCTTTTACACATATACATATGTCTGTTCTTCCTGTGATCCTTTTCCCATGTACGTTATGACAGAATGTTGAGTAGTCTTCTCTTGGTACTCCGTAGGTCTTTGGTGATTATATATGTCTACTGTGTTTGTATATGTCTGTTAACCCCAATATCGTAATGAATTCAATCCTCACACCTTTCCTTTGGTGAACCATAAGTTTGTTTAATGAATCTGTGATTGCCCTTCTCCGTGGAAATATCTGCCCTGGTTTCAATTTATAGGTAACACCTATAAGTGATATGATATGATATGTGTCTTTCACTTTCTGACTTACTCCAAGTCACGTGATTACCTCTAGACTCATCTACGGTGCTGCAAATGGCATTGTGTGCTTCTTTTCCTTGGCGAATATTCTGTCTTAGCGAGGTCCATTTTCTGCCATGTGATTCCCTGAGGGCTGAGGATTAGCTGACCTGGGCAGCCTGACCCTGCCGGCAAGCCCTCCCCAGGTGTGCCTGTGTTGAGGTCAATATAAACAGCACTCCAGGCAGCAATAGCCCCTGCAGCTGTGCCTGACTCCATATTCTCTGCCCCGTCAGCAGTCTCGGGGCTGTGCTGGTGGGAGGGTGTGAGGGTCCACGGCTTTGTGGGTGGCCCGGTGTGAGTGGGGCTCTGCTGGACTTTCTGCAGGAGTTGCCAGGCTGCCACCTGTAAAGAAGAGGATGTGTCACCCATAACTTCCACTGGAGTATCTCTGCGGGCTGAGGTGAGGAAGGAAAAATAGGAGTGGGGGCCGGGACAGGAGGGGTATCTCAGGCAGGGCAATGGAAAGCTTCCAGAAGAGCGCCCGGGGCCAGGACCATCCTGGCTGACCTGCAGGCACCAAGTTGGCCTGCGTGCTTTCGCTGGTGTGGCTCCACGGCCCTTCCTCTAGGCTCTCAAGCCCTTGTACATATTCAGGTGTTTCACCTGGGAAGGGTGGGAACAGTTCAGCAGCAGCTGGCCTGGGGCTCAGCTCACGTTTACTCACAGAGGCCTCAGCACGGTCCCCCAGCTTTGCAATAAGGACGCTCCTTGCGTGGGCGTGTGGGGCTGCTGGCTGTATGGGAGATGATTCCCCACCTCTGACCAATTTCAGAATTGTTTACCACTGGAGCAAGTGCCTTGGTAGTGTTTTCCTCTGTATAACTGTTATTGTCAGTTTCTTTTTTTTTTCTTTTTTGGTTCAAGTTAGATTTTATTCCTCTTTTATGTATTTATAGATATAAGCATGGAAATAATTCATTCTTATAAATACATCAGTGTGAATGGAAGAACTTTTTTTCTGTTTTATTTTTACATTTTATTTTTAAAAATTTTGAAATTTAATTTTATTTATTTTTTTATACACTAGGTTATAATTAGTTATCTATTTTATGCATAGACATGTATACAGGTCAATCCCAATCTCCCAACTCATCCCACCACCACCACCCCATGGCTTCCCCCACTTTGTGTCGATACGTTTGTTCTCTACCTCTGTGTCTCTATTTCTGCCCTGCAAACCAGTTCATCTGTAGCATTTTTCTAGGTTCCACATATAGGCATTAATATACAATATTTGTTTTTCTCTTTCTGACTTCACTCTGTATGACAGTCTCTAGATCCATCAACTTCTCTACAAATGACTCAGTTTCATTCCTTTTTATGGCTGAGTAATATTCCATTTTATATATGTACCACATCTTTATCCATTCGTCTGTCTGTGGGCATTTAGGTTGCTTCCATTACCTGGCTATTTTAAATAGTGCTGCAATGAACATTGTGGTGAATGTGTCTCTGTGATTTATGGTTTCTCTGGGTATATGCCCAGAAGTGGGATTGCTGGATCTTATGGTAATTCTCTTTTTAGTTTTTTAAAGGATCCTCCATACTGTTCTCCATAGTGACTGTATCAATTTACATTCCCACCAATAGCGGAAGAGGGTTCCTTTTGTCCACACCCTCCCCAGAATTTGTTGTTTGTAGATTATCTGATGATGCCGATTCTAACAGGTGTGAGGTCTTACCTCATTGTAGTTTTGATTTGCATTTCTCTAATAATTAGTGATGTTGAGCAGCTTTTCATGTGCGTCTTGGCCATCTCTGTGTCTTCTTTGAAGAAACGTCTATTTAGATCTTCTGCCCATTTTTGTATTGGGTTGTTTGCTGTATTCATATTAAGCTGCATGAGCTGTATATATATATTGGAGATTTAACCTTTGTCCATTGATTCGTTTGTGAACGTTTTCGCCCCTTCTGAGGGTTACCTTTTTCCATTCCCGTATTTTTAACAAAGAAAGAAAGAAAGCAAAATTATCAGAACACTAATGTGCGTGAAATATGCCTCTTGAAACTGTCGTTTTGAAATATGGACGTCTTTTGAATTTTTTGGTCGATATATGACCCCAGGATTTGTTTTCAGGGCAGGTGTCATTTACAGGCCTGTAATGATTTGGAATATCCACTGACCATTAGCGCTGGGATTAAAGCTGCTGTTGTGTGAAACGGCCACAAGGTGGCAGCAGTTCTCCCTTACCAAATCTGGTTACTAGGGCAGCAGAGCCTCAATGGAAGTCGCGTTCTAGATTGGAATGTAGAACGGAATGTGCCAGGAGAAAGCCCCTCAAGTTTGTCTCACTACTTCTTGTTCGTGTTTTTAATTTAATTTTTTATTTTTTATTACAGCAAGTTTGAGTACAACGTTTAGCTTGTTGTAGGTGTGCAAGAGGTGGTTCTTTTACACATATACATATGTCTGTTCTTCCTGTGATCCTTTTCCCATGTACGTTATGACAGAATGTTGAGTAGTCTTCTCTTGGTACTCCGTAGGTCTTTGGTGATTATATATGTCTACTGTGTTTGTATATGTCTGTTAACCCCAATATCGTAATGAATTCAATCCTCACACCTTTCCTTTGGTGAACCATAAGTTTGTTTAATGAATCTGTGATTGCCCTTCTCCGTGGAAATATCTGCCCTGGTTTCAATTTATAGGTAACACCTATAAGTGATATGATATGATATGTGTCTTTCACTTTCTGACTTACTCCAAGTCACGTGATTACCTCTAGACTCATCTACGGTGCTGCAAATGGCATTGTGTGCTTCTTTTCCTTGGCGAATATTCTGTCTTAGCGAGGTCCATTTTCTGCCATGTGATTCCCTGAGGGCTGAGGATTAGCTGACCTGGGCAGCCTGACCCTGCCGGCAAGCCCTCCCCAGGTGTGCCTGTGTTGAGGTCAATATAAACAGCACTCCAGGCAGCAATAGCCACTGCAGCTGTGCCTGACTCCATATTCTCTGCCCCGTCAGCAGTCTCGGGGCTGTGCTGGTGGGAGGGTGTGAGGGTCCACGGCTTTGTGGGTGGCCCGGTGTGAGTGGGGCTCTGCTGGACTTACTGCAGGAGTTGCCAGGCTGCCACCTGTAAAGAAGAGGATGTGTCACCCATAACTTCCACTGGAATATCTCTCCGTTCTGAGGTAAGGAAGGAAAAAAAGGAGTGGGGGACGGGACAGGAGGGGTATCTCAGGCAGGGCAATGGAAAGCTTCCAGAAGAGCGCCCGTGGCCAGGACCATCCTGGCTGACCTGCAGGCACCAAGTGGCCTGCGGGCTGTCACTGGTGTGGCTCCACGGCCCTTCCTCTAGGCTTTCAAGCCCTTGTACATATTCAGGTGTTTCACCTGGGAAGGGTGGGAACAGTTCAGCAGCAGCTGGCCTGGGGCTCAGCTCACGTTTACTCACAGAGGCCTCGGCACGGTCCCCCAGCTTTGCAATAAGGACGCTCCTTGCGTGGGCAGGCGGGGCTGCTGGCTCTATGGGAGATGATTCCCCACCTCTGACCAATTTCAGAATTGTTTACCACTGGAGCAAGTGCCTTGGTAGTGATTTCCTCTGTATAACTGTTAGGTTCATTTTTTTTTTCTTTTTTGGTTCAAGTTAGATTTTATTCCTCTTTTATGTATTTATGGATATAAGCATGGAAATAATTCATTCTTATAAATACATCAGTGTGAATGGAAGAATATTTTTTCTGTTTTATTTTTACATTTTATTTTTAAAATATTTGAAATTTAATTTTATTTATTTTTTTATACAGTAGGTTATTATTAGTTATCTATTTTATGCATAGACATGTATACAGGTCAATCCCAATCTCCCAACTCATTCCACGACCACCACCCCATGGCTTCCCCCACTTTGTGTCCATACGTTTGTTCTCTACCTCTGTGTCTCTATTTCTGCCCTGCAAACCAGTT
Organism: Mesoplodon bidens; assembly: GCF_964165515.1. Taxonomy (NCBI): domain Eukaryota; kingdom Metazoa; phylum Chordata; class Mammalia; order Artiodactyla; family Ziphiidae; genus Mesoplodon; species Mesoplodon bidens. The sequence continues at coordinate 230,303 of NW_027672509.1, forward strand.
CATCTGTAGCATTTTTCTAGGTTCCACATATAGGCATTAATATACAATATTTGTTTTTCTCTTTCTGACTGACTTCACTCTGTATGACAGTCTCTAGATCATCAACTTCTCTACAAATGACCCAGTTTCATTCCTTTTTATGGCTGAGTAATATTCCATTTTATATATGTACCACATCTTTATCCATTCGTCTGTCTGTGGGCATTTAGGTTGCTTCCATTACCTAGCTATTGTAAATAGTGCTGCAATGAACATTGTGGTGAATGTGTCTTTGTGATTTATGGTTTTCTCTGGGTATATGCCCAGAAGTGGGATTGCTGGATCCTATTGTAATTCTGTTTTTAGTTTTTTAAAGGAACCTCCATGCTGTTCTCCATAGTGACTGTATCAATTTACATTCCCACAAATATCGGAAAAGGGTTCCTTTTGTCCACACCCTCCCCAGAATTTGTTGTTTGTAGATTATCTGATGATGCCGATTCTAACAGGTGTGAGGTCTTATCTCATTGTAGTTTTGATTTGCATTTCTCTAATAATTAGTGATGTTGAGCAGCTTTTCATGTGCGTCTTGGCCATCTCTGTGTCTTCTTTGAAGAAACGTCTATTTAGATCTTCTGCCCATTTTTGTATTGGGTTGTTTGTTTTATTAATATTAAGCTGCATGTGCTGTTTATATATATTGGAGATTAAACCTTTGTCCATTGATTCGTTTGTGAAAGTTTTCGCCCATTCTGAGGTTTGCCTTTTTCCATTCCCGTTTTTTTAACAAAGAAAGAAAGAAAGCAAAAGAAGCAGAACACTAATGTGCGTGAAATATTCCTCTTGAAACTGTCGTTTTGAAATATGGACGTCTTTTGAATTTTTTGGTCGATATATGACCCCAGGATTTGATTTCAGGGCAGGTGTCATTTACAGGCCTGTAATGATTTGGAATATCCACTGACCATTAGCGCTGGGATTAAAGCTGCTGTTGTGTGAAACGGCCACAAGGTGGCAGCAGTTCTCCCTTACGAAATCTTGTTACTAGGGCAGCAGAGCCTCAATGGAAGTCGCGTTCTAGATTGGAATGTAGAACGGAATGTACCAGGAGAAAGCCCCTCAACTTTTTCTCACTAATTCTTGTTCGTGTTTTTAATTTAATTTTTTATTTTTTATTACAGCAAGTTTGAGTACAACGTTTAGCTTGTTGTAGGTGTGCAAGAGGTGGTTCTTTTACACATATACATATGTCTGTTCTTCCTGGGATCGTTTTCCCATGTTCGTTATGACAGAATGTTGAGTAGTCTTCTCTTGGTACTCCGTAGGTCTTTGGTGATTATATACGTCTACTGTGTTTGTATATGTCTGTTAACCCCAATATCATAATGAATTCAATCCTCACACCTTTCCTTTGGTGAACCATAAGTTTGTTTAATGAATCTTTGATTGCCCTTCTCTGTGGAAATATCTGCCCTGGTATCAATTTATAGGTAACACCTATAAGTGATATGATATGATATGTGTCTTTCACTTTCTGACTTACTCCAAGTCACGTGATTACCTCTAGACTCATCTATGGTGCTGCAAATGGCATTGTGTGCTTTTTTTCCTTGGCTAATATTCTGTCTTAGGGAGGTCCATTTTCTGCAATGTGATTCCCTGAGGGCTGAGGATTAGCTGACCTGGGCAGCTTGACCCTGCCGGCAAGCCCTCCCAAGGTGTGCCTGGGTTGAGGTCAATATAAACAGCACTCCAGGCAGCAATAGCCCCTGCAGCTGTGCCTGACTCCATATTCTCTGCCCCGTCAGCAGTCTCGGGGCTGTGCTGGTGGGAGGGTGTGAGGGTCCACGGCTTTGTGGGTGGCCCGGTGTGAGTGGGGCTCTGCTGGACTTTCTGCAGGAGTTGCCAGGCTGCCACCTGTAAAGAAGAGGATGTGTCACCCATAACTTCCACTGGAGTATCTCTGCGGGCTGAGGTGAGGAAGGAAAAATAGGAGTGGGCGCCGGGACAGGAGGGGTATCTCAGGCAGGGCAATGGAAAGCTTCCAGAAGAGCGCCCGGGGCCAGGACCATCCTGGCTGACCTGCAGGCACCAAGTTGGCCTGCGTGCTTTCGCTGGTGTGGCTCCACGGCCCTTCCTCTAGGCTCTCAAGCCCTTGTACATATTCAGGTGTTTCACCTGGGAAGGGTGGGAACAGTTCAGCAGCAGCTGGCCTGGGGCTCAGCTCACGTTTACTCACAGAGGCCTCGGCACGGTCCCCCAGCTTTGCAATAAGGACGCTCATTGCGTGGGCGGGTGGGGCTGCTGGCTCTATGGGAGATGATTCCCCACCTCTGACCAATTTCAGAATTGTTTACCACTGGAGCAAGTGCCTTGGTAGTGTTTTCCTCTGTATAACTGTTATTGTCAGTTTCTTTTTTTTTTCTATTTTGGTTCAAGTTAGATTTTATTCCTCTTTTATGTATTTATAGATATAAGCATGGAAATAATTCATTCTTATAAATACATCAGTGTGAATGGAAGAACTTTTTTTCTGTTTTATTTTTACATTTTATTTTTAAAAATTTTGAAATTTAATTTTATTCATTTTTTTATACACTAGGTTATAATTAGTTATCTATTTTATGCATAGACATTTATACAGGTCAATCCCAATCTCCCAACTCATCCCACCACCACCACCACTTGGCTTCCACCACTTTGTGTCCATACGTTTGTTCTCTACCTCTGTGTCTCTATTTCTGCCCTGCAAACCAGTTCATCTGTAGCATTTTTCTAAGTTCCACCTATAGGCATTAATATACAATATTTGTTTTTCTCTTTCTGACTTACTGCACTCTGTATGACAGTGTCTAGATCCATCAACTTCTCTACAAATGACTCAGTTTCATTCCTTTTTATGGCTGAGTAATATTCCATTTTATATATGTACCACATCTTTATCCATTCGTCTGTCTGTGGGCATTTAGGTTGCTTCCATTACCTGGCTATTGTAAATAGTGCTGCAATGAACATTGTGGTGAATGTGTCTCTGTGATTTATGGTTTTCTCTGGGTATATGCCCAGAAGTGGGATTGCTGGATCCTATGGTAATTCTCTTTTTAGTTTTTAAAGGAACCTCCATACTGTTCTCCATAGTGACTGTATCAATTTACATTCCCACCAATAGCGGAAGAGGGTTCCTTTTGTCCACACCCTCCCCAGAATTTGTTGTTTGTAGATTATCTGATGATGCCGATTCTAACAGGTGTGAGGTCTTACCTCATTGTAGTTTTGATTTGCATTTCTCTAATAATTAGCGATGTTGAGCAGCTTTTCATGTGCGTCTTGGCCATCTCTGTATCTTCTTTGCAGAAACGTCTACTTAGATCTTCTGCCCATTTTTGTATTGGGTTGTTTGTTGTATTAATATTAAGCTGCATGAGCTGTATATATATATTGGAGATTAAACCTTTGTCCATTGATTCGTTTGTGAACGTTTTCGCCCATTCTGATGGTTACCTTTTTCCATTCCCGTTTTTTTAACAAAGAAAGAAAGAAATCCAAAGAAGCAGAACACTAATGTGCGTGAAATATGCCTCTTGAAACTGTCGTTTTGAAATATGGACGTCTTTTGAGTTTTTTGGTCGATATATGACCCCAGGATTTGTTTTCAGGGCAGGTGTCATTTACAGGCCTGTAATGATTTGGAATATCCACTGACCATTAGCGCTGGGATTAAAGCTGCTGTTGTGTGAGACGGCCACAAGGTGGCAGCAGTTCTCCCTTACCAAATCTGGTTACTAGGGCAGCAGAGCCTCAATGGAAGTCGCGTTCTAGATTGGAATGTAGAACGGAATGTGCCAGGAGAAAGCCCCTCAAGTTTGTCTCACTACTTCTTGTTCGTGTTTTTAATTTAATTTTTTATTTTTTATTACAGCCAGTTTGAGTACAACGTTTAGCTTGTTGTAGGTGTGCAAGAGGTGGTTCTTTTACACATATACATATGTCTGTTCTTCCTGGGATCCTTTTCCCATGTTCGTTATGACAGAATGTTGAGTAGTCTTCTCTTGGTACTCCGTAGGTCTTTGGTGATTATATATGTCTACTGTGTTTGTATATGTCTGTTAACCCCAATATCGTAATGAATTCAATCCTCACACCTTTCCTTTGGTGAACCATAAGTTTGTTTAATGAATCTGTGATTGCCCTTCTCCGTGGAAATATCTGCCCTGGTATCAATTTATAGGTAACACCTATAAGTGATATGATATGATATGTGTCTTTCACTTTCTGACTTATTCCAAGTCACGTTGTTACCTCTAGACTCATCTACGGTGCTGCAAATGCCATTGTGTGCTTCTTTTCCTTGGCGAATATTCTGTCTTAGCGAGGTCCATTTTCTGCAATGTGATTCCCTGAGGGCTGAGGATTAGCTGACCTGGGCAGCCTGACCCTGCCGGCAAGCCCTCCCCAGGTGTGCCTGGGTTGAGGTCAATATAAACCGCACTCCAGGCAGCAATAGCCCCTGCAGCTGTGCCTGACTCCATATTCTCTGCCCCGTCAGCAGTCTCGGGGCTGTGCTGGTGGGAGGGTGTGAGGGTCCATGGCTTTGTGGGTGGCCCGGTGTGAGTGGGGCTCTGCTGGACTTACTGCAGGAGTTGCCAGGCTGCCACCTGTAAAGAAGAGGATGTGTCACCCATAACTTCCACTGGAATATCTCTCTGGGCTGAGGTGAGGAAGGAAAAAAAGGAGTGGGGGACGGGACAGGAGGGGTATCTCAGGCAGGGCAATGGAAAGCTTCCAGAAGAGCGCCCGTGACCAGGACCATCCTGGCTGACCTGCAGGCACCAAGGTGGCCTGCGGGCTGTCACTGGTGTGGCTCCACGGCCCTTCCTCTAGGCTTTCAAGCCCTTGTACATATTCAGGTGTTTCACCTGGGAAGGGTGGGAACAGTTCAGCAGCAGCTGGCCTGGGGCTCAGCTCACGTTTACTCACAGAGGCCTCGGCACGTTCCCCCAGCTTTGCAATAAGGACGCTCCTTGCGTGGGCAGGCGGGGCTGCTGGCTCTATGGGAGATGATTCCCCACCTCTGACCAATTACAGAATTGTTTACCACTGGAGCAAGTGCCTTGGTAGTGATTTCCTCTGTATAACTGTTAGGTTCAATTTTTTTTTTTTTTGGTTCATGTTAGATTTTATTCCTCTTTTATGTATTTATAGATATAAGCATGGAAATAATTCATTCTTATAAATACATCAGTGTGAATGGAAGAACATTTTTTCTGTTTTATTTTTACACTTTATTTTTAAAATTTTTGAAATTTAATTTTATTTATTTATTTTTAGACAGTAGGTTATTATTAGTTATCTATTTTATGCATAGACATGTATACAGGTCAATCCCAATCTCCCAACTCATTCCACGACCACCACCCCATGGCTTCCCCCACTTTGTGTCCATACGTTTGTTCTCTTCCTCTGTGTCTCTATTTCTGCCCTGCAAACCAGTTCATCTGTAGCATTTTTCTAGGTTCCACATATAGGCATTAATATACAATATTTGTTTTTCTCTTTCTGACTTACTTCACTCTGTAAGACAGTCTCTAGATCCATCAACTTCTCTACAAATGACCCAGTCTCATTCCTTTTTATGGCTGAGTAATATTCCACTTTATATATGTACCACATCTTTATCCATTCGTCTGTCTGTGGGCATTTAGGTTGCTTCCATTACCTGGCTATTGTAAATAGTGCTTCAATGAACATTGTGGTGAATGTGTCTCTGTGATTTATGGTTTTCTCTGGGTATATGCCCAGAAGTGGGATTGCTAGATCCTATGGTAATTATCTTTTTAGTTTTTTAAAGGAACCTCCATACTGTTCTCGATAGTGACTGTATCAATTTACATTCCCACCAATAGCGGAAGAGGGTTCCTTTTGTCCACACCCTCCCCAGAATTTGTTGTTTGTAGATTATCTGACGATGCCGATTCTAACAGGTGTGAGGACTTACCTCATTGTAGCTTTGACTTGCATTTCTCTAATAATTAGTGATGTTGAGCAGCTTTTCATGTGAGTCTTGGCCATCTCTGTGTCTTCTTTGAAGAAACGTCTATTTAGATCTTCTGCCCATTTTTGTATTGGGTTGTTTGTTGTATTAATATTAAGCTGCATGAGCTGTATATATATATTGGAGATTAAACCTTTGTTCATTGATTCGTTTGTGAACGTTTTCGCCCCTTCTGAGGGTTACCTTTTTCCATTCCCGTTTTTTTAACAAAGAAAGAAAGAAAGCAAAAGAATCAGAACACTAATGTGCGTGAAATATGCCTCTTGAAACTGTCGTTTTGAAATATGGACGTCTTTTGAATTTTTTGGTCGATATATGACCCCAGGATTTGTTTTCAGGGCAGGTGTCATTTACAGGCCTGTAATGATTTGGAATATCCACTGACCATTAGCGCTGGGATTAAAGCTGCTGTTGTGTGAGACGGCCACAAGGTGGCAGCAGTTCTCCCTTACCAAATCTGGTTACTAGGGCAGCAGAGCCTCAATGGAAGTCGCGTTCTAGATTGGAATGTAGAACGGAATGTGCCAGGAGAAAGCACCTCAAGTTTGTCTCACTACTTCTTGTTCGTGTTTTTAATTTAATTTTTTATTTTTTATTACAGCAAGTTTGAGTACAACGTTTAGCTTGTTGTAGGTGTGCAAGAGGTGGTTCTTTTACACATATACATATGTCTGTTCTTCCTGGGATCCTTTTCCCATGTTCGTTATGACAGAATGTTGAGTAGTCTTCTCTTGGTACTCCGTAGGTCTTTGGTGATTATATATGTCTACTGTGTTTGTATATGTCTGTTAACCCCAATATCGTAATGAATTCAATCCTCACACATTTCCTTTGGTGAACCATAAGTTTGTTTAATGAATCTGTGATTGCCCTTCTCCGTGGAAATATCTGCCCTGGTATCAATTTATAGGTAACACCTATAAGTGATATGATATGATATGTGTCTTTCACTTTCTGACTTATTCCAAGTCACGTTGTTACCTCTAGACTCATCTACGGTGCTGCAAATGCCATTGTGTGCTTCTTTTCCTTGGCGAATATTCTGTCTTAGCGAGGTCCATTTTCTGCAATGTGATTCCCTGAGGGCTGAGGATTAGCTGACCTGGGCAGCCTGACCCTGCCGGCAAGACCTCCCCAGGTGTGCCTGTGTTGAGGTCAATATAAACAGCACTCCAGGCAGCAATAGCCCCTGCAGCTGTGCCTGACTCCATATTCTCTGCCCCGTCAGCAGTCTCGGGGCTGTGCTGGTGGGAGGGTGTGAGGGTCCACGGCTTTGTGGGTGGCCCGGTGTGAGTGGGGCTCTGCTGGACTTACTGCAGGAGTTGCCAGTCTGCCACCTGTAAAGAAGAGGATGTGTCACCCATAACTTCCACTGGAATATCTCTCCGGGCTGAGGTGAGGAAGGAAAAAAAGGAGTGGGGGACGGGACAGGAGGGGTATCTCAGGCAGGGCAATGGAAAGCTTCCAGAAGAGCGCCCGTGGCCAGGACCATCCTGGCTGACCTGCAGGCACCAAGGTGGCCAGCGGGCTGTCGCTGGTGTGGCTCCACGGCCCTTCCTCTAGGCTTTCAAGCCCTTGTCCATATTCAGGTGTTTCACCTGGGAAGGGTGGGAACAGTTCAGCAGCAGCTGGCCTGGGGCTCAGCTCACGTTTACTCACAGAGGCCTCGGCACGGTCCCCCAGCTTTGCAATAAGGACGCTCCTTGCGTGGGCAGGCGGGGCTGCTGGCTCTATGGGAGATGATTCCCCACCTCTGACCAATTTCAGAATTGTTTACCACTGGAGCAAGTGCCTTGGTAGTGATTTCCTCTGTATAACTGTTAGGTTCAGTTTTTTTTTTTCTTTTTTGGTTCAAGTTAGATTTTATTCCTCTTTTATGTATTTATGGATATAAGCATGGAAATAATTCATTCTTATAAATACATCAGTGTGAATGGAAGAATATTTTTTCTGTTTTATTTTTACATTTTATTTTTAAAATTTTTGAAATTTAATTTTATTTATTTTTTTATACAGTAGGTTATTATTAGTTATCTATTTTATGCATAGACATGTATACAGGTCAATCCCAATCTCCCAACTCATTCCACGACCACCACCCCATGGCTTCCCCCACTTTGTGTCCATACGTTTGTTCTCTACCTCTGTGTCTCTATTTCTGCCCTGCAAACCAGTTCATCTGTAGCATTTTTCTAGGTTCCACATATAGGCATTAATATACAATATTTGTTTTTCTCTTTCTGACTGACTTCACTCTGTATGACAGTCTCTAGATCCATCAACTTCTCTACAAATGACCCAGTTTCATTCCTTTTTATGGCTGAGTAATATTCCATTTTATATATGTACCACATCTTTATCCATTCGTCTGTCTGTGGGCATTTAGGTTGCTTCCATTACCTGGTTATTGTAAATAGTGCTGCAATGAACATTGTGGTGAATGTGTCTTTGTGATTTATGGTTTTCTCTGGGTATATGCCCAGAAGTGGGATTGCTGGATCCTATTGTAATTCTGTTTTTAGTTTTTTAAAGGAACCTCCATGCTGTTCTCCATAGTGACTGTATCAATTTACATTCCCACCAATATCGGAAAAGGGTTCCTTTTGTCCACACCCTCCCCAGAATTTGTTGTTTGTAGATTATCTGATGATGCCGATTCTAACAGGTGTGAGGTCTTATCTCATTGTAGTTTTGATTTGCATTTCTCTAATAATTAGTGATGTTGAGCAGCTTTTCATGTGCGTCTTGGCCATCTCTGTGTCTTCTTTGAAGAAACGTCTATTTAGATCTTCTGCCCATTTTTGTATTGGGTTGTTTGTTTTATTAATATTAAGCTGCATGAGCTGTTTATATATATTGGAGATTAAACCTTTGTCCATTGATTCGTTTGTGAAAGTTTTCGCCCATTCTGAGGTTTGACGTTTTCCATTCCCGTTTTTTTAACAAAGAAAGAAAGAAAGCAAAAGAAGCAGAACACTAATGTGCGTGAAATATGCCTCTTGAAACTGTCGTTTTGAAATATGGACGTCTTTTGAATTTTTTGGTCGATATATGACCCCAGGATTTGTTTTCAGGGCAGGTGTCATTTACAGGCCTGTAATGATTTGGAATATCCTCTGACCATTAGCGCTGGGATTAAAGCTGCTGTTGTGTGAGACGGCCACAAGGTGGCAGCAGTTCTCCCTTACCAAATCTGGTTACTAGGGCAGCAGAGCCTCAATGGAAGTCGCGTTCTAGATTGGAATGTAGAACGGAATGTGCCAGGAGAAAGCCCCTCAAGTTTGTCTCACTACTTCTTGTTCGTGTTTTTAATTTAATTTTTTATTTTTTATTACAGCAAGTTTGAGTACAACGTTTAGCTTGTTGTAGGTGTGCAAGAGGTGGTTCTTTTACACATATACATATGTCTGTTCTTCCTGGGATCCTTTTCCCATGTTCGTTATGACAGAATGTTGAGTAGTCTTCTCTTGGTACTCCGTAGGTCTTTGGTGATTATATATGTCTACTGTGTTTGTATATGTCTGTTAACCCCAATATCGTAATGAATTCAATCCTCACACATTTCCTTTGGTGAACCATAAGTTTGTTTAATGAATCTGTGATTGCCCTTCTCCGTGGAAATATCTGCCCTGGTATCAATTTATAGGTAACACCTATAAGTGATATGATATGATATGTGTCTTTCACTTTCTGACTTATTCCAAGTCACGTTGTTACCTCTAGACTCATCTACGGTGCTGCAAATGCCATTGTGTGCTTCTTTTCCTTGGCGAATATTCTGTCTTAGCGAGGTCCATTTTCTGCAATGTGATTCCCTGAGGGCTGAGGATTAGCTGACCTGGGCAGCCTGACCCTGCCGGCAAGACCTCCCCAGGTGTGCCTGTGTTGAGGTCAATATAAACAGCACTCCAGGCAGCAATAGCCCCTGCAGCTGTGCCTGACTCCATATTCTCTGCCCCGTCAGCAGTCTCGGGGCTGTGCTGGTGGGAGGGTGTGAGGGTCCACGGCTTTGTGGGTGGCCCGGTGTGAGTGGGGCTCTGCTGGACTTACTGCAGGAGTTGCCAGGCTGCCACCTGTAAAGAAGAGGATGTGTCACCCATAACTTCCACTGGAATATCTCTCCGGGCTGAGGTGAGGAAGGAAAAAAAGGAGTGGGGGACGGGACAGGAGGGGTATCTCAGGCAGGGCAATGGAAAGCTTCCAGAAGAGCGCCCGTGGCCAGGACCATCCTGGCTGACCTGCAGGCACCAAGGTGGCCTGCGTGCTTTCGCTGGTGTGGCTCCACGGCCCTTCCTAAAGGCTTTCAAGCCCTTGTCCATATTCAGGTGTTTCACCTGGGAAGGGTGGGAACAGTTCAGCAGCAGCTGGCCTGGGGCTCAGCTCACGTTTACTCACAGAGGCCTCGGCACGGTCCCCCAGCTTTGCAATAAGGACGCTCCTTGCGTGGGCAGGCGGGGCTGCTGGCTCTATGGGAGATGATTCCCCACCTCTGACCAATTTCAGAATTGTTTACCACTGGAGCAAGTGCCTTGGTAGTGATTTCCTCTGTATAACTGTTAGGTTCAGTTTTTTTTTTTCTTTTTTGGTTCAAGTTAGATTTTATTCCTCTTTTATGTATTTATGGATATAAGCATGGAAATAATTCATTCTTATAAATACATCAGTGTGAATGGAAGAATATTTTTTCTGTTTTATTTTTACATTTTATTTTTAAAATTTTTGAAATTTAATTTTATTTATTTTTTTATACAGTAGGTTATTATTAGTTATCTATTTTATGCATAGACATGTATACAGGTCAATCCCAATCTCCCAACTCATTCCACGACCACCACCCCATGGCTTCCCCCACTTTGTGTCCATACGTTTGTTCTCTACCTCTGTGTCTCTATTTCTGCCCTGCAAACCAGTTCATCTGTAGCATTTTTCTAGGTTCCACATATAGGCATTAATATACAATATTTGTTTTTCTCTTTCTGACTGACTTCACTCTGTATGACAGTCTCTAGATCCATCAACTTCTCTACAAATGACCCAGTTTCATTCCTTTTTATGGCTGAGTAATATTCCATTTTATATATGTACCACATCTTTATCCATTCGTCTGTCTGTGGGCATTTAGGTTGCTTCCATTACCTGGTTATTGTAAATAGTGCTGCAATGAACATTGTGGTGAATGTGTCTTTGTGATTTATGGTTTTCTCTGGGTATATGCCCAGAAGTGGGATTGCTGGATCCTATTGTAATTCTGTTTTTAGTTTTTTAAAGGAACCTCCATGCTGTTCTCCATAGTGACTGTATCAATTTACATTCCCACCAATATCGGAAAAGGGTTCCTTTTGTCCACACCCTCCCCAGAATTTGTTGTTTGTAGATTATCTGATGATGCCGATTCTAACAGGTGTGAGGTCTTATCTCATTGTAGTTTTGATTTGCATTTCTCTAATAATTAGTGATGTTGAGCAGCTTTTCATGTGCGTCTTGGCCATCTCTGTGTCTTCTTTGAAGAAACGTCTATTTAGATCTTCTGCCCATTTTTGTATTGGGTTGTTTGTTTTATTAATATTAAGCTGCATGAGCTGTTTATATATATTGGAGATTAAACCTTTGTCCATTGATTCGTTTGTGAAAGTTTTCGCCCATTCTGAGGTTTGACGTTTTCCATTCCCGTTTTTTTAACAAAGAAAGAAAGAAAGCAAAAGAAGCAGAACACTAATGTGCGTGAAATATGCCTCTTGAAACTGTCGTTTTGAAATATGGACGTCTTTTGAATTTTTTGGTCGATATATGACCCCAGGATTTGTTTTCAGGGCAGGTGTCATTTACAGGCCTGTAATGATTTGGAATATCCTCTGACCATTAGCGCTGGGATTAAAGCTGCTGTTGTGTGAAACGGCCACAAGGTGGCAGCAGTTCTCCCTTACCAAATCTTGTTACTAGGGCAGTAGAGCCTCAATGGAAGTCGCGTTCTAGATTGGAATGTAGAACGGAATGTACCAGGAGAAAGCCCCTCAAGTTTTTCTCACTATTTCTTGTTCGTGTTTTTAATTTAATTTTTTATTTTTTATTACAGCAAGTTTGAGTACAACGTTTAGCTTGTTGTAGGTGTGCAAGAGGTGGTTCTTTTACACGTATACATATGTCTGTTCTTCCTGGGATCCTTTTCCCATGTTCGTTATGACAGAATGTTGAGTAGTCTTCTCTTGGTACTCCGTAGGTCTTTGGTGATTATATACGTCTACTGTGTTTGTATATGTCTGTTAACCCCAATATCATAATGAATTCAATCCTCACACCTTTCCTTTGGTGAACCATAAGTTTGTTTAATGAATCTGTGATTGCCCTTCTCCGTGGAAATATCTGCCCTGGTATCAATTTATAGGTAACACCTATAAGTGATATGATATGATATGTGTCTTTCACTTTCTGACTTACTCCAAGTCACGTGATTACCTCTAGACTCATCTATGGTGCTGCAAATGGCATTGTGTGCTTTTTTTCCTTGGCTAATATTCTGTCTTAGCGAGGTCCATTTTCTGCAATGTGATTCCCTGAGGGCTGAGGATTAGCTGACCTGGGCAGCTTGACCCTGCCGGCAAGCCCTCCCCAGGTGTGCCTGGGTTGAGGTCAATATAAACAGCACTCCAGGCAGCAATAGCCCCTGCAGCTGTGCCTGACTCCATATTCTCTGCCCCGTCAGCAGTCTCGGGGCTGTGCTGGTGGGAGGGTGTCAGGGTCCACGGCTTTGTGGGTGGCCCGGTGTGAGTGGGGCTCTGCTGGACTTTCTGCAGGAGTTGCCAGGCTGCCACCTGTAAAGAAGAGGATGTGTCACCCATAACTTCCACTGGAGTATCTCTCCGGGCTGAGGTGAGTAAGGAAAAAAAAGAGTGGGGGCCGGGACAGGAGGGGTATCTCAGGCAGGGCAATGGAAAGCTTCCAGAAGAGCGCCCGTGGCCAGGACCATCCTGGCTGACCTGCAGGCACCAAGTTGGCCTGCGTGCTTTCGCTGGTGTGGCTCCACGGCCCTTCCTCTAGGCTTTCAAGCCCTTGTACATATTCAGGTGTTTCACCTGGGATGGGTGGGAACAGTTCAGCAGCAGCTGGCCTGGGGCTCAGCTCACGTTTACTCACAGAGGCCTCGGCACGGTCCCCCAGCTTTGCAATAAGGACGCTCCTTGCGTGGGCGGGTGGGGCTGCTGGCTGTATGGGAGATGATTCCCCACCTCTGACCAATTTCAGAATTGTTTACCACTGGAGCAAGTGCCTTGGTAGTGTTTTCCTCTGTATAACTGTTAGGTTCAGTTTTTTTTTTTCTTTTTTGGTTCAAGTTAAATTTTATTCCTCTTTTATGTATTTATAGATATAAGCATGGAAATAATTCATTCTTATAAATACATCAGTGTGAATGGAAGAACTTTTTTTCTGTTTTATTTTTACATTTTATTTTTAAAAATTTTGAAATTTAATTTTATTTATTTTTTTATACACTTGGTTATTATTAGTTATCTATTTTATGCATATACATGTATACAGGTCAATCCCAATCTCCCAACTCATCCCACCACCCCCACCCCATGGCTTCCCCCACTTTGTGTCGATACGTTTGTTCTCTACCTCTGTGTCTCTATTTCTGCCCTGCAAACCAGTTCATCTGTAGCATTTTTCTAGGTTCCACATATAGGCATTAATATACAATATTTGTTTTTCTCTTTCTGACTTACTTCACTCTGTATGACAGTCTCTAGATCCATCAACTTCTCTACAAATGACTCAGTTTCATTCCTTTTTATGGCTGAGTAATATTCCATTTTATATATGTACCACATCTTTATCCATTCGTCTGTCTGTGGGCATTTAGGTTGCTTCCATTACCTGGCTATTGTAAATAGTGCTGCAATGAACATTGTGGTGAATGTGTCTCTGTGATTTATGGTTTTCTCTGGGTATATGCCCAGAAGTGGGATTGCTGGATCCTATGGTAATTCTCTTTTTAGTTTTTTAAAGGAACCTCCATACTGTTCTCCATAGTGACTGTATCAATTTACATTCCCACCAATAGCGGAAGAGGGTTCCTTTTGTCCACACCCTCCCCAGAATTTGTTGTTTGTAGATTATCTGATGATGCCGATTCTAACAGGTGTGAGGTCTTACCTCATTGTAGTTTTGATTTGCATTTCTCTAATAATTAGTGATGTTGAGCAGCTTTTCATGTGCGTCTTGGCCATCTCTGTGTCTTCTTTGAAGAAACGTCTATTTAGATCTTCTGCCCATTTTTGTATTGGGTTGTTTGTTGTATTCATATTAAGCTGCATGAGCTGTATATATATATTGGAGATTTAACCTTTGTCCATTGATTCGTTTGTGAACGTTTTCGCCCCTTCTGAGGGTTACCTTTTTCCATTCCCGTATTTTTAACAAAGAAAGAAAGAAAGCAAAATTATCAGAACACTAATGTGCGTGAAATATGCCTCTTGAAACTGTCGTTTTGAAATATGGACGTCTTTTGAATTTTTTGGTCGATATATGACCCCAGGATTTGTTTTCAGGGCAGGTGTCATTTACAGGCCTGTAATGATTTGGAATATCCACTGACCATTAGCGCTGGGATTAAAGCTGCTGTTGTGTGAAACGGCCACAAGGTGGCAGCAGTTCTCCCTTACCAAATCTGGTTACTAGGGCAGCAGAGCCTCAATGGAAGTCGCGTTCTAGATTGGAATGTAGAACGGAATGTGCCAGGAGAAAGCCCCTCAAGTTTGTCTCACTACTTCTTGTTCGTGTTTTTAATTTAATTTTTTATTTTTTATTACAGCAAGTTTGAGTACAACGTTTAGCTTGTTGTAGGTGTGCAAGAGGTGGTTCTTTTACACATATACATATGTCTGTTCTTCCTGTGATCCTTTTCCCATGTACGTTATGACAGAATGTTGAGTAGTCCTCTCTTGGTACTCCGTAGGTCTTTGGTGATTATATATGTCTACTGTGTTTGTATATGTCTGTTAACCCCAATATCGTAATGAATTCAATCCTCACACCTTTCCTTTGGTGAACCATAAGTTTGTTTAATGAATCTGTGATTGCCCTTCTCCGTGGAAATATCTGCCCTGGTATCAATTTATAGGTAACACCTATAAGTGATATGATATGATATGTGTCTTTCACTTTCTGACTTACTCCAAGTCACGTGATTACCTCTAGACTCATCTACGGTGCTGCAAATGGCATTGTGTGCTTCTTTTCCTTGGCGAATATTCTGTCTTAGCGAGCTCCATTTTCTGCAATGTGATTCCCTGAGGGCTGAGGATTAGCTGACCTGGGCAGCCTGACCCTGCCGGCAAGCCCTCCCCAGGTGTGCCTGGGTTGAGGTCAATATAAACAGCACTCCAGGCAGCAATAGCCCCTGCAGCTGTGCCTGACTCCATATTCTCTGCCCCGTCAGCAGTCTCGGGGCTGTGCTGGTGGGAGGGTGTGAGGGTCCACGGCTTTGTGGGTGGCCCGGTGTGAGTGGGGCTCTGCTGGACTTTCTGCAGGAGTAGCCAGGCTGCCACTTGTAAAGAAGAGGATGTGTCACCCATAACTTCCACTGGAGTATCTCTGCGGGCTGAGGTGAGGAAGGAAAAATAGGAGTGGGGGCCGGGACAGGAGGGGTATCTCAGGCAGGGCAATGGAAAGCTTCCAGAAGAGCGCCCGTGGCCAGGACCATCCTGGCTGACCTGCAGGCACCAAGTTGGCCTGCGTGCTTTCGCTGGTGTGGCTCCACGGCCCTTCCTCTAGGCTTTCAAGCCCTTGTACATATTCAGGTGTTTCACCTGGGAAGGGTGGGAACAGTTCAGCAGCAGCTGGCCTGGGGCTCAGCTCACGTTTACTCACAGAGGCCTCGGCACGGTCCCCCAGATTTGCAATAAGGACGCTCCTTGCGTGGGCGCGCGGGGCTGCTGGCTCTATGGGAGATGATTCCCCACCTCTGACCAATTTCAGAATTGTTTACCCTTGGAACAAGTGCCTTGGTAGTGATTTCCTCTGTATAACTGTTAGGTTCAATTTTTTTTTTTTTGGTTCATGTTAGATTTTATTCCTCTTTTATGTATTTATAGATATAAGCATGGAAATAATTCATTCTTATAAATAAATCAGTGTGAATGGAAGAACATTTTTTCTGTTTTATTTTTACATTTTATTTTTAAATTTTTTGAAATTTAATTTTATTTATTTTTTTTATACAGTAGGTTATTATTAGTTATCTATTTTATGCATAGACATGTATACAGGTCAATCCCAATCTCCCAACTCATCCCACCACCACCACCCCATGGCTTCCCCCACTTTGTGTCCATACGTTTGTTCTCTACCTCTGTGTCTCTATTTCTGCCCTGCAAACCAGTTCATCTGTAGCATTTTTCTAGGTTCCACATATAGGCATTAATATACAATATTTGTTTTTCTCTTTCTGACTGACTTCACTCTGTATGAGAGTCTCTAGATCCATCAACTTCTCTACAAATGACCCAGTTTCATTCCTTTTTATGGCTGAGTAATATTCCATTTTATATATGTACCACATCTTTATCCATTCGTCTGTCTGTGGGCATTTAGGTTGCTTCCATTACCTGGCTATTTTAAATAGTGCTGCAATGAACATTGTGGTGAATGTGTCTCTGTGATTTATGGTTTCTCTGGGTATATGCCCAGAAGTGGGATTGCTGGATCCTATGGTAATTCTCTTTTTAGTTTTTTAAAGGAACCTCCATACTGTTCTCCATAGTGACTGTATCAATTTACATTCCCACCAATAGCGGAAGAGGGTTCCTTTTGTCCACACCCTCCCCAGAATTTGTTGTTTGTAGATTATCTGATGATGCCGATTCTAACAGGTCTGAGGTCTTACCTCATTGTAGTTTTGATTTGCATTTCTCTAATAATTAGTGATGTTGAGCAGCTTTTCATGTGCGTCTTGGCCATCTCTGTGTCTTCTTTGAAGAAACGTCTATTTAGATCTTCTGTCCATTTTTGTATTGGGTTGTTTGTTGTATTCATATTAAGCTGCATGAGCTGTATATATATATTGGAGATTTAACCTTTGTCCATTGATTCGTTTGTGAACGTTTTCGCCCCTTCTGAGGGTTACCTTTTTCCATTCCCGTATTTTTAACAAAGAAAGAAAGAAAGCAAAAGAATCAGAACACTAATGTGCGTGAAATATGCCTCTTGAAACTGTCGTTTTGAAATATGGACGTCTTTTGAATTTTTTGGTCGATATATGACCCCAGGATTTGTTTTCAGGGCAGGTGTCATTTACAGGCCTGTAATGATTTGGAATATCCACTGACCATTAGCGCTGGGATTAAAGCTGCTGTTGTGTGAAACGGCCACAAGGTGGCAGCAGTTCTCCCTTACCAAATCTGGTTACTAGGGCAGCAGAGCCTCAATGGAAGTCGCGTTCTAGATTGGAATGTAGAACGGAATGTGCCAGGAGAAAGCCCCTCAAGTTTGTCTCACTACTTCTTGTTCGTGTTTTTAATTTAATTTTTTATTTTTTATTACAGCAAGTTTGAGTACAACGTTTAGCTTGTTGTAGGTGTGCAAGAGGTGGTTCTTTTACACATATACATATGTCTGTTCTTCCTGGGATCCTTTTCCCATGTACGTTAGGACAGAATGTTGAGTAGTCTTCTCTTGGTACTCCGTAGGTCTTTGGTGATTATATATGTCTACTGTGTTTGTATATGTCTGTTAACCCCAATATCGTAATGAATTCAATCCTCACACCTTTCCTTTGGTGAACCATAAGTTTGTTTAATGAATCTGTGATTGCGCTTCTCCGTGGAAATATCTGCCCTGGTATCAATTTATAGGTAACACCTATAAGTGATATGATATGATATGTGTCTTTCACTTTCTGACTTACTCCAAGTCACGTGATTACCTCTAGACTCATCTACGGTGCTGCAAATGGCATTGTGTGCTTCTTTTCCTTGGCGAATATTCTGTCTTAGCGAGCTCCATTTTCTGCAATGTGATTCCCTGAGGGCTGAGGATTAGCTGACCTGGGCAGCCTGACCCTGCCGGCAAGCCCTCCCCAGGTGTGCCTGGGTTGAGGTCAATATAAACAGCACTCCAGGCAGCAATAGCCCCTGCAGCTGTGCCTGACTCCATATTCTCTGCCCCGTCAGCAGTCTCGGGGCTGTGCTGGTGGGAGGGTGTGAGGGTCCACGGCTTTGTGGGTGGCCCGGTGTGAGTGGGGCTCTGCTGGACTTTCTGCAGGAGTTGCCAGGCTGCCACTTGTAAAGAAGAGGATGTGTCACACATAACTTCCACTGGAGTATCTCTCCGGGCTGAGGTGAGGAAGGAAAAATAGGAGTGGGGGCCGGGACAGGAGGGGTATCTCATGCAGGGCAATGGAAAGCTTACAGAAGAGCGCCCGTGGCCAGGACCATCCTGGCTGACCTGCAGGCACCAAGTTGGCCTGCGTGCTTTCGCTGGTGTGGCTCCACGGCCCTTCCTCTAGGCTTTCAAGCCCTTGTACATATTCAGGTGTTTCACCTGGGAAGGGTGGGAACAGTTCAGCAGCAGCTGGCCTGGGGCTCAGCTCACGTTTACTCACAGAGGCCTCGGCACGGTCCCCCAGCTTTGCAATAAGGACGCTCCTTGCGTGGGCGGGGGGGGCTGCTGGCTCTATGGGAGATGATTCCCCACCTCTGACCAATTTCAGAATTGTTTACCACTGGAACAAGTGCCTTGGTAGTGATTTCCTCTGTATAACTGTTAGGTTCAATTTTTTTTTTTTTGGTTCAAGTTAGATTTTATTCCTCTTTTATGTATTTATAGATATAAGCATGGAAATAATTCATTCTTATAAATACATCAGTGTGAATGGAAGAACATTTTTTCTGTTTTATTTTTACATTTTATTTTTAAAATTTTTGAAATTTAATTTTATTTATTTTTTTTTATACAGTAGGTTATTATTAGTTATCTATTTTATGCATAGACATGTATACAGGTCAATCCCAATCTCCCAACTCATCCCACCACCACCACCCCATGGCTTCCCCCACTTTGTGTCCATACGTTTGTTCTCTACCTCTGTGTCTCTATTTCTGCCCTGCAAACCAGTTCATCTGTAGCATTTTTCTAGGTTCCACATATAGGCATTAATATACAATATTTGTTTTTCTCTTTCTGACTGACTTCACTCTGTATGAGAGTCTCTAGATCCATCAACTTCTCTACAAATGACCCAGTTTCATTCCTTTTTATGGCTGAGTAATATTCCATTTTATATATGTACCACATCTTTATCCATTCGTCTGTCTGTGGGCATTTAGGTTGCTTCCATTACCTGGCTATTGTAAATAGTGCTGCAATGAACATTGTGGTGAATGTGTCTCTGTGATTTATGGTTTCTCTGGGTATATGCCCAGAAGTGGGATTGCTGGATCCTATGGTAATTCTCTTTTTAGTTTTTTAAAGGAACCTCCATACTGTTCTCCATAGTGACTGTATCAATTTACATTCCCACCAATAGCGGAAGAGGGTTCCTTTTGTCCACACCCTCCCCAGAATTTGTTGTTTGTAGATTATCTGATGATGCCGATTCTAACAGGTGTGAGGTCTTACCTCATTGTAGTTTTGATTTGCATTTCTCTAATAATTAGTGATGTTGAGCAGCTTTTCATGTGCGTCTTGGCCATCTCTGTGTCTTCTTTGAAGAAACGTCTATTTAGATCTTCTGCCCATTTTTGTATTGGGTTGTTTGTTGTATTCATATTAAGCTGCATGAGCTGTATATATATATTGGAGATTTAACCTTTGTCCATTGATTCGTTTGTGAACGTTTTCGCCCCTTCTGAGGGTTACCTTTTTCCATTCCCGTATTTTTAACAAAGAAAGAAAGAAAGCAAAAGAATCAGAACACTAATGTGCGTGAAATATGCCTCTTGAAACTGTCGTTTTGAAATATGGACGTCTTTTGAATTTTTTGGTCGATATATGACCCCAGGATTTGTTTTCAGGGCAGGTGTCATTTACAGGCCTGTAATGATTTGGAATATCCTCTGACCATTAGCGCTGGGATTAAAGCTGCTGTTGTGTGAAACGGCCACAAGGTGGCAGCAGTTCTCCCTTACTAAATCTGGTTACTAGGGCAGCAGAGCCTCAATGGAAGTCGCGTTCTAGATTGGAATGTAGAACGGAATGTGCCAGGAGAAAGCCCCTCAAGTTTGTCTCACTACTTCTTGTTCGTGTTTTTAATTTAATTTTTTATTTTTTATTACAGCAAGTTTGAGTACAACGTTTAGCTTGTTGTAGGTGTGCAAGAGGTGGTTCTTTTACACATATACATATGTCTGTTCTTCCTGGGATCCTTTTCCCATGTACGTTATGACAGAATGTTGAGTAGTCTTCTCTTGGTACTCCGTAGGTCTTTGGTGATTATATATGTCTACTGTGTTTGTATATGTCTGTTAACCCCAATATCGTAATGAATTCAATCCTCACACCTTTCCTTTGGTGAACCATAAGTTTGTTTAATGAATCTGTGATTGCGCTTCTCCGTTGAAATATCTGCCCTGGTATCAATTTATAGGTAACACCTATAAGTGATATGATATGATATGTGTCTTTCACTTTCTGACTTACTCCAAGTCACGTGATTACCTCTAGACTCATCTACGGTGCTGCAAATGGCATTGTGTGCTTCTTTTCCTTGGCGAATATTCTGTCTTAGCGAGGTCCATTTTCTGCAATGTGATTCCCTGAGGGCTGAGGATTAGCTGACCTGGGCAGCCTGACCCTGCCGGCAAGCCCTCCCCAGGTGTGCCTGGGTTGAGGTCAATATAAACAGCACTCCAGGCAGCAATAGCCCCTGCAGCTGTGCCTGACTCCATATTCTCTGCCCCGTCAGCAGTCTCGGGGCTGTGCTGGTGGGAGGGTGTGAGGGTCCACCGCTTTGTGGGCGGCCCGGTGTGAGTGGGGCTCTGCTGGACTTTCGGAAGGAGTTGCCAGGCTGCCACCTGTAAAGAAGACGATGTGTCACCCATAACTTCCACTGGAGTATCACTCCGGGCTGAGGTGAGGAAGGAAAAATAGGAGTGGGGGCCGGGACAGGAGGGGTATCTCAGGCAGGGCAATGGAAAGCTTCCAGAAGAGCGCCCGTGGCCAGGACCATCCTGGCTGACCTGCAGGCACCAAGTTGGCCTGCGTGCTTTCGCTGGTGTGGCTCCACGGCCCTTCCTCTAGGCTCTCAAGCCCTTGTACATATTCAGGTGTTTCACCTGGGAAGGGTGGGAACAGTTCAGCAGCAGCTGGCCTGGGGCTCAGCTCACGTTTACTCACAGAGGCCTCGGCACGGTCCCCCAGCTTTGCAATAAGGACACTCCTTGCGTGGGCGGGCGGGTCTGCTGGCTCTATGGGAGATGATTCCACACCTCTGACCAATTTCAGAATTGTTTACCACTGGAACAAGTGCCTTGGTAGTGATTTCCTCTGTATAACTGTTAGGTTCAATTTTTTTTTTTTGGTTCAAGTTAGATTTTATTCCTCTATTATGTATTTATAGATATAAGCATGGAAATAATTCATTCTTATAAATACATCAGTGTGAATGGAAGAACATTTTTTCTGTTTTATTTTTACATTTTATTTTTAAAATTTTTGAAATTTAATTTTATTTATTTTTTTTATACAGTAGGTTATTATTAGTTATCTATTTTATGCATAGACATGTATACAGGTCAATCCCAATCTCCCAACTCATCCCACCACCACCACACCATGGCTTCCCACACTTTGTGTCCATACGTTTGTTCTCTACCTCTGTGTCTCTATTTCTGCCCTGCAAACCAGTTCATCTGTAGCATATTTCGAGGTTCCACATATAGGCATTAATATACAATATTTGTTTTTCTCTTTCTGACTGACTTCACTCTGAATGACAGTCTCTAGATCCATCAACTTCTCTACAAATGACTCAGTTTCATTCCTTTTTATGGCTGAGTAATATTCCATTTTATATATGTACCACATCTTTATCCATTCGTCTGTCTGTGGGCATTTAGGTTGCTTCCATTACCTGGCTATTTTAAATAGTGCTGCAATGAACATTGTGGTGAATGTGTCTCTGTGATTTATGGTTTCTCTGGGTATATGCCCAGAAGTGGGATTGCTGGATCCTATGGTAATTCTCTTTTTAGTTTTTTAAAGGAACCTCCATACTGTTCTCCATAGTGACTGTATCAATTTACATTCCCACCAATAGCGGAAGAGGGTTCCTTTTGTCCACACCCTCCCCAGAATTTGTTGTTTGTAGATTATCTGATGATGCCGATTCTAACAGGTGTGAGGTCTTACCTCATTGTAGTTTTGATTTGCATTTCTCTAATAATTAGTGATGTTGAGCAGCTTTTCATGTGCGTCTTGGCCATCTCTGTGTCTTCTTTGAAGAAACGTCTATTTAGATCTTCTGCCCATTTTTGTATTGGGTTGTTTGTTGTATTCATATTAAGCTGCATGAGCTGTATATATATATTGGAGATTTAACCTTTGTCCATTGATTCGTTTGTGAACGTTTTCGCCCCTTCTGAGGGTTACCTTTTTCCATTCCCGTATTTTTAACAAAGAAAGAAAGAAAGCAAAAGAATCAGAACACTAATGTGCGTGAAATATGCCTCTTGAAACTGTCGTTTTGAAATATGGACGTCTTTTGAATTTTTTGGTCGATATATGACCCCAGGATTTGTTTTCAGGGCAGGTGTCATTTACAGGCCTGTAATGATTTGGAATATCCACTGACCATTAGCGCTGGGATTAAAGCTGCTGTTGTGTGAAACGGCCACAAGGTGGCAGCAGTTCTCCCTTACCAAATCTGGTTACTAGGGCAGCAGAGCCTCAATGGAAGTCGCGTTCTAGATTGGAATGTAGAACGGAATGTGCCAGGAGAAAGCCCCTCAAGTTTGTCTCACTACTTCTTGTTCGTGTTTTTAATTTAATTTTTTATTTTTTATTACAGCAAGTTTGAGTACAACGTTTAGCTTGTTGTAGGTGTGCAAGAGGTGGTTCTTTTACACATATACATATGTCTGTTCTTCCTGGGATCCTTTTCCCATGTACGTTAGGACAGAATGTTGAGTAGTCTTCTCTTGGTACTCCGTAGGTCTTTGGTGATTATATATGTCTACTGTGTTTGTATATGTCTGTTAACCCCAATATCGTAATGAATTCAATCCTCACACCTTTCCTTTGGTGAACCATAAGTTTGTTTAATGAATCTGTGATTGCCCTTCTCCGTGGAAATATCTGCCCTGGTATCAATTTATAGGTAACACCTATAAGTGATATGATATGATATGTGTCTTTCACTTTCTGACTTACTCCAAGTCACGTGAGTACCTCTAGACTCATCTACGGTGCTGCAAATGGCATTGTGTGCTTCTTTTCCTTGGCGAATATTCTGTCTTAGCGAGGTCCATTTTCTGCAATGTGATTCCCTGAGGGCTGAGGATTAGCTGACCTGGGCAGCCTGACCCTGCCGGCAAGCCCTCCCCAGGTGTGCCTGGGTTGAGGTCAATATAAACAGCACTCCAGGCAGCAATAGCCCCTGCAGCTGTGCCTGACTCCATATTCTCTGCCCCGTCAGCAGTCTCGGGGCTGTGCTGGTGGGAGGGTGTGAGGGTCCACGGCTTTGTGGGTGGCCCGGTGTGAGTGGGGCTCTGCTGGACTTTCTGCAGGACTTGCCAGGCTGCCACTTGTAAAGAAGAGGTTGTGTCACCCATAACTTCCACTGGAGTATCTCTCCGGGCTGAGGTGAGGAAGGAAAAATAGGAATGGGGGCCGGGACAGGAGGGGTATCTCAGGCAGGGCAATGGAAAGCTTCCAGAAGAGCGCCCGTGGCCAGGACCATCCTGGCTGACCTGCAGGCACCAAGTTGGGCTGCGTGCTGTCGCTGGTGTGGCTCCACGGACCTACCTCTAGGCTTTCAAGCCCTTGTACATATTCAGGTGTTTCACCTGGGAAGGGTGGGAACAGTTCAGCAGCAGCTGGCCTGGGGCTCAGCTCACGTTTACTCACAGAGGCCTCGGCACGGTCCCCCAGCTTTGCAATAAGGACACACCTTGCGTGGGCGGGCGGGTCTGCTGGCTCTATGGGAGATGATTCCCCACCTCTGACCAATTTCAGAATTGTTTACCACTGGAGCAAGTGCCTTGGTAGTGTTTTCCTCTGTATAACTGTTAGGTTCAGTTTTTTTTTCTTTTTTGGTTCATGTTAGATTTTATTCCTCTTTTATGTATTTATGGATATAAGCATGGAAATAATTCATTCTTATAAATACATCAGTGTGAATGGAAGAACATTTTTTCTGTTTTATTTTTATATTTTATTTTTAAAATTTTTGAAACTTACTTTTATTTATTTTTTTTATACAGTAGGTTATTCTTAGTTATCTATTTTATGCATAGACATGTATACAGGTCAATCCCAATCTCCCAACTCATCCCACCACCACCACCCCATGGCTTCCCCCACTTTGTGTCCATACGTTTGTTCTCTACCTCTGTGTCTCTATTTCTGCCCTGCAAACCAGTTCATCTGTAGCATATTTCTAGGTTCCACATATAGGCATTAATATACAATATTTGTTTTTCTCTTTCTGACTTACTTCACTCTGTATGACAGTCTCTAGATCCATCAACTTCTCTACAAATGACTCAGTTTCATTACTTTTTATGGCTGAGTAATATTCCATTTTATATATGTACCACATCTTTATCCATTCGTCTGTCCGTGGGCATTTAGGTTGCTTCCATTACCTGGCTATTGTAAATAGTGCTGCAATGAACATTGTGGTGAATGTGTCTCTGTGATTTATGGTTTTCTCTGGGTATATGCCCAGAAGTGGGATTGCTGGATCCTATGGTAATTCTCTTTTTAGTTTTTTAAAGGAACCTCCATACTGTTCTCCATAGTGACTGTATCAATTTACATTCCCACCAATAGCGGAAGAGGGTTCCTTTTGTCCACACCCTCCCCAGAATTTGTTGTTTGTAGATTATCTGATGATGCCGATTCTAACAGGTGTGAGGTCTTACCTCATTGTAGTTTTGATTTGCATTTCTCTAATAATTAGTGATGTTGAGCAGCTTTTCATGTGCGTCTTGGCCATCTCTGTGTCTTCTTTGAAGAAACGTCTATTTAGATCTTCTGCCCATTTTTGTATTGGGTTGTTTGTTGTATTCATATTAAGCTGCATGAGCTGTATATATATATTGGAGATTTAACCTTTGTCCATTGATTCGTTTGTGAACGTTTTCGCCCCTTCTGAGGGTTACCTTTTTCCATTCCCGTATTTTTAACAAAGAAAGAAAGAAAGCAAAAGAATCAGAACACTAATGTGCGTGAAATATGCCTCTTGAAACTGTCGTTTTGAAATATGGACGTCTTTTGAATTTTTTGGTCGATATATGACCCCAGGATTTGTTTTCAGGGCAGGTGTCATTTACAGGCCTGTAATGATTTGGAATATCCACTGACCATTAGCGCTGGGATTAAAGCTGCTGTTGTGTGAAACGGCCACAAGGTGGCAGCAGTTCTCCCTTACCAAATCTGGTTACTAGGGCAGCAAAGCCTCAATGGAAGTCGCGTTCTAGATTGGAATGTAGAACGGAATGTGCCAGGAGAAAGCCCCTCAAGTTTGTCTCACTACTTGTTGTTCGTGTTTTTAATTTAATTTTTTATTTTTTATTACAGCAAGTTTGAGTACAACGTTTAGCTTGTTGTAGGTGTGCAAGAGGTGGTTCTTTTACACATATACATATGTCTGTTCTTCCTGGGATCCTTTTCCCATGTACGTTATGACAGAATGTTGAGTAGTCTTCTCTTGGTACTCCGTACGTCTTTGGTGATTATATATGTCTACTGTGTTTGTATATGTCTGTTAACCCCAATATCGTAATGAATTCAATCCTCACACCTTTCCTTTGGTGAACCATAAGTTGGTTTAATGAATCTGTGATGGCCCTTCTCCGTGGAAATATCTGCCCTGGTATCAATTTATAGGTAACACCTATAAGTGATATGATATGATATGTGTCTTTCACTTTCTGACTTACTCCAAGTCACGTGATTACCTCTAGACTCATCTACAGTGCTGCAAATGGCATTGTGTGCTTTTTTTCCTTGGCTAATATTCTGTCTTAGCGAGGTCCATTTTCTGCAATGTGATTCCCTGAGGGCTGAGGATTAGCTAACCTGGGCAGCCTGACCCTGCCGGCAAGCCCTCCCAAGGTGTGCCTGGGTTGAGGTCAATATAAACAGCACTCCAGGCAGCAATAGCCCCTGCAGCTGTGCCTGACTCCATATTCTCTGCCCCGTCAGCAGTCTCGGGACTGTGCTGGTGGGAGGGTGTGAGGGTCCACGGCTTTGTGGGTGGCCCGGTGTGAGTGGGGCTCTGCTGGACTTTCTGCAGGAGTTGCCAGGCTGCCACTTGTAAAGAAGAGGATGTGTCACCCATAACTTCCACTGGAGTATCTCTCCGGGCTGAGGTGAGTAAGGAAAAAAAGGAGTGGGGGCCGGGACAGGAGGGGTATCTCAGGCAGGGCAATGGAAAGCTTCCAGAAGAGCGCCCGTGGCCAGGACCATCCTGGCTGACCTGCAGGCACCAAGTTGGCCTGCGTGCTTTCGCTGGTGTGGCTCCACGGCCCTTCCTCTAGGCTTTCAAGCCCTTGTACATATTCAGGTGTTTCACCTGGGAAGGGTGGGAACAGTTCAGCAGCAGCTGGCCTGGGGCTCAGCTCACGTTTACTCACAGAGGCCTCGGCACGGTCCCCCAGCTTTGCAATAAGGACGCTCCTTGCGTGGGCGGGCGGGGCTGCTGGCTCTATGGGAGATGATTCCCCACCTCTGACCAATTTCAGAATTGTTTACCACTGGAGCAAGTGCCTTGGTAGTGATTTCCTCTGTATAACTGTTAGGTTCAGTTTTTTTTTTCTTTTTTGGTTCAATTTAGATTTTATTCCTCTTTTATGTATTTATAGATATAAGCATGGAAATAATTCATTCTTATAAATACATCAGTGTGAATGGAAGAACATTTTTTCTGTTTTATTTTTACATTTTATTTTTAAAAATTTTGAAATTTAATTTTATTTATTTTTTTATACACTAGGTTATTATTAGTTATCTATTTTATGCATAGACATGTATACAGGTCAATCCCAATCTCCCAACTCATCCCACCACCACCACCCCATGGCTAGCCCCACTTTGTGTCGATACGTTTGTTCTCTACCTCTGTGTCTCTATTTCTGCCCTGCAAACCAGTTCATCTGTAGCATTTTTCTAGGTTCCACATATAGGCATTAATATACAATATTTGTTTTTCTCTTTCTGACTTACTTCACTCTGTATGACAGACTGTAGATCCATCAACTTCTCTACAAATGACTCAGTTTCATTCCTTTTTATGGCTGAGTAATATTCCATTTTATATATGTACCACATCTTTATCCATTCGTCTGTCTGTGGGCATTTAGGTTGCTTCCATTACCTGGCTATTGTAAATAGTGCTGCAATGAACATTGTGGTGAATGTGTCTCTGTGATTTATGGTTTTCTCTGGGTATATGCCCAGAAGTGGGATTGCTGGATCCTATGGTAGTTCTCTTTTTAGTTTTTAAAGGAACCTCCATACTGTTCTCCATAGTGACTGTATCAATTTACATTCCCACCAATAGCGGAAGAGGGTTCCTTTTGTCCACACCCTCCCCAAAATTTGTTGTTTGTAGATTATCTGATGATGCCGATTCTAACAGGTGTGAGGTCTTACCTCATTGTAGTTTTGATTTGCATTTCTCTAATAGTTAGTGATGTTGAGCAGCTTTTCATGTGCGTTTTGGCCATCTCTGTGTCTTCTTTGAAGAAACGTCTATTTAGATCTTCTGCCCATTTTTGTATTGGGTTGTTTGTTTTATTAATATTAAGCTGCATGAGCTGTTTATATATATTGGAGATTAAACCTTTGTCCATTGATTCGTTTGTGAACGTTTTCGCCCATTCTGAGGGTTGCCTTTTTCCATTCCCGTATTTTTAACAAAGAAAGAAAGAAATCAAAAGAAGCAGAACACTAATGTGCGTGAAATATGCCTCTTGAAACTGTCGTTTTGAAATATGGACGTCTTTTGAATTTCTTGGTCGATATATGACCCCAGGATTTGTTTTCAGGGCAGGTGTCATTTACAGGCCTGTAATGATTTGGAATATCCACTGACCATTAGCGCTGGGATTAAAGCTGCTGTTGTGTGAAACGGCCACAAGGTGGCAGCAGTTCTCCCTTACCAGATCTGGTTACTAGGGCAGCTGAGCCTCAATGGAAGTTGCGTTCTAGGTTGGAATGTAGAACGGAATGTGCCAGGAGAAATCCCCTCAAGTTTGTCTCACTACTTCTTGTTCGTGTTTTTAATTTAATTTTTTATTTTTTAATTACAGCACCTTTGAGTACAACGTTTAGCTTGTTGTAGGTGTGCAAGAGGTGGTTCTTTTACACATATACTTATGTCTGTTCTTCCTGGGATCCGTTTCCCATGTACGTTATGACAGAATGTTGAGTAGTCTTCTCTTGGTACTCCGTAGGTCTTTGGTGATTATATATGTCTACTGTGTTTGTATATGTCTGTTAACCCCAATATCGTAATGAATTCAATCCTCACACCTTTCCTTTGGTGAACCATAAGTTTGTTTAATGAATCTGTGATTGCCCTTCTCCGTGGAAATATCTGCCCTGGTATCAATTTATAGGTAACACCTATAAGTGATATGATATGATATGTGTCTTTCACTTTCTGACTTACTCCAAGTCACGTGATTACCTCTAGACTCATCTACGGTGCTGCAAATGGCATTGTGTGCTTCTTTTCCTTGGCGAATATTCTGTCTTAGCGAGGTCCATTTTCTGCAATGTGAATCCCTGAGGGCCGAGGGTTAGCTGACCTGGGCAGCCTGACCCTGCCGGCAAGCCCTCCCCAGGTGTGCCTGTGTTGAGGTCAATATAAACAGCACTCCAGGCAGCAATAGTCCCTGCAGCTGTGCCTGACTCCATATTCTCTGCCCCGTCAGCAGTCTCGGGGCTGTGCTGGTGTGAGGGTGTGAGGGTCCACGGCTTTGTGGGTGGCCCGGTGTGAGTGGGGCTCTGCTGGACTTTCTGCAGGAGTTGCCAGGCTGCCACCTGTAAAGAAGAGGATGTGTCACCCATAACTTCCACTGGAATATCTCTCCGGGCTGAGGTGAGGAAGGAAAAAAAGGAGTGGGGGCCGGGACAGGAGGGGTATCTCAGGCAGGGCAATGGAAAGCTTCCAGAAGAGCGCCCGTGTCCAGGACCATCCTGGCTGACCTGCAGGCACCAAGGTGGCCTGCGTGCTGTCGCTGGTGTGGCTCCACGGCCCTTCTTCTAGGCTTTCAAGCCCTTGTACATATTCAGGTGTTTCACCTGGGAAGGGTGGGAACAGTTCAGCAGCAGCTGGCCTGGGGCTCAGCTCACGTTTACTCACAGAGGCCTCGGCACGGTCCCCCAGCTTTGCAATAAGGACGCTCCTTGCGTGGGTGGGCGGGGCTGCTGGCTCTATGGGTGATGATTCCCCACCTCTGACCAATTTCAGAATTGTTTACCACTGGAGCAAGTGCCTTGGTAGTGTTTTCCTCTGTATAACTGTTAGGTTCAGTTTGTTTTTTTCTTTTTTGGTTCAAGTTAGATTTTATTCCTCTTTTCTGTATTTATGGATATAAGCATGGAAATAATTCATTCTTATAAATACATCAGTGTGAATGGAAGAACATTTTTTCTGTTTTATTTTTACATTTTATTTTGAAAATTTTTGAAATTTAATTTTATTTATTTTTTTGATACAGTATGTTATTATTAGTTATCTATTTTATGCATAGACATGTATACAGGTCAATCCCAATCTCCCAACTCATCCCACCACCACCACCCCATGGCTTCCCCCACTTTGTGTCGATACGTTTGTTCTCTACCTCTGTGTCTCTATTTCTGCCCTGCAAACCAGTTCATCTGTAGCATTTTTCTAGGTTCCACATGTAGGCATTAATATACAATATTTGTTTTTCTCTTTCTGACTTACTTCACTCTGTATGACAGTCTCTAGATCCATCAACTTCTCTACAAATGACCCAGTTTCATTCCTTTTTATGGCTGAGTAATATTCCATTTTATATATGTACCACATCTTTATCCATTCGTCTGTCTGTGGGCATTTAGGTTGCTTCCATTACCTGGCTATTGTAAATAGTGCTGCAATGAACATTGTGGTGAATGTGTCTTTGTGATTTATGGTTTTCTCTGGGTATATGCCCAGAAGTGGGATTGCTGGATCCTATGGTAATTCTCTTTTTAGTATTTTAAAGGAACCTCCATACTGTTCTCCATAGTGACTGTATCAATTTACATTCCCACCAATAGCGGAAGAGGGTTCCTTTTGTCCACACCCTCCCCAGAATTTGTTGTTTGTAGATTATCTGATGATGCCGATTCTAACAGGTGTGAGGTCTTACCTCATTGTAGTTTTGATTTGCATTTCTCTAATAATTAGTGATGTTGAGCAGCTTTTCATGTGCGTCTTGGCCATCTCTGTGTCTTCTTTGAAGAAACGTCTCTTTAGATCTTCTGCCCATTTTTGTATTGCGTTGCTTGTTTTATTAATATTAAGCTGCATGAGCTGTTTATATATATTGGAGATTAAACCTTTGTCCATTGATTCGTTTGTGAACGTTTTCGCCCATTCTGAGGGTTGCCTTTTTCCATTCCCGTTTTTTTAACAAAGAAAGAAAGAAATCAAAAGAAGCAGAACACTAATGTGCGTGAAATATGCCTCTTGAAACTGTCGTTTTGAAATATGGACGTCTTTTGAATTTTTTGGTCGATATATGACCCAAGGATTTGTTTTCAGGGCAGGTGTCATTTACAGGCCTGTAATGATTTGGAATATCCACTGACCATTAGCGCTGGGATTAAATCTGCTGTTGTGTGAAACGGCCACAAGGTGGCAGCAGTTCTCCCTTACCAAATCTGGTTACTAGGGCAGCAGAACCTCAATGGAAGTCGCGTTCTAGATTGGAATGTAGAACGTAATGTGCCAGGAGAAAGCCCCTAAAGTTTGTCTCACTACTTCTTGTTCGTGTTTTTAATTTAATTTTTTATTTTTTATTACAGCAAGTTTGAGTACAATGTTTAGCTTGTTGTAGGTGTGCAAGAGGTGGTTCTTTTACACATATACATATGTCTGTTCTTCCTGGGATCCTTTTCCCATGTACGTTATGACAGAATGTTGAGTAGTCTTCTCTTGGTACTCCATAGGTCTTTGGTGATTATATACGTCTACTGTGTTTGTATATGTCTGTTAACCACAATATCATAATGAATTCAATCCTCACACCTTTCCTTTGGTGAACCAT
Organism: Mesoplodon bidens; assembly: GCF_964165515.1. Taxonomy (NCBI): domain Eukaryota; kingdom Metazoa; phylum Chordata; class Mammalia; order Artiodactyla; family Ziphiidae; genus Mesoplodon; species Mesoplodon bidens. Next base: position 261,785 of record NW_027672509.1, read on the forward strand.
AAGTTTGTTTAATGAATCTGTGATTGCCCTTCTCCGTGGAAATATCTGCCCTGGTATCAATTTATAGGTAACACCTATAAGTGATATGATATGATATGTGTCTTTCACTTTCTGACTTACTCCAAGTCACGTGATTACCTCTAGACTCATCGACGGTGCTGCAAATGGCATTGTGTGCTTTTTTTCCTTGGCTAATATTCTGTCTTAGCGAGGCCCGTTTTCTGCAATGTGATTCCCTGAGGGCTGAGGATTAGCTGACCTGGGCAGCCTGACCCTGCCGGCAAGCCCTCCCCAGGTGTGCCTGGGTTGAGGTCAATAGAAACAGCACTCCAGGCAGCAATAGCCCCTGCAGCTGTGCCTGACTCCATATTCTCTGCCCCGTCAGCAGTCTCGGGGCTGTGCTGGTGGGAGGGTGTGAGGGTCCACGGCTTTGTGGGTGGCCCGGTGTGAGTGGGGCTCTGCTGGACTTTCTGCAGGAGTTGCCAGGCTGCCACCTGTAAAGAAGAGGAGGTGTCACCCATAACTTCCACTGGAGTATCTCTCCGGGCTGAGGTGAGTAAGGAAAAAAAGGCGTGGGGGCCGGGACAGGAGGGGTATCTCAGGCAGGGCAATGGAAAGCTTCCAGAAGAGCGCCCGTGGCCAGGACCATCCTGGCTGACCTGCAGGCACCAAGTTGGCCTGCGTACTTTCGCTGGTGTGGCTCCACGGCCCTTCCTCTAGGCTTTCAAGCCCTTGTACATATTCAGGTGTTTCACCTGGGAAGGGTGGGAACAGTTCAGCAGCAGCTGGCCTGGGGCTCAGCTCACGTTTACTCACAGAGGCCTCGGCACGGTCCCCCAGCTTTGCAATAAGGACGCTCCTTGCGTGGGCGGGTGGGGCTGCTGGCTGTATGGGAGATGATTCCCCACCTCTGACCAATTTCAGAATTGTTTACCACTGGAGCAAGTGCCTTGGTAGTGTTTTCCTCTGTATAACTGTTAGGTTCTGTTTTTTTTTTTTCTTTTTTGGTTCAAGTTAGATTTTATTCCTCTTTTATGAATTTATAGATATAAGCATGGAAATAATTCATTCTTATAAATACATCAGTGTGAATGGAAGAACTTTTTTTCTGTTTTATTTTTACATTTTATTTTTAAAAATTTTGAAATTTAATTTTATTTATTTTTTTATACACTACGTTATTATTAGTTATCTATTTTATGAATAGACATGTATACAGGTCAATCCCAATCTCCCAACTCATCCCACCACCACCACCCCATGGCTTCCCCCACTTTGTGTCGATACGTTTGTCCTCTACCTCTGTGTCTCTATTTCTGCCCTGCAAACCAGTTCATCTGTAGCATTTTTCTAGGTTCCACATATAGGCATTAATATACAATATTTGTTTTTCTCTTTCTGACTTACTTCACTCTGTATGACAGTCTCTAGATCCATCAACTTCTCTACAAATGACTCAATTTCATTCCTTTATATGGCTGAGTAATATTCCATTTTATATATGTACCACATCTTTATCCATTCGTCTGTCCGTGGGCATTTAGTTTGCTTCCATTACCTGGCTATTGTAAATAGTGCTGCAATGAACATTGTGGTGAATGTGTCTTTGTGATTTATGGTTTTCTCTGTGTATATGCCCAGAAGTGGGATTGCTGGATCCTATGGTAATTCTCTTTTTAGTTTTTTAAAGGAACCTCCATACTCTTCTCCATAGTGACTGTATCAATTTACGTTCCCACCAATAGCGGAAGAGGGTTCCTTTTGTCCACACCCTCCCCAGAATTTGTTGTTTGTAGATTATCTGATGATGCCGATTCTAACAGGTGTGAGGTCTTACCTCATTGTAGTTTTGATTTGCATTTCTCTAATAATTAGTGATGTTGAGCAGCTTTTCATGTGCGTCTTGGCCATCTCTGTGTCTTCTTTGAAGAAATGTCTATTTAGATCTTCTGCCCATTTTTGTATTGGGTTGTTTGTTTTATTAATATTAAGCTGCATGAGCTGTTTATATATATTGGAGATTAAACCTTTGTCCATTGATTCGTTTGTGAACGTTTTCGCCCATTCTGACGGTTGCCTTTTTCCATTCCCGTTTTTTTAACAAAGAAAGAAAGAAAGCAAAAGAATCAGAACACTAATGTGCGTGAAATATGCCTCTTGAAACTGTCGTTTTGAAATATGGACGTCTTTTGAATTTTTTGGTCGATATATGACCCCAGGATTTGTATTCAGGGCAGGTGTCATTTACAGGCCTGTAATGATTTGGAATATCCACTGACCATTAGCGCTGGGATTAAAGCTGCTGTTGTGTGAAACGGCCACAAGGTGGCAGCAGTTCTCCCTTACCAAATCTGGTTACTAGGGCAGCAGAGCCTCAATGGAAGTCGCGTTCTAGATTGGAATGTAGAACGGAATGTGCCAGGAGAAAGCCCCTCAAGTTTGTCTCACTACTTCTTGTTCGTGTTTTTAATTTAATTTTTTATTTTTTATTACAGCAAGTTTGAGTACAACGTTTAGCTTGTTGTAGGTGTGCAAGAGGTGGTTCTTTTACACATATACATATGTCTGTTCTTCCTGGGATCCTTTTCCCATGTACGTTATGACAGAATGTTGAGTAGTCTTCTCTTGGTACTCCGTACGTCTTTGGTGATTATATATGTCTACTGTGTTTGTATATGTCTGTTAACCCCAATATCGTAATGAATTCAATCCTCACACCTTTCCTTTGGTGAACCATAAGTTTGTTTAATGAATCTGTGATGGCCCTTCTCCGTGGAAATATCTGCCCTGGTATCAATTTATAGGTAACACCTATAAGTGATATGATATGATATGTGTCTTTCACTTTCTGACTTACTCAAAGTCACGTGATTACCTCTAGACTCATCTACGGTGCTGCAAATGGCATTGTGTGCTTTTTTTCCTTGGCTAATATTCTGTCTTAGCGAGGCCCATTTTCTGCAATGTGATTCCCTGAGGGCTGAGGATTAGCTGACCTGGGCAGCCTGACCCTGCCGGCAAGCCCTCCCCAGGTGTGCCTGGGTTGAGGTCAATAGAAACAGCACTCCAGGCAGCAATAGCCCCTGCAGCTGTGCCTGACTCCATATTCTCTGCCCCGTCAGCAGTCTCGGGGCTGTGCTGGTGGGAGGGTGTGAGGGTCCACGGCTTTGTGGGTGGCCCGGTGTGAGTGGGGCTCTGCTGGACTTTCTGCAGGAGTTGCCAGGCTGCCACCTGTAAAGAAGAGGAGGTGTCACCCATAACTTCCACTGGAGTATCTCTCCGGGCTGAGGTGAGTAAGGAAAAAAAGGAGTGGGGGCCGGGACAGGAGGGGTATCTCAGGCAGGGCAATGGAAAGCTTCCAGAAGAGCGCCCGTGGCCAGGACCATCCTGGCTGACCTGCAGGCACCAAGTTGGCCTGCGTACTTTCGCTGGTGTGGCTCCACGGCCCTTCCTCTAGGCTTTCAAGCCCTTGTACATATTCAGGTGTATCACCTGGGAAGGGTGGGAACAGTTCAGCAGCAGCTGGCCTGGGGCTCAGCTCACGTTTACTCACAGAGGCCTCGGCACGGTCCCCAGCTTTGCAATAAGGACGCTCCTTGCGTGGGCGGGTGGGGCTGCTGGCTGTATGGGAGATGATTCCCCACCTCTGACCAATTTCAGAATTGTTTACCACTGGAGCAAGTGCCTTGGTAGTGTTTTCCTCTGTATAACTGTTAGGTTCAGTTTTTTTTTTGTCTTTTTTGGTTCAAGTTAGATTTTATTCCTCTTTTATGAATTTATAGATATAAGCATGGAAATAATTCATTCTTATAAATACATCAGTGTGAATGGAAGAACTTTTTTTCTGTTTTATTTTTACATTTTATTTTTAAAAATTTTGAAATTTAATTTAATTTATTTTTTTATACACTACGTTATTATTAGTTATCTATTTTATGAATAGACATGTATACAGGTCAATCCCAATCTCCCAACTCATCCCACCACCACCACCCCATGGCTTCCCCCACTTTGTGTCCATACGTTTGTTCTCTACCTCTGTGTCTCTATTTCTGCCCTGCAAACCAGTTCATCTGTAGCATTTTTCTAGGTTCCACATATAGGCATTAATATACAATATTTGTTTTTCTCTTTCTGACTTACTTCACTCTGTATGACAGTCTCTAGATCCATCAACTTCTCTACAAATGACCCAGTTTCATTCCTTTTTATGGCTGAGTAATATTCCATTTTATATATGTACCACATCTTTATCCAATCGTCTGTCTGTGGGCATTTAGGTTGCTTCCATTACCTGGCTATTGTAAATAGTGCTGCAATGAACATTGTGGTGAATGTGTCTTTGTGATTTATGGTTTTCTCTGGGTATATGCCCAGAAGTGGGATTGCTGGATCCTATGGTAATTCTCTTTTTAGTTTTTTAAAGGAACCTCCATACTGTTCTCCATAGTGACTGTACCAGTTTACATTCCCACCCATAGCGGAAGAGGGTTCCTTTTGTCCACACCCTCCCCAGAATTTGTGGTTTGTAGAATATCTGATGATGCCGATTCTAACAGGTGTGAGGTCTTACCTCATTGTAGTTTTGATTTGCATTTCTCTAATAATTAGTGATGTTGAGCAGCTTTTCATGTGCGTCTTGGCCATCTCTGTGTCTTCTTTGAAGAAACGTCTCTTTATATCTTCTGCCCATTTTTCTATTGCATTGCTTTTTTAATTAAAATTAAGCTGCATGAGCTGTTTATATATATTGGAGATTAAACCTTTGTCCATTGATTCGTTTGTGAAAGTTTTCGCCCATTGTGAGGGTTGCCTTTTTCCATTCCCGTTTTTTTAACAAAGAAAGAAAGAAATCAAAAGAAGCAGAACACTAATGTGCGTGAAATATGCCTCTTGAAACTGTCGTTTTGAAATATGGACGTCTTTTGAATTTTTTGGTCGATATATGACCCCAGGATTTGTTTTCAGGGCAGGTGTCATTTACAGGCCTGTAATGATTTGGAATATCCACTGACCATTAGCGCTGGGATTAAAGCTGCTGTTGTGTGTAACGGCCACAAGGTGGCAGCAGTTCTCCCTTACCAAATCTGGTTACTAGGGCAGCAGAGCCTCAATGGAAGTCGCGTTCTAGATTGGAATGTAGAACGGAATGTACCAGGAGAAATCCCCTCAAGTTTTTCTCACTAATTCTTGTTCGTGTTTTTAATTTAATTTTTTATTTTTTATTACAGCAAGTTTGAGTACAACGTTTAGCTTGTTGTAGGTGTGCAAGAGGTGGTTCTTTTACACATATACATATGTCTGTTCTTCCTGGGATCCTTTTCCCATGTTCGTTATGACAGAATGTTGAGTAGTCTTCTCTTGGTACTCCGTAGGTCTTTGTTGATTATATACGTCTACTGTGTTTGTATATGTCTGTTAACCCCAATATCGTAATGAATTCAATCCTCACACCTTTCCTTTGGTGAACCATAAGTTTGTTTAATGAATCTGTGATTGCCCTTCTCCGTGGAAATATCTGCCCTGGTATCAATTTATAGGTAACACCTATAAGTGATATGATATGATATGTGTCTTTCACTTTCTGACTTACTCCAAGTCACGTGATTACCTCTAGACTCATCTACGGTGCTGCAAATGGCATTGTGTGCTTTTTTTCCTTGGCTAATATTCTGTCTTAGCGAGGTCCGTTTTCTGCAATGTGATTCCCTGAGGGCTGAGGATTAGCTGACCTGGGCAGCCTGACCCTGCCGGCAAGCCCTCCCCAGGTGTGCCTGGGTTGAGGTCAATAGAAACAGCACTCCAGGCAGCAATAGCCCCTGCAGCTGTGCCTGACTCCATATTCTCTGCCCCGTCAGCAGTCTCGGGGCTGTGCTGGTGGGAGGGTGTGAGGGTCCACGGCTTTGTGGGTGGCCCGGTGTGAGTGGGGCTCTGCTGGACTTTCTGCAGGAGTTGCCAGGCTGCCACCAGTAAAGAAGAGGAGGTGTCACCCATAACTTCCACTGGAGTATCTCTCCGGGCTGAGGTGAGTAAGGAAAAAAAGGAGTGGGGGCCGGGACAGGAGGGGTATCTCAGGCAGGGCAATGGAAAGCTTCCAGAAGAGCGCCCGTGGCCAGGACCATCCTGGCTGACCTGCAGGCACCAAGTTGGCCTGCGTGCTTTCGCTGGTGTGGCTCCACGGCCCTTCCTCTAGGCTTTCAAGCCCTTGTACATATTCAGGTGTTTCACCTGGGAAGGGTGGGAACAGTTCAGCAGCAGCTGGCCTGGGGCTCAGCTCACGTTTACTCACAGAGGCCTCGGCACGGTCCCCCAGCTTTGCAATAAGGACGCTCCTTGCGTGGGCGGGTGGGGCTGCTGGCTGTATGGGAGATGATTCCCCACCTCTGACCAATTTCAGAATTGTTTACCACTGGAGCAAGTGCCTTGGTAGTGTTTTCCTCTGTATAACTGTTAGGTTCAGTTTTTTTTTCTTTTTTGGTTCAATTTAGATTTTATTCCTCTTTTATGAATTTATAGATATAAGCATGGAAATAATTCATTCTTATAAATACATCAGTGTGAATGGAAGAACTTTTTTTCTGTTTTATTTTTACATTTTATTTTTAAAAATTTTGAAATTTAATTTTATTTATTTTTTTATACAGTAGGTTATTATTAGTTATCTATTTTATGCATAGACATGTATACAGGTCAATCCCAATCTCCCAACTCATCCCACCACCACCACCCCATGGCTTCCCCCTCTTTGTGTCGATACGTTTGTTCTCTACCTCTGTGTCTCTATTTCTGCCCTGCAAACCAGTTCATCTGTAGCATTTTTCTAGGTTCCACATATAGGCATTAATATACAATATTTGTTTTTCTCTTTCTGACTTACTTCACTCTGTATGACAGTCTCTAGATCCATCAACTTCTCTACAAATGACTCAGTTTCATTCCTTTATATGGCTGAGTAATATTCCATTTTATATATGTACCACATCTTTATCCATTCGTCTGTCCGTGGGCATTTAGTTTGCTTCCATTACCTGGCTATTGTAAATAGTGCTGCAATGAACATTGTGGTGAATGTGTCTTTGTGATTTATGGTTTTCTCTGGGTATATGCCCAGAAGTGGGATTGCTGGATCCTATGGTAATTCTCTTTTTAGTTTTTTAAAGGAACCTCCATACTCTTCTCCATAGTGACTGTATCAATTTACGTTCCCACCAATAGCGGAAGAGGGTTCCTTTTGTCCACACCCTCCCCAGAATTTGTTGTTTGTAGATTATCTGATGATGCCGATTCTAACAGGTGTGAGGTCTTACCTCATTGTAGTTTTGATTTGCATTTCTCTAATAATTAGTGATGTTGAGCAGCTTTTCATGTGCGTCTTGGCCATCTCTGTGTCTTCTTTGAAGAAATGTCTATTTAGATCTTCTGCCCATTTTTGTATTGGGTTGTTTGTTTTATTAATTTTAAGCTGCATGAGCTGTTTATATATATTGGAGATTAAACCTTTGACCATTGATTCGTTTGTGAACGTTTTCGCCCATTCTGACGGTTGCCTTTTTCCATTCCCGTTTTTTTAACAAAGAAAGCAAGCAAGCAAAAGAAGCAGAACACTAATGTGCGTGAAATACGCCTCTTGAAACTGTCGTTTTGAAATATGGACGTCTTTTGAATTTTTTGGTCGATATATGACCCCAGGATTTGTTTTCAGGGCAGGTGTCATTTACAGGCCTGTAATGATTTGGAATATCCACTGACCATTAGCGCTGGGATTAAAGCTGCTGTTGTGTGAAACGGCCACAAGGTGGCAGCAGTTCTCCCTTACCAAATCTGGTTACTAGGGCAGCAGAGCCTCAATGGAAGTCGCGTTCTAGATTGGAATGTAGAACGGAATGTGCCAGGAGAAAGCCCCTCAAGTTTGTCTCACTACTTCTTGTTCGTGTTTTTAATTTAATTTTTTATTTTTTATTACAGCAAGTTTGAGTACAACGTTTAGCTTGTTGTAGGTGTGCAAGAGGTGGTTCTTTTACACATATACATATGTCTGTTCTTCCTGGGATCCTTTTCCCATGTACGTTATGACAGAATGTTGAGTAGTCTTCTCTTGGTACTCCGTACGTCTTTGGTGATTATATATGTCTACTGTGTTTGTATATGTCTGTTAACCCCAATATCGTAATGAATTCAATCCTCACACCTTTCCTTTGGTGAACCATAAGTTTGTTTAATGAATCTGTGATGGCCCTTCTCCGTGGAAATATCTGCCCTGGTATCAATTTATAGGTAACACCTATAAGTGATATGATATGATATGTGTCTTTCACTTTCTGACTTACTCCAAGTCACGTGATTACCTCTAGACTCATCTACGGTGCTGCAAATGGCATTGTGTGCTTTTTTTCCTTGGCTAATATTGTGTCTTAGCGAGGTCCGTTTTCTGCAATGTGATTCCCTGAGGGCTGAGGATTAGCTGACCTGGGCAGCCTGACCCTGCCGGCAAGCCCTCCCAAGGTGTGCCTGGGTTGAGGTCAATAGAAACAGCACTCCAGGCATCAATAGCCCCTGCAGCTGTGCCTGACTCCATATTCTCTGCCCCGTCAGCAGTCTCGGGGCTGTGCTGGTGGGAGGGTGTGAGGGTCCACGGCTTTGTGGGTGGCCCGGTGTGAGTGGGGCTCTGCTGGACTTTCTGCAGGAGTTGCCAGGCTGCCACTTGTAAAGAAGAGGATGTGTCACCCATAACTTCCACTGGAGTATCTCTCCGGGCTGAGGTGAGGAAGGAAAAAAAGGAGTGGGGCCCGGGACAGGAGGGGTATCTCAGGCAGGGCAATGGAAAGCTTCCAGAAGAGCGCCCGTGGCCAGGACCATCCTGGCTGACCTGCAGGCACCAAGTTGGCCTGCGTGCTTTCGCTGGTGTGGCTCCACGGCCCTTCCTCTAGGCTTTCAAGCCCTTGTACATATTCAGGTGTTTCACCTGGGAAGGGTGGGAACAGTTCAGCAGCAGCTGGCCTGGGGCTCAGCTCACGTTTACTCACAGAGGCCTCGGCACGGTCCCCCAGCTTTGCAATAAGGACGCTCCTTGCGTGGGCGGGCGGGGCTGCTGGCTCTATGGGAGATGATTCCCCACCTCTGACCAATTTCAGAATTGTTTACCACTGGAGCAAGTGCCTTGGTAGTGATTTCCTCTGTATAACTGTTAGGTTCAGTTTTTTTTTTTTCTTTTTTGGTTCAAGTTAGATTTTATTCCTCTTTTATGTATTTATAGATATAAGCATGGAAATAATTCATTCTTATAAATACATCAGTGTGAATGGAAGAACATTTTTTCTGTTTTATTTTTACATTTTATTTTTAAAAATTTTGAAATTTAATTTTATTTATTTTTTTATACACTAGGTTATTATTAGTTATCTATTTTATGCATAGACATGTATACAGGTCAATCCCAATCTCCCAACTCATCCCACCACCACCACCCCATGGCTAGCCCCACTTTGTGTCGATACGTTTGTTCTCTACCTCTGTGTCTCTATTTCTGCCCTGCAAACCAGTTCATCTGTAGCATTTTTCTAGGTTCCACATATAGGCATTAATATACAATATTTGTTTTTCTCTTTCTGACTTACTTCACTCTGTATGACAGTCTCTAGATCCATCAACTTCTCTACAAATGACTCAGTTTCATTCCTTTATATGGATGAGTAATATTCCATTTTATATATGTACCACATCTTTATCCATTCGTCTGTCCGTGGGCATTTAGTTTGCTTCCATTACCTGGCTATTGTAAATAGTGCTGCAATGAACATTGTGGTGAATGTGTCTTTGTGATTTATGGTTTTCTCTGGGTATATGCCCAGAAGTGGGATTGCTGGATCCTATGGTAATTCTCTTTTTAGTTTTTTAAAGGAACCTCCATACTGTTCTCCATAGTGACTGTATCAATTTACATTCCCACCAATAGCGGAAGAGGGTTCCTTTTGTCCACACCCTCCCCAGAATTTGTTGTTTGTAGATTATCTGATGATGCCGATTCTAACAGGTGTGAGGTCTTACCTCATTGTAGCTTTGATTTGCATTTCTCTAATAATTAGTGATGTTGAGCAGCTTTTCATGTGCGTCTTGGCCATCTCTGTGTCTTCTTTGAAGAAATGTCTATTTAGATCTTCTGCCCATTTTTGTATTGGGTTGTTTGTTTTATTAATATTAAGCTGCATGAGCTGTTTATATATATTGGAGATTAAAACTTTGTCCATTGATTCGTTTGTGAACGTTTTCGCCCATTCTGACGGTTGCCTTTTTCCATTCCCGTTTTTTTAACAAAGAAAAAAGAAAGCAAAAGAATCAGAACACTAATGTGCGTGAAATATGCCTCTTGAAACTGTCGTTTTGAAATATGGACGTCTTTTGAATTTTTTGGTCGATATATGACCCCAGGATTTGTTTTCAGGGCAGGTGTCATTTACAGGCCTGTAATGATTTGGAATATCCACTGACCATTAGCGCTGGGATTAAAGCTGCTGTTGTGTGAAACGGCCACAAGGTGGCAGCAGTTCTCCCTTACCAAATCTGGTTACTAGGGCAGCAGAGCCTCAATGGAAGTCGCGTTCTAGATTGGAATGTAGAACGGAATGTGCCAGGAGAAAGCCCCTCAAGTTTGTCTCACTACTTCTTGTTCGTGTTTTTAATTTAATTTTTTATTTTTTATTACAGCAAGTTTGAGTACAACGTTTAGCTTGTTGTAGGTGTGCAAGAGGTGGTTCTTTTACACATATACATATGTCTGTTCTTCCTGGGATCCTTTTCCCATGTACGTTATGACAGAATGTTGAGTAGTCTTCTCTTGGTACTCCGTACGTCTTTGGTGATTATATATGTCTACTGTGTTTGTATATGTCTGTTAACCCCAATATCGTAATGAATTCAATCCTCACACCTTTCCTTTGGTGAACCATAAGTTTGTTTAATGAATCTGTGATTGCCCTTCTCCGTGGAAATATCTGCCCTGGTATCAATTTATAGGTAACACCTATAAGTGATATGATATGATATGTGTCTTTCACTTTCTGACTTACTCCAAGTCACGTGATTACCTCTAGACTCATCTACGGTGCTGTAAATGGCATTGTGTGCTTTTTATCCTTGGCTAATATTCTGTCTTAGCGAGGTCCATTTTCTGCAATGTGATTCCCTGAGGGCTGAGGATTAGCTGACCTGGGCAGCCTGACCCTGCCGGCAAGCCCTCCCCAGGTGTGCCTGGGTTGAGGTCAATATAAACAGCACTCCAGGCAGCAATAGCCCCTGCAGCTGTGCCTGACTCCATATTCTCTGCCCCGTCAGCAGTCTCGGGGCTGTTCTGGTGGGAGGGTGTGAGGGTCCACGGCTTTGTGGGTGGCCCGGTGTGAGTGGGGCTCTGCTGGACTTTCTGCAGGAGTTGCCAGGCTGCCACTTGTAAAGAAGAGGATGTGTCACCCATAACTTCCACTGGAGTATCTCTCCGGGCTGAGGTGAGGAAGGAAAAATAGGAGTGGGGGCCGGGACAGGAGGGGTATCTCAGGCAGGGCAATGGAAAGCTTCCAGAAGAGCGCCCGTGGCCAGGACCATCCTGGCTGACCTGCAGGCACCAAGTTGGCCTGCGTGCTTTCGCTGGTGTGGCTCCACGGCCCTTCCTCTAGGCTTTCAAGCCCTTGTACATATTCAGGTGTTTCACCTGGGAAGGGTGGGAACAGTTCAGCAGCAGCTGGCCTGGGGCTCAGCTCACGTTTACTCACAGAGGCCTCGGCACGGTCCCCCAGCTTTGCAATAAGGACGCTCCTTGCGTGGGCGGGCGGGGCTGCTGGCTCTATGGGAGATGATTCCCCACCTCTGACCAATTTCAGAATTGTTTACCACAGGAGCAAGTGCCTTGGTAGTGATTTCCTCTGTATAACTGTTAGGTTCAGTTTTTTTTTTTTCTTTTTTGGTTCAAGTTAGATTTTATTCCTCTTTTATGTATTTATAGATATAAGCATGGAAACAATTCATTCTTATAAATACATCAGTGTGAATGGAAGAACATTTTTTCTGTTTTATTTTTACATTTTATTTTTAAAATTTTTGAAATTTAATTTTATTTATTTTTTTATACAGTAGGTTATTATTAGTTATCTATTTTATGCATAGACATGTATGCAGGTCAATCCCAATCTCCCAACCCATCCCACCACCACCACCCCATGGCTTCCCCCACTTTGTGTCCATACGTTTGTTCTCTACCTCTGTGTCTCTATTTCTGCCCTGCAAACCAGTTCATCTGTAGCATTTTTCTAGGTTCCACATATAGGCATTAATATACAATATTTGTTTTTCTCTTTCTGACTTACTTCACTCTGTATGACAGTCTCTAGATCCATCAACTTCTCTACAAATGACCCAGTTTCATTCCTTTTTATGGCTGAGTAATATTCCATTTTATATATGTACCACATCTTTATCCATTCGTCTGTCTGTGGGCATTTAGGTTGCTTCCATTACCTGGCTATTGTAAATAGTGCTGCAATGAATATTGTGGTGAATGTGTCTCTGTGATTTATGGTTTTCTCTGGGTATATGCCCAGAAGTGGAATTGCTGGATCCTATGGTAATTCTCTTTTTAGTTTTTTAAAGGAACCTCCATACTGTTCACCATTGTGACTGTATCAATTTACATTCCCACCAATAGCGGAAGAGGGTTCCTTTTGTCCACACCCTCCCCAGAATTTGTTGTTTGTACATTATCTGATGATGCCGATTCTAACAGTTGTGAGGTCTTACCTCATTGTAGTTTTGATTTGCATTTCTCTAATAATTAGTGATGTTGAGCAGCTTTTCATGTGCGTCTTGGCCATCTCTGTGTCTTCTTTAAAGAAACGTCTATTTAGATCTTCTGCCCATTTTTGTATTGGGTTGTTTGTTGTATTTATATTAAGCTGCATGAGCTGTATATATATATTGGAGATTAAACCTTTGTCCATTGATTCGTTTGTGAACGTTTTCGCCCCTTCTGAGTGTTACCTTTTTCCATTCCCGTTTTTTTAACAAAGAAAGAAAGAAAGCAAAAGAATCAGAACACTAATGTGCGTGAAATATGCCTCTTGAAACTGTCGTTTTGAAATATGGACGTCTTTTCAATTTCTTGGTCGATATATGACCCCAGGATTTGTTTTCAGGGCAGGTGTCATTTACAGGCCTGTAATGATTTGGAATATCCACTGACCATTAGTGCTGGGATTAAAGCTGCTGTTGTGTGAAACGGCCACAAGGTGGCAGCAGTTCTCCCTTACCAGATCTGGTTACTAGGGCAGCTGAGCCTCAATGGAAGTTGCATTCTAGATTGGAATGTAGAACGGAATGTGCCAGGAGAAAGCCCCTCAAGTTTGTCTCACTACTTCTTGTTCGTGTTTTTAATTTAATTTTTTATTTTTTATTACAGCAAGTTTGAGTACAACGTTTAGCTTGTTGTAGGTGTGCAAGAGGTGGTTCTTTTACACATATACATATGTCTGTTCTTCCTGGGATCCTTTTCCCATGTTCGTTATGACAGAATGTTGAGTAGTCTTCTCTTGGTACTCCGTAGGTCTTTGGTGATTATATACGTCTACTGTGTTTGTATATATCTGTTAACCCCAATATCATAATGAATTCAATCCTCACACCTTTCCTTTGGTGAACCATAAGTTTGTTTAATGAATCTGTGATTGCCCTTCTCCGTGGAAATATCTGCCCTGGTATCAATTTATAGGTAACACCTATAAGTGATATGATATGATATGTGTCTTTCACTTTCTGACTTACTCCAAGTCACGTGATTACCTCTAGACTCATCTACGGTGCTGCAAATGGCATTGTGTGCTTTTTTTCCTTGGCTAATATTCTGTCTTAGCGAGGTCCATTTTCTGCAATGTGATTCCCTGAGGGCTGAGGATTAGCTGACCTGGGCAGCCTGACCCTGCCAGGAAGCCCTCCCCAGGTGTGCCTGGGTTGAGGTCAATAGAAACAGCACTCCAGGCAGCAATAGCCCCTGCAGCTGTGCCTGACTCCATATTCTCTGCCCCGTCAGCAGTCTCGGGGCTGTGCTGGTGGGAGGGTGTGAGGGTCCACGGCTTTGTGGGTGGCCCGGTGTGAGTGGGGCTCTGCTGGACTTTCTGCAGGAGTTGCCAGGCTGCCACCTGTAAAGAAGAGGATGTGTCACCCATAACTTCCACTGGAGTATCTCTCCGGGCTGAGGTGAGTAAGGAAAAAAAGGAGTGGGGGCCGGGACAGGAGGGGTATCTCAGGCAGGGCAATGGAAAGCTTCCAGAAGAGCGCCCGTGGCCAGGACCATCCTGGCTGACCTGCAGGCACCAAGTTGGCCTGCGTGCTTTCGCTGGTGTGGCTCCAGGGCCCTTCCTCTAGGCTTTCAAGCCCTTGTACATATTCAGGTGTTTCACCTGGGAAGGGTGGGAACAGTTCAGCAGCAGCTGGCCTGGGGCTCAGCTCACGTTTACTCACAGAGGCCTCGGCACGGTCCCACAGCTTTGCAATAAGGACGCTCCTTGCGTGGGCGGGTGGGGCTGCAGGCTCTATGGGAGATGATTCCCCACCTCTGACCAATTTCAGAATTGTTTACCACTGGAGCAAGTGCCTTGGTAGTGTTTTCCTCTGTTTAACTATTAGGTTCAGGTTTTTTTTTTTCTTTTTTGCTTCAAGTTATATTTTATTCCTCTTTTATGTATTTATAGATATAAGCATGGAAATAATTCATTCTTATAAATACATCAGTGTGAATGGAAGAACTTTTTTTGTTTTATTTTTACATTTTATTTTTAAAAATTTTGAAATTTAATTTTATTTATTTTTTTTATACAGTAGGTTATTATTAGTTATCTATTTTATGCATATACATGTATACAGGTCAATCCCAATCTCCCAACTCATCCCACCACCACCACCCCATGGCTTCCCCCACTTTGTGTCCGTACGTTTGTTCTCTACCTCTGTGTCTCTATTTCTGCCCTGCAAACCAGTTCATCTGTAGCATTTTTCTAGGATCCACATATAGGCATTAATATACAATATTTGTTTTTCTCTTTCTGACTTACTTCACTCTGTATGACAGTCTGTAGATCCATCAACTTCTCTACAAATGACTCAGTTTCATTCCTTTTTATGGCTGAGTAATATTCCATTTTATATATGTACCACATCTTTATCCATTCGTCTGTCTGTGGGCATTTAGGTTGCTTCCATTACCTGGCTATTGTAAATAGTGCTGCAATGAACATTGTGGTGAATGTGTCTCTGTGATTTTTGGTTTTCTCTGGGTATATGCCCAGAAGTGGGATTGCTGGATCCTATGGTAATTCTCTTTTTAGTTTTTTAAAGGAACCTCCATACTGTTCTCCATAGTGACTGTATCAATTTACATTCCCACCAATAGCGGAAGAGGGTTCCTTTTGTCCACACCCTCCCCAGAATTTGTTGTTTGTAGATTATCTGATGATGCCGATTCTAAAAGGTGTGAGGTCTTACCTCATTGTAGTTTTGATTTGCATTTCTCTAATAATTAGTGATGTTGAGCAGCTTTTCATGTGCGTCTTGGCCATCTCTGTGTCTTCTTTGAAGAAACGTCTATTTAGATCTTCTGCCCATTTTTGTATTGGGTTGTTTGTTTTATTAATATTAAGCTGCATGAGCTGTTTATATATATTGGAGATTAAACCTTTGTCCATTGATTCGTTTGTGAACGTTTTCGCCCATTCTGAGGGTTGCCTTTTTCCATTCCCGTTTTTTTAACAAAGAAAGAAAGAAATCAAAAGAAGCAGAACACTAATGTGCGTGAAATATGCCTCTTGAAACTGTCGTTTTGAAATATGGACGTCTTTTGAATTTCTTGGTCGATATATGAGCCCAGGATTTGTTTTCAGGGCAGGTGTCATTTACAGGCCTGTAATGATTCGGAATATCCACTGACCATTAGCGCTGGGATTAAAGCTGCTGTTGTGTGAAACGGCCACAAGGTGGCAGCAGTTCTCCCTTACCAGATCTGGTTACTAGGGCAGCAGAGCCTCAATGGAAGTCGCGTTCTAGATTGGAATGTAGAACGGAATGTGCCAGGAGAAAGCCCCTCAAGTTTGTCTCACTACTTCTTGTTCGTGTTTTTAATTTAATTTTTTATTTTTTAATTACAGCACCTTTGAGTACAACGTTTAGCTTGTTGTAGGTGTGCAAGACGTGGTTCTTTTACACATATACTTATGTCTGTTCTTCCTGGGATCCTTTTCCCATGTACGTTATGACAGAATGTTGAGTAGTCTTCTCTTGGTACTCCGTAGGTCTTTGGTGATTATATATGTCTACTGTGTTTGTATATGTCTGTTAACCCCAATATCGTAATGAATTCAATCCTCACACCTTTCCTTTGGTGAACCATAAGTTTGTTTAATGAATCTGTGATTGCCCTTCTCCGTGGAAATATCTGCCCTGGTATCAATTTATAGGTAACACCTATAAGTGATATGATATGATATGTGTCTTTCACTTTCTGACTTACTCCAAGTCACGTGATTACCTCTAGACTCATCTACGGTGCTGCAAATGGCATTGTGTGCTTCTTTTCCTTGGCGAATATTCTGTCTTAGCGAGGTCCATTTTCTGCAATGTGAATCCCTGAGGGCTGAGGATTAGCTGACATGGGCAGCCTGACCCTGCCGGCAAGCCCTCCCCAGGTGTGCCTGGGTTGAGTTCAATATAAACAGCATTCCAGGCAGCAATAGTCCCTGCAGCTGTGCCTGACTCCATATTCTCTGCCCCGTCAGCAGTCTCGGGGCTGTGCTGGTGTGAGGGTGAGAGGGTCCACGGCTTTGTGGGTGGCCCGGTGTGAGTGGGGCTCTGCTGGACTTTCTGCAGCAGTTGCCAGGCTGCCACCTGTAAAGAAGAGGATGTGTCACCCATAACTTCCACTGGAATATCTCTCCGGGCTCAGGTGAGGAAGGAAAAAAAGGAGTGGGGGCCGGGACAGGAGGGGTATCTCAGGCAGGGCAATGGAAAGCTTCCAGAAGAGCGCCCGTGGCCAGGACCATTCTGGCTGACCTGCAGGCACCAAGGTGGCCTGCGTGCTGTCGCTGGTGTGGCTCCACGGCCCTTCTTCTAGGCTTTCAAGCCCTTGTACATATTCAGGTGTTTCACCTGGGAAGGGTGGGAACAGTTCAGCAGCAGCTGGCCTGGGGCTCTGCTCACGTTTACTCACAGAGGCCTCGGCACGGTCCCCCAGCTTTGCAATAAGGACGCTCCTTGCGTGGGCGGGCGGGGCTGCTGGCTCTATGGGAGATGATTCCCCACCTCTGACCAATTTCAGAATTGTTTACCACTGGATCAAGTGCCTTGGTAGTGTTTTCCTCTGTATAACTGTTAGGTTCAGTTTTTTTTTTCTTTTTTGCTTCAAGTTAGATTTTATTCCTCTTTTATGTATTTATGGATATAAGCATGGAAATAATTCATTCTTATAAATACATCAGTGTGAATGGAAGAACATTTTTTCTGTTTTATTTTTACATTTTATTTTGAAAATTTTTGAAATTTAATTTTATTTATTTTTTTTATACAGTAGGTTATTATTAGTTATCTATTTTATGCATAGACATGTATACAGGTCAATCCCAATCTCCCAACTCATCCCACCACCACCACCCCATGGCTTCCCCCACTTTGTGTCCATACGTTTGTTCTCTACCTCTTTGTCTCTATTTCTGCCCTGCAAACCAGTTCATCTGTAGCATTTTTCTAGGTTCCACATATAGGCATTAATATACAATATTTGTTTTTCTCTTTCTGACTTACTTCACTCTGTATGACAGTCTCTAGATCCATCAACTTCTCTACAAATGACCCAGTTTCATTCCTTTTTATGGCTGAGTAATATTCCATTTTATATATGTACCACATCTTTATCCATTCGTCTGTCTGTGGGCATTTAGGTTGCTTCCATTACCTGGCTATTGTAAATAGTGCTGCAATGAACATTGTGGTGAATGTGTCTTTGTGATTTATGGTTTTCTCTGGGTATATGCCCAGAAGTGGGATTGCTGGATCCTATGGTAATTCTCTTTTTAGTTTTTTAAAGGAACCTCCATACTGTTCTCCATAGTGACTGTATCAATTTACATTCCCACCAATAGCGGAAGAGGGTTCCTTTTGTCCACACCCTCCCCAGAATTTGTTGTTTGTAGAGTATCTGATGATGCCGATTCTAACAGGTGTGAGGTCTTACCTCATTGTAGTTTTGATTTGCATTTCTCTAATAATTAGTGATGTTGAGCAGCTTTTCATGTGCGTCTTGGCCATCTCTGTGTCTTCTTTGAAGAAATGTCTATTTAGATCTTCTGCCCATTTTTGTATTGCGTTGCTTGTTTTATTAATATTAAGCTGCATGAGCTGTTTATATATATTGGAGATTAAACCTTTGTCCATTGATTCGTTTGTGAAAGTTTTCGCCCATTCTGAGGGTTGCCTTTTTCCATTCCCGTTTTTTTAACAAAGAAAGAAAGAAATCAAAAGAAGCAGAACACTAATGTGCGTGAAATATGCCTCTTGAAACTGTCGTTTTGAAATATGGACGTCTTTTGAATTTTTTGGTCGATATATGACCCCAGGATTTGTTTTCAGGGCAGGTGTCATTTACAGGCCTGTAATGATTTGGAATATCCACTGACCATTAGCGCTGGGATTAAAGCTGCTGTTGTGTGAAACGGCCACAAGGTGGCAGCAGTTCTCCCTTACCAAATCTGGTTACTAGGGCAGCAGAACCTCAATGGAAGTCGCGTTCTAGATTGGAATGTAGAACGGAATTTGCCAGGAGAAAGACCCTCAAGTTTGTCTCACTACTTCTTTTTCGTGTTTTTAATTTAATTTTTAATTTTTTATTACAGCAAGTTTGAGTACAACGTTTAGCTTGTTGTAGGTGTGCAAGAGGTGTTTCTTTCACACATATACATATGTCTGTTCTTCCTGGGATCCTTTTCCCATGTACGTTATGACAGAATGTTGAGTAGTCTTCTCTTGGTACTCCATAGGTCTTTGGTGATTATATACGTCTACTGTGTTTGTATATGTCTGTTAACCCCAATATCATAATGAATTCAATCCTCACACCTTTCCTTTGGTGAAACTTAAGTTTGTTGAATGAATCTGTGATTGCCCTTCTCCATGGAAATATCTGCCCTGGTATCAATTTATAGGTAACACCTATAAGTGATATGATATGATATGTGTCTTTCACTTTCTGACTTACTCCAAGTCACGTGATTACCTCTAGACTCATCTACGGTGCTGCAAATGGCATTGTGTGCTTTTTTTCCTTGGCTAATATTCTGTCTTAGCGAGGTCCATTTTCTGCAATGTGATTCCCTGAGGGCTGTGGATTAGCTGACCTGGGCAGCCTGACTCTGCCGGCAAGCCCTCCCCAGGTGTGCCTGGGTTGAGGTCAATAGAAACAGCACTCCAGGCAGCAATAGCCCCTGCAGCTGTGCCTGACTCCATATTCTCTGCCCCGTCAGCAGTCTCGGGGCTGTGGTGGTGGGAGGGTGTGAGGGTCCACGGCTTTGTGGGTGGCCCGGTGTGAGTGGGGCTCTGCTGGACTTTCTGCAGGAGTTGCCAGGCTGCCACCTGTAAAGAAGAGGATGTGTCACCCATAACTTCCACTGGAGTATCTCTCCGGGCTGAGGTGAGTAAGGAAAAAAAGGAGTGGGGGCCGGGACAAGAGGGGTATCTCAGGCAGGGCAATGGAAAGCTTCCAGAAGAGCGCCCGTGGCCAGGACCATCCTGGTTGACCTGCAGGCACCAAGATGGCCTGCGTGCTTTCGCTGGTGTGGCTCCAAGGCCCTTCCTCTAGGCTTTCAAGCCCTTGTACATATTCAGGTGTTTCACCTGGGAAGGGTGGGAACAGTTCAGCAGCAGCTGGCCTGGGGCTCAGCTCACGTTTACTCACAGAGGCCTCGGCACGGTCCCCCAGCTTTGCAATAAGGACGCTCCTTGCGTGGGCGGGTGGGGCTGCTGGCTGTATGGGAGATGATTCCCCACCTCTGACCAATTTCAGAATTGTTTACCACTGCAGCAAGTGCCTTGGTAGTGTTTTCCTCTGTATAAATGTTAGGTTCATTTTTTTTTTCTTTTTTGGTTCAAGTTAGATTTTATTCCTCTTTTATGTATTTATAGATATAAGCATGGAAATAATTCATTCTTATAAATACATCAGTGTGAATGGAAGAACTTTTTTTCTGTTTTATTTTTACATTTTATTTTTAAAAAATTTTAAATTTAATTTTATTTATTTTTCTTTATACAGTAGGTTATTATTAGTTATCTATTTTATGCATAGACATGTATACAGGTCAATCCCAATCTCCCAACTCATCCCACCACCACCACCCCATGGCTTCCCCCACTTTGTGTCCATACGTTTGTTCTCTACCTCTGTGTCTCTATTTCTGCCCTGCAAACCAGTTCATCTGTAGCATTTTTCTAGGTTCCACATATAGGCATTAATATACAATATTTGTTTTTCTCTTTCTGACTTACTTCACTCTGTATGACAGTCTCTAGATCCATCAACTTCTCTACAAATGACTCAGTTTCATTCCTTTTTATGGCTGAGTAATATTCCATTTTATATATGTACCACATCTTTATCCATTCGTCTGTCTGTGGGCATTTAGGTTGCTTCCATTACCTGGCTATTGTAAATAGTGCTGCAATGAACATTGTGGTGAATGTGTCTCTGTGATTTATGGTTTTCTCTGGGTATATGCCCAGAAGTGGGATTGCTGGATCCTATGGTAATTCTCTTTTTAGTTTTTTAAAGGAACCTCCATACTGTTCTCCATAGTGACTGTATCAATTTACATTCCCACCAATAGCGGAAGAGGGTTCCTTTTGTCCACACCCTCCCCAGAATTTGTTGTTTGTAGATTATCTGATGATGCCGATTCTAACAGGTGTGAGGTCTTACCTCATTGTAGTTTTGATTTGCATTTCTCTAATAATTAGTGATGTTGAGCAGCTTTTCATGTGCGTCTTGGCCATCTCTGTGTCTTCTTTGAAGAAACGTCTATTTAGATCTTCTGCCCATTTTTGTATTGGGTTGTTTGTTGTATTAATATTAAGCTTCATGAGCTGTTTATATATATTGGAGATTAAACCTTTGTCCATTGATTCATGTGTGAAAGTTTTCGCCCATTCTGAGGGTTGCCTTTTTCCATTCCCGTTTTTTTAACAAAGAAAGAAAGAAATCAAAAGAATCAGAACACTAATGTGCGTGAAATATGCCTCTTGAAACTGTCGTTTTGAAATATGGACGTCTTTTGAATTTTTTGGTCGACAAATGACCCCAGGATTGGTTTTCAGGGCAGGGGTCATTTACAGGCCTGTAATGATTTGGAATATCCACTGACCATTAGCGCTGGGATTAAAGCTGCTGTTGTGTGAAACGGCCACAAGGTGGCAGCAGTTCTCCCTTACCAAATCTGGTTACTAGGGCAGCAGAGCCTCAATGGAAGTCGCGTTCTAGATTGGAATGTAGAACGGAATGTGCCAGGAGAAAGCCCCTCAAGTTTGTCTCACTACTTCTTGTTCGTGTTTTTAATTTAATTTTTTATTTTTTATTACAGCAAGTTTGAGTACAACGTTTAGCTTGTTGTAGGTGTGCAAGAGGTGGTTCTTTTACACATATACATATGTCTGTCCTTCCTGGGATCCTTTTCCCATGTACGTTAGGACAGAATGTTGAGTAGTCTTCTCTTGGTACTCCATAGGTCTTTGGTGATAATATATGTCTACTGTGTTTGTATATGTCTGTTAACCCCAATATTGTAATGAATTCAATCCTCACACCTTTCCTTTGGTGAACCATAAGTTTGTTTAATGAATCTGTGATTGCCCTTCTCCGTGGAAATATCTGCCCTGGTATCAATTTATAGGTAACACCTATAAGTGATATGATATGATATGTGTCTTTCACTTTCTGACTTACTCCCAGTCACGTGATTACCTCTAGACTCATTTACGGTGCTGCAAATGGCATTGTGTGCTTCTTTTCCTTGGCGAATATTCTGTCTTAGCGAGGTCCATTTTCTGCAATGTGATTCCCTGAGGGCTGAGGATTAGCTGACCTGGGCAGCCTGACCCTGCCGGCAAGCCCTCCCCAGGTGTGCCTGGGTTGAGGTCAATATAAACAGCACTCCAGGCAGCAATAGCCCCTGCAGCTGTGCCTGACTCCATATTCTCTGCCCCGTCAGCAGTCTCGCGGCTGTGCTGGTGGGAGGGTGTGAGGGTCCACGGCTTTGTGGGTGGCCCGGTGTGAGTGGGGCTCTGCTGGACTTTCTGCAGGAGTTGCCAGGCTGCCACCTGTAAAGAAGAGGATGTGTCACCCATAACTTCCACTGGAGTATCTCTCCGGGCTGAGGTGAGTAAGGAAAAAAAGGAGTGGGGGCCGGGACAGGA
The DNA here is from genome assembly GCF_964165515.1 of Mesoplodon bidens. Classification (NCBI taxonomy): domain Eukaryota; kingdom Metazoa; phylum Chordata; class Mammalia; order Artiodactyla; family Ziphiidae; genus Mesoplodon; species Mesoplodon bidens. The sequence continues at coordinate 284,264 of NW_027672509.1, forward strand.
GGGGTATCTCAGGCAGGGCAATGGAAAGCTTCCAGAAGAGCGCCCGTGGCCAGGACCATCCTGGCTGATCTGCAGGCACCAAGGTGGCCTGCGTGCTGTCGCTGGTGTGGCTCCACGGCCCTTCCTCTAGGCTTTCAAGCCCTTGTACATATTCAGGTGTTTCACCTGGGAAGGGTGGGAACAGTTCAGCAGCAGCTGGCCTGGGGCTCAGCTCACGTTTACTCACAGAGGCCTCGGCACGGTCCCCCAGCTTTGCAATAAGGACGCTCCTTGCGTGGGCGGGTGGGGCTGCTGGCTGTATGGGAGATGATTCCCCACCTCTGACCAATTTCAGAATTGTTTACCACTGCAGCAAGTGCCTTGGTAGTGTTTTCCTCTGTATAACTGTTAGGTTCATTTTTTTTTTCTTTTTTGGTTCAAGTTAGATTTTATTCCTCTTTTATGTATTTATAGATATAAGCATGGAAATAATTCATTCTTATAAATACATCAGTGTGAATGGAAGAACTTTTTTTCTGTTTTATTTTTACATTTTATTTTTAAAAATTTTGAAATTTAATTTTATTTATTTTTCTTTATACAGTAGGTTATTATTAGTTATCTATTTTATGCATAGACATGTATACAGGTCAATCCCAATCTCCCAACTCATCCCACCACCACCACCCCATGGCTTCCCCCACTTTGTGTCCATACGTTTGTTTTCTACCTCTGTGTCTCTATTTCTGCCCTGCAAACCAGTTCATCTGTAGCATTTTTCTAGGTTCCACATATAGGCATTAATATACAATATTTGTTTTTCTCTTTCTGACTTACTTCACTCTGTATGTCAGTCTCTAGATCCATCAACTTCTCTACAAATGACTCAGTTTCATTCCTTTTTATGGCTGAGTAATATTCCATTTTATATATGTACCACATCTTTATCCATTCGTCTGTCTGTGGGCATTTAGGTTGCTTCCATTACCTGGCTATTGTAAATAGTGCTGCAATGAACATTGTGGTGAATGTGTCTCTGTGATTTATGGTTTTCTCTGGGTATATGCCCAGAAGTGGGATTGCTGGATCCTATGGTAATTCTCTTTTTAGTTTTTTAAAGGAACCTCCATACTGTTCTCCATAGTGACTGTATCAATTTACATTCCCACCAATAGCGGAAGAGGGTTCCTTTTGTCCACACCCTCCCCAGAATTTGTTGTTTGTAGATTATCTGATGATGCCGATTCTAACAGGTGTGAGGTCTTACCTCATTGTAGTTTTGATTTGCATTTCTCTAATAATTAGTGATGTTGAGCAGCTTTTCATGTGCGTCTTGGCCATCTCTGTGTCTTCTTTGAAGAAACGTCTATTTAGATCTTCTGCCCATTTTTGTATTGGGTTGTTTGTTTTATTAATATTAAGCTGCATGAGCTGTTTATATATATTGGAGATTAAACCTTTGTCCATTGATTCGTTTGTGAAAGTTTTCGCCCATTCTGAGGGTTGCCTTTTTCCATTCCCGTTTTTTTAACAAAGAAAGAAAGAAAGCAAAAGAATCAGAACACTGATGTGCGTGAAATATGCCTCTTGAAACTGTCGTTTTGAAATATGGACGTCTTTTGAATTTTTTGGTCGATATATGACCCCAGCATTTGTTTTCAGGGCAGGTGTCCTTTACAGGTCTGTAATGATTTGGAATATCCACTGACCATTAGCGCTGGGATTAAAGCTGCTGTTGTGTGAAACGGCCACAAGGTGGCAGCAGTTCTCCCTTACCAAATCTGGTTACTAGGGCAGCAGAGCCTCAATGGAAGTCGCGTTCTAGATTGGAATTTAGAACGGAATGTGCCAGGAGAAAGCCCCTCAAGTTTGTCTCACTACTTCTTGTTCGTGTTTTTAATTTAATTTTTAATTTTTTATTACAGCAAGTTTGAGTACAACGTTTAGCTTGTTGTAGGTGTGCAGGAGGTGGTTCTTTTACACATATACATATATCTGTTCTTCCTGGGATCCTTTTCCCATATACGTTATGACAGAATGTTGAGTAGTCTTCTCTTGGTACTCCGTAGGTCTTTGGTGATTTTATACGTCTACTGTGTTTGTATATGTCTGTTAACCCCAATATCGTAATGAGTTCAATCCTCACACCTTTCCTTTGGTGAACCATAAGTTTGTTTAATGAATCTGTGATTGCCCTTCTCCGTGGAAATATCTGCCCTGGTATCAATTTATAGGTAACACCTATAAGTGATATGATATGATATGTGTCTTTCACTTTCTGACTTACTCCAAGTCACGTGATTACCTCTAGACTCATCTACGGTGCTGCAAATGGCATTGTGTGCTTCTTTTCCTTGGCGAATATTCTGTCTTAACGAGGTCCATTTTCTGCAATGTGATTTCCTGAGGGCTGAGGATTAGCTGACCTGGGCAGGCTGACGCTGCCGGCAAGCCCTCCCCAGGTGTGCCTGGGTTGAGGTCAATATAAACAGCACTCCAGGCAGCAGTAGTCCCTGCCGCTGTGCTTGACTCCATATTCTCTGCCCCGTCAGCAGTCTCGGGGCTGTGCTGGTGGGAGGGTGTGAGGGTCCAAGGCTTTGTGGGTGGCCCGGTGTGAGTGGGGCGCTGCTGGACTTTCTGCAGGAGTTGCCAGGCTGCCACCTGTAAAGAAGAGGATGTGTCACCCATAACTTCCACTGGAATATCTCTCCGGGCTGAGGTGAGGAAGGAAAAAAAGGAGTGGGGGCCGGGAGAGGAGGGGTATCTCAGGCAGGGCAATGGAAAGCTTCCAGAAGAGCGCCCGTGGCCAGGACCATCCTGGCTGACCTGCAGGCACCAAGGTGGCCTGCGTGCTGTCGCTGGTGTGGCTCCACGGCCCTTCCTCTAGGCTTTCAAGCCCTTGTACATATTCAGGTGTTTCACCTGGGAAGTGTGGGAACAGTTCAGCAGCAGCTGGCCTGGGGCTCAGCTCACGTTTACTCACAGAGGCCTCGGCACGGTCCCCCAGCTTTGCAACAAGGACGCTCCTTGCATGGGCGGGCGGGGCTGCTGGCTCTATGGGAGATGATTCCCCACCTCTGACCAATTTCAGAATTGTTTACCACTGGAGCAAGTGCCTTGGTAGTGTTTTCCTCTGTATAACTGTTAGGTTCAGTTTTTTTTTTTCTTTTTTGGTTCAAGTTAGATTTTATTCCTCTTTTATGTATTTATGGATATAAGCATGGAAATAATTCATTCTTATAAATACATCAGTGTGAATGGAAGAACATTTTTTCTGTTTTATTTTTACATTTTATTTTTAAAATTTTTGAAATTCAATTTTATTTATTTTTTTATACAGTAGGTTATTATTAGTTATCTATTTTATGCATAGACATGTATACAGGTCAATCCCAATCTCCCAACTCATCCCACCACCACCACCCCATGGCTTCCCCCACTTTGTGTCCATACGTTTGTTCTCTACCTCTGTGTCTCTATTTCTGCCCTGCAAACCAGTTCATCTGTAGCATTTTTCTAGGTTCCACATATAGGCATTAATATACAATATTTGTTTTTCTCTTTCTGACTTACTTCACTCTGTATGACAGTCTCTAGATCCATCAACTTCTCTACAAATGACTCAGTTTCATTTCTTTTTATGGCTGAGTAATATTCCATTTTATATATGTACCACGTCTTTATCCATTCGTCTGTCTGTGGGCATTTAGGTTGCTTCCATTACCTGGCTATTGTAAATAGTGCTGCAATGAACATTGTGGTGAATGTGTCTCTGTGATTTATGGTTTTCTCTGGGTATATGCCCAGAAGTGGGATTGCTGGATCCTATGGTAATTCTCTTTTTAGTTTTTTAAAGGAACCTCCATACTGTTCTCCATAGTGACTGTATCAATTTACATTCCCACCAATAGCGGAAGAGGGTTCCTTTTGTCCACACCCTCCCCAGAATTTGTTGTTTGTAGATTATCTGATGATGCCGATTCTAACAGGTGTGAGGTCTTACCTCATTGTAGTTTTGATTTGCATTTCTCTAATAATTAGTGATGTTGAGCAGCTTTTCATGTGCGTCTTGGCCATCTCTGTGTCTTCTTTGAAGAAACGTCTATTTAGATCTTCTGCCCATTTTTGTATTGGGTTGTTTGTTTTATTAATATTAAGCTGCATGAGCTGTTTATATATATTGGAGATTAAACCTTTGTCCATTGATTCGTTTGTGAACGTTTTCGCCCATTCTGAGGGTTGCCTTTTTCCATTCCCGTTTTTTTAACAAAGAAAGAAAGAAAGCAAAAGAATCAGAACACTAATGTGCGTGAAATATGCCTCTTGAAACTGTCGTTTTGAAATATGGACGTCTTTTGAATTTCTTGGTCGATATATGACCCCAGGATTTGTTTTCAGGGCAGGTGTCATTTACAGGCCTGTAATGATTTGGAATATCCACTGACCATTAGCGCTGGGATTAAAGCTGCTGTTGTGTGAAACGGCCACAAGGTGGCAGCAGTTCTCCCTTACCAAATCTGGTTACTAGGGCAGCAGAGCCTCAATGGAAGTCGCGTTCTAGATTGGAATTTAGAACGGAATGTGCCAGGAGAAAGCCCCTCAAGTTTGTCTCACTACTTCTTGTTCGTGTTTTTAATTTAATTTTTTATTTTTTATTACAGCAAGTTTGAGTACAACGTTTAGCTTGTTGTAGGTGTGCAAGAGGTGGTTCTTTTACACATATACATATGTCTGTTCTTCCTGGTATCCTTTTCCCATGTTCGTTATGACAGAATGTTGAGTAGTCTTCTCTTGGTACTCCGTAGGTCTTTGGTGATTATATACGTCTACTGTGTTTGTATATGTCTGTTAACCCCAATATCGTAATGAATTCAATCCTCACACCTTTCCTTTGGTGAACCAGAAGTTTCTTTAATGAATCTGTGATTGCCCTTCTCCGTGGAAATATCTGCCCTGGTATCAATTTATAGGTAACACCTATAAGTGATATGATATGATATGTGTCTTTCACTTTCTGACTTACTCCAAGTCACGTGATTACCTCTAGACTCATCTACGGTGCTGCAAATGGCATTGTGTGCTTCTTTTCCTTGGCGAATATTCTGTCTTAGCGAGGTCCATTTTCTGCAATGTGATTCCCTGAGGGCTGAGGATTAGCTGACCTGGGCAGCCTGACCCTGCCGGCAAGCCCTCCCCAGGTGTTCCTAGGTTGAGGTCAATAGAAACAGCACTCCAGGCAGCAATAGCCCCTGCAGCTGTGCCTGACTCCATATTCTCTGCCCCGTCAGCAGTCTCGGGGCTGTGCTGGTGGGAGGGTGTGAGGGTCCACGGCTTTGTGGGTGGCCCGGTGTGAGTGGGGCTCTGCTGGACTTTCTGCAGGAGTTGCCAGGCTGCCACCTGTAAAGAAGAGGATGTGTCACCCATAACTTCCACTGGAATATCTCTCCGGGCTGAGGTGAGGAAGGAAAAAAAGGAGTGGGGGCCGGGACAGGAGGGGTATCTCAGGCAGGGCAATGGAAAGCTTCCAGAAGAGCGCCCGTGGCCAGGACCATCCTGGCTGACCTGCAGGCACCAAGGTGCCCTGCGTGCTGTCGCTGGTGTGGCTCCACGGCCCTTCCTCTAGGCTTTCAAGCCCTTGTACATATTCAGGTGTTTCACCTGGGAAGGGTGGGAACAGGTCAGCAGCAGCTGGCCTGGGGCTCAGCTCACATTTACTCACAGAGGCCTCGGCACGGTCCCCCAGCTTTGCAATACGGACGCTCCTTGCGTGGGCGGGCGGGGCTGCTGGCTCTATGGGAGATGATTCCCCACCTCTGACCAATTTCAGAATTGTTTACCACTGGAGCAAGTGCCTTGGTAGTGTTTTCCTCTGTATAACTGTTAGGTTCTGTTTTTATTTTTCCTTTTTTGGTTCAAGTTAGATTTTATTCCTCTTTTATGTATTTATGGATATAAGCATGGAAATAATTCATTCTTATAAATACATCAGTGTGAATGGAAGAACATTTTTTCTGTTTTATTTTTACATTTTATTTTTAAAATTTTTGAAATTTAATTTTATTTATTTTTTTTATACAGTAGGTTATTATTAGTTATCTATTTTATGCATAGACATGTATACAGGTCAATCCCAATCTCCCAACTCATCCCACCACCACCACCCCATGGCTTCCCCCACTTTGTGTCCATACGTTTGTTCTCTACCTCTGTGTCTCTATTTCTGCCCTGCAAACCAGTTCATCTGTAGCATTTTTCTAGGTTCCACATATAGGCATTAATATACAATATTTGTTTTTCTCTTTCTGACTTACTTCACTCTGTATGACACTCTCTAGATCCATCAACTTCTCTACAAATGACCCAGTTTCATTCCTTTTTATGGCTGAGTAATATTCCATTTTATATATGTACCACATCTTTATCCATTCGTCTGTCTGTGGGCATTTAGGTTGCTTCCATTACCTGGCTATTGTAAATAGTGCTGCAATGAACATTGTGGTGAATGTGTCTCTGTGATTTATGGTTTTCTCTGGGTATATGCCCAGAAGTGGGATTGCTGGATCCTATGGTAATTCTCTTTTTAGTTTTTTAAAGGAACCTCCATACTGTTCTCCATAGTGACTGTATCAATTTACATTCGCACCAATAGCGGAAGAGGGTTCCTTTTGTCCACACCCTCCCCAGAATTTGTTGTTTGTAGATTATCTGATGATGCCGATTCTAACAGGTGTGAGGTCTTACCTCATTGTAGTTTTGATTTGCATTTCTCTAATAATTAGTGATGTTGAGCAGCTTTTCATGTGCGTCTTGGCCATCTCTGTGTCTTCTTTGAAGAAACGTCTATTTAGATCTTCTGCCCATTTTTGTATTGAGTTGTTTGTTTTATTAATATTAAGCTGCATGAGCTGTTTATATATATTGGAGATTAAACCTTTGTCCATTGATTCGTTTGTGAACGTTTTCGCCCATTCTGAGGGTTGCCTTTTTCCATTCCCGTTTTTTTAACAAAGAAAGAAAGAAAGCAAAAGAATCAGAACACTAATGTGCGTGAAATATGCCTCTTAAAACTGTCGTTTTGCAATATGGACGTCTTTTGAATTTTTTGGTCGATATATGACCCCAGGATTTGTTTTCAGGGCAGGTGTCATTTACAGGCCTGTAATGATTTGGAATATCCACTGACCATTAGCGCTGGGATTAAAGCTGCTGTTGTGTGAAACGGCCACAAGGTGGCAGCAGTTCTCCCTTACCAAATCTGGTTACTAGGGCAGCAGAGCCTCAATGGAAGTCGCGTTCTAGATTGGAATTTAGAACGGAATGTGCCAGGAGAAAGCCCCTCAAGTTTGTCTCACTACTTCTTGTTCGTGTTTTTAATTTAATTTTTTAGTTTTTATTACAGCAAGTTTGAGTACAACGTTTAGCTTGTTGTAGGTGTGCAAGAGGTGGTTCTTTTACACATATACATATGTCTGTTCTTCCTGGGATCCTTTTCCCATGTTCGTTATGACAGAATGTTGAGTAGTCTTCTCTTGGTACTCCGTAGGTCTTTGGTGATTATATACGTCTACTGTGTTTGTATATGTCTGTTAACCCCAATATCGTAATGAATTCAATCCTCACACCTTTCCTTTGGTGAACCATAAGTTTGTTTAATGAATCTGTGATTGCCCTTCTCCGTGGAAATATCTGCCCTGGTATCAATTTATAGGTAACACCTATAAGTGATATGATATGATATGTGTCTTTCACTTTCTGACTTACTCCATGTCACGTGATTACATCTAGACTCATCTACGGTGCTGCAAATGGCATTGTGTGCTTCTTTTCCTTGGCGAATATTCTGTCTTAGCGAGGTCCATTTTCTGCAATGTGATTCCCTGAGGGCTGAGGATAAGCTGACCTGGGCAGCCTGACCCTGCCGGCAAGCCCTCCCCAGGTGTGCCGGGGTTGAGGTCAATAGAAACAGCACTCCAGGCAGCAATAGGCCCTTCAGCTGTGCCTGACTCCATATTCTCTGCCCCGTCAGCAGTCTCGGGGCTGTGCTGGTGGGAGGGTGTGAGGGTCCCCGGCTTTGTGGGTGGCCCGGTGTGAGTGGGGCTCTGCTTGACTTTCTGCAGGAGTTGCCAGGCTGCCACCTGTAAAGAAGAGGATGTGTCACCCATAACTTCCACTGGAATATCTCTCCGGGCTGAGGTGAGGAAGGAAAAAAATGAGTGGGTGCTGTTACAGGACGGGTATCCCAGGCAGGGCAATTGAAAGCTTCCAGAAGAGCGCCCGTGGCCAGGACCATCCTGGCTGACTTGCAGGCACCAAGTTGGCCTGCGTGCTGTCGCTGTTGTGGCTCCACGGCCCTTCCTCTAGGCTTTCAAGCCCTTGTACATATTCACGTGTTTCACCTGGGAAGGGTGGGAACAGTTCAGCAGCAGCTGGCCTGGGGCTCAGCTCATGTTTACTCACAGAGGCCTCGCCACGGTCCCACAGCTTTGCAATAAGGACGCTCCTTGCGTGGGCGGGTGGGGCTGCTGGCTGTATGGGGGATGATTCCCCACCTCTGACCAATTTCAGAATTGTTTACCACTGGAGCAAGTGCCTTGGTAGTGTTTTCCTCTGTATTACTGTTAGGTTCAGTTTTTTTTTTCTTTTTTGGTTCAAGTTAGATTTTATTCCTCTTTTATGTATTTATGGATATAAGCATGGAAATAATTCATTCTTATAAATACATCAGTGTGAATGGAAGAACTTTTTTTCTGTTTTATTTTTACATTTTATTTTTAAAAATTTTGAAATTTAATTTTATTTATTTTTTATACAGTAGGTTATTATTAGTTATCTATTTTATGCATAGACATGTATACAGGTCAATCCCAATCTCCCAACTCATCCCACCACCACCACCCCATGGCTTCCCCCACTTTGTGTCGATACGTTTGTTCTCTACCTCTGTGTCTCTATTTCTGCCCTGCAAACCAGTTCATCTGTACCATTTTTCTAGGTTCCACATATAGGCATTAATATACAATATTTGTTTTTCTCTTTCTGACTTACTTCACTCATATGACAGTCTCTAGATCCATCAACTTCTCTACAAATGACCCAGTTTCATTCCTTTATATGGCTGAGTAATATTCCATTTTATATATGTACCACATCTTTATCCATTCGTCTGTCTGTGGGCATTTAGGTTGCTTCCATTACCTGGCTATTGTAAATAGTGCTGCAGTGAACATTGTGGTGAATGTGTCTCTGTGATTTATGGTTTTCTCTGGGTATATGCCCAGAAGTGGGATTGCTGGATCCTATGGTAATTCTCTTTTTAGTTTTTTAAAGGGACCTCCATACTGTTCTCCATAGTGACTGTATCAATTTACATTCCCACCAATAGCGGAAGAGGGTTCCTTTTGTCCACACCCTCCCCAGAATTTCTTGTTTGTAGATTATCTGATGATGCCGATTCTAACAGGTGTGAGGTCTTACCTCATTGTAGTTTTGATTTGCATTTCTCTAATAATTAGTGATGTTGAGCAGCTTTTCATGTGCGTCTTGGCCATCTCTGTGTCTTCTTTGAAGAAACGTCTATTTAGATCTTCTGCCCATTTTTGTATTGGGTTGTTTGTTGTATTAATATTAAGCTGCATGAGCTGTATATATATATTGGAGATTAAACCTTTGTCCATTGATTCGTTTGTGAACGTTTTCGCCCCTTCTGAGGGTTACCTTTTTCCATTCCCATTTTTTTAACAAAGAAAGAAAGAAAGCAAAAGAAGGAGATCACTAATGTGCGTGAAATATGCCTCTTGAGACTGTCGATTTGAAATATGGACGTCTTTTGAATTTTTTGGTCGATATATGACCCCAGGATTTGTTTTCAGGGCAGGTGTCATTTACAGGCCTGTAATGATTTGGAATATCCACTGACCATTAGCGCTGGGATTAAAGCTGCTGTTGTGTGAGACGGCCACAAGGTGGCAGCAGTTCTCCCTTACCAAATCTGGTTACTAGGGCAGCAGAGCCTCAATGGAAGTCGCGTTCTAGATTGGAATTTAGAACGGAATGTGCCAGGAGAAAGCCCCTCAAGATTGTCTCACTACTTCTTGTTCGTGTTTTTAATTTAATTTTTTATTTTTTATTACAGCAAGTTTGAGTACAACGTTTAGCTTGTTGTAGGTGTGCAAGAGGTGGTTCTTTTACACGTATACATATGTCTGTTCTTCCTGGGATCCTTTTCCCATGTACGTTATGACAGAATGTTGAGTAGTCTTCACTTGGTACTCCGTAGGTCTTTGGTGATTATATATGTCTACTGTGTTTGTATATGTCTGTTAACCCCAATATCGTAATGAATTCAATCCGCACACCTTTCCTTTGGTGAACCATAAGTTTGTTTAATGAATCTGTGATTGCCCTTCTCCGTGGAAATATCTGCCCTGGTATCAATTTATAGGTAACACCTATAAGTGATATGATATGATATGTGTCTTTCACTTTCTGACTTACTCCAAGTCACGTGATTACTTCTAGACTCATCTACGGTGCTGCAAATGGCATTGTGTGCTTCTTTTCCTTGGCGAATATTCTGTCTTAGCGAGGTCCATTTTCTGCAATGTGATTCCCTGAGGGCTGAGGATTAGCTGACCTGGGCAGCCTGACGTTGCCGGCAAGCCCTCCCCAGGTGTGCCTGGGTTGAGGTCAATAGAAACAGCACTCCAGGCAGCAATAGCCCCTGCAGCTGTGCCTGACTCCATATTCTCTGCCCCGTCAGCAGTCTCGGGGCTGTGCTGGTGGGAGGGTGTGAGGGTCCACGGCTTTGTGGGTGGCCCGGTGTGAGTGGGGCTCTGCTGGACTTTCTGCAGGAGTTGCCAGGCTGCCACCTGTAAAGAAGAGGATGTGTCACCCATAACTTCCACTGGAATATCTCTCCGGGCTGAGGTGAGGAAGGAAAAAAAGGAGTGGGGGCTGGGACAGGAGGGTTATCTCAGGCAGGGCAATGGAAAGCTTCCAGAAGAGCGCCCGTGGCCAGGACCATCCTGGCTGACCTGCAGGCACAAAGGTGGCCTGCGTGCTTTTGCTGGTGTGGCTCCACCGCCCTTCCTCTAGGCTTTCAAGCCCTTGTACATATTCAGGTGTTTCACCTGGGAAGGGAGGGAACAGTTCAGCAGCAGCTGGCCTGGGGCTCAGCTCACGTTTACTCACAGAGGACTCGGCACGGTCCCCCAGCTTTGCAATAAGGACGCTCCTTGGGTTGGCGGGCGGGGCTGCTGGCTCTATGGGAGATGATTCCCCACCTCTGACCAATTTCAGAATTGTTTACCACTGGAGCAAGTGCCTTGGTTGTGTTTTCCTCTGTATAACTGTTAGGTTCAGTTTTTTTTTTCTTTTTTGGTTCAAGTTAGATTTTATTCCTCTTTTATGTATTTATGGATAGAAGCATGGAAATAATTCATTCTTATAAATACATCGGTGTGAATGGAAGAACATTTTTTCTGTTTTATTTTTACATTTTATTTTTAAAATTTTTGAAATTTAATTTTATTTCTTTTTTTATACAGTAGGTTATTATTAGTTATCTATTTTATGCATAGACATGTATACAGGTCAATCCCAATCTCCCAACTCATCCCACCACCACCACCCCATGGCTTCCCCCACTTTGTGTCCATACGTTTGTTCTCTACTTCTGTGTCTTTATTTCTGCCCTGCAAACCAGTTCATCTGTAGCATTTTTCTAGGTTCCACATATAGGCATTAATATACAATATTTGTTTTTCTCTTTCTGACTTACTTCACTCTGTATGACAGTCTCTAGATCCATCAACTTCTCAACAAATGACCCAGTATCATTCCTTTTTATGGCTGAGTAATATTCCGTTTTATATATGTACCACATCTTTATCCATTCGTCTGTCTGTGGGCATTTAGGTTGCTTCCATTACCTGGCTATTGTAAATAGTGCTGCAATGAACACTGTGGTGAAAGTGTCTTTGTGATTTATGGATTTCTCTGGGTATATGCCCAGAAGTGGGATTGCTGGATCCTATGGTAATTCTCTTTTTAGTTTTTTAAAGGAACCTCCATACTGTTCTCCATAGTGACTGTATCAATTTACATTCCCACCAATAGCGGAAGAGGGTTCCTTTTGTCCACACCCTCCCCAGAATTTGTTGTTTGTAGATTATCTGATGATGCCGATTCTAACAGGTGTGAGGTCTTACCTCATTGTAGTTTTGATTTGCATTTCTCTAATAATTAGTGATGTTGAGCAGCTTTTCATGTGCGTCTTGGCCATCTCTGTGTCTTCTTTGAAGAAACGTCTATTTAGATCTTCTGCCCATTTTTGTATTGGGTTGTTTGCTTTATTAATATTAAGCTGCATGAGCTGTTTATATATATTGGAGATTAAACCTTTGTCCATTGATTCGTTTGTGAACGTTTTCGCCCATTCTGAGGGTTGCCTTTTTCCATTCCCGTTTTTTTAACAAAGAAAGAAAGAAATCAAAAGAAGCAGAACACTAATGTGCGTGAAATATGCCTCTTGAAACTGTCGTTTTGAAATATGGACGTCTTTTGAAATTTTTGGTCGATATATGACCCCAGGATTTGTTTTCAGGGCAGGTGTCATTTACAGGCCTGTAATGATTTGGAATATCCACTGACCATTAGCGCTGGGATTAAAGCTGCAGTTGTGTGAAACGGCCACAAGGTGGCAGCAGTTCTCCCTTACCAAATCTGGTTACTAGGGCAGCAGAGCCTGAATGGAAGTCGCGTTCTAGATTAGAATGTAGAACGGAATGTACCAGGAGAAAGCCCCTCAAGTTTTTCTCACTAATTCTTGTTCGTGTTTTTAATTTAATTTTTTATTTTTTATTACAGCAACTTTGAGTACAACGTTTAGCTTGTTGTAGGTGTGCAAGAGGTGGTTCTTTTACACATATACATATGTCTGTTCTTCCTGGGATCCTTTTCCCATGTTCGTTATGACAGAATGTTGAGTAGTCTTCTCTTGGTACTCCGTAGGTCTTTGGTGATTATATACGTCTACTGTGTTTGTATATGTCTGTTAACCCCAATATCATAATGAATTCAATCCTCACACCTTTTCTTTGGTGAACCTTAAGTTTGTTGAATGAATCTGTGATTGCCCTTCTCCATGGAAATATCTGCCCTGGTATCAATTTATAGGTAACACCTATAAGTGATATGATATGATATGTGTCTTTCACTTTCTGACTTACTCCAAGTCACGTGATTACCTCTAGACTCATCTACGGTGCTGCAAATGGCATTGTGTGCTTTTTTTCCTTGGCTAATATTCTGTCTTAGCGAGGTCCATTTTCTGCAATGTGATTCCCTGAGGGCTGTGGATTAGCTGACCTGGGCAGCCTGACCCTGCCGGCAAGCCCTCCCCAGGTGTGCCTGGGTTGAGGTCAATAGAAACAGCACTCCAGGCAGCAATAGCCCCTGCAGCTGTGCCTGACTCCATATTCTCTGCCCCGTCAGCAGTCTCGGGGCTGTGGTGGTGGGAGGGTGTGAGGGTCCACGGCTTTGTGGGTGGCCCGGTGTGAGTGGGGCTCTGCTGGACTTTCTGCAGGAGTTGCCAGGCTGCCACCTGTAAAGAAGAGGATGTGTCACCCATAACTTCCACTGGAGTATCTCTCCGGGCTGAGGTGAGTAAGGAAAAAAAGGAGTGGGGGCCGGGACAGGAGGGGTATCTCAGGCAGGGCAATGGAAAGCTTCCAGAAGAGCGCCCGTGGCCAGGACCATCCTGGTTGACATGCAGGCACCAAGTTGGCCTGCGTGCTTTCGCTGGTGTGGCTCCAAGGCCCTTCCTCTAGGCTTTCAAGCCCTTGTACATATTCAGGTGTTTCACCTGGGAAGGGTGGGAACAGTTCAGCAGCAGCTGGCCTGGGGCTCAGCTCACGTTTACTCACAGAGGCCTCGGCACGGTCCCCCAGCTTTGCAATAAGGACGCTCCTTGCGTGGGCGGGTGGGGCTGCTGGCTGTATGGGAGATGATTCCCCACCTCTGACCAATTTCAGAATTGTTTACCACTGCAGCAAGTGCCTTGGTAGTGTTTTCCTCTGTATAACTGTTAGGTTCATTTTTTTTTTCTTTTTTGGTTCAAGTTAGATTTTATTCCTCTTTTATGTATTTATAGATATAAGCATGGAAATAATTCATTCTTATAAATACATCAGTGTGAATGGAAGAACTTTTTTTCTGTTTTATTTTTACATTTTATTTTTAAAAATTTTGAAATTTAATTTTATTTATTTTTTTATACACTAGGTTATTATTAGTTATCTATTTTATGCATAGACATGTATACAGGTCAATCCCAATCTCCCAACTCATCCCACCACCACCACCCCATGGCTTCCCCCACTTTGTGTCGATACGTTTGTTCTCTACCTCTGTGTCTCTATTTCTGCCCTGCAAACCAGTTCATCTGTAGCATTTTTCTAGGTTCCACATATAGGCATTAATATACAATATTTGTTTTTCTATTTCTGACTTACTTCACTCTGTATGACAGTCTCTAGATCCATCAACTTCTCTACAAATGACTCAGTTTCATTTCTTTTTATGGCTGAGTAATATTCCATTTTATATATGTACCACGTCTTTATCCATTCGTCTGTCTGTGGGCATTTAGGTTGCTTCCATTACCTGGCTATTGTAAATAGTGCTGCAATGAACATTGTGGTGAATGTGTCTCTGTGATTTATGGTTTTCTCTGGGTATATGCCCAGAAGTGGGATTGCTGGATCCTATGGTAATTCTCTTTTTAGTTTTTTAAAGGAACCTCCATACTGTTCTCCATAGTGACTGTATCAATTTACATTCCCACCAATAGCGGAAGAGGGTTCCTTTTGTCCACACCCTCCCCAGAATTTGTTGTTTGTAGATTATCTGATGATGCCGATTCTAACAGGTGTGAGGTCTTACCTCATTGTAGTTTTGATTTGCATTTCTCTAATAATTAGTGATGTTGAGCAGCTTTTAATGTGCGTCTTGGCCATCTCTGTGTCTTCTTTGAAGAAACGTCTATTTAGATCTTCTGCCCATTTTTGTATTGGGTTGTTTGTTGTATTCATATTAAGCTGCATGAGCTGTATATATATATTGGAGATTTAACCTTTGTCCATTGATTCGTTTGTGAACGTTTTCGCCCCTTCTGAGGGTTACCTTTTTCCATTCCCGTTTTTTAAACAAAGAAAGAAAGAAAGCAAAAGAATCAGAACACTAATGTGCGTGAAATATGCCTCTTGAAACTGTCGTTTTGAAATATGGACGTCTTTTGAATTTTTTGGTCGATATATGACCCCAGGATTTGTTTTCAGGGCAGGTGTCATTTACAGGCCTGTAATGATTTGGAATATCCACTGACCATTAGCGCTGGGATTAAAGCTGCTGTTGTGTGAAACGGCCACAAGGTGGCAGCAGTTCTCCCTTACCAAATCTGGTTACTAGGGCAGCAGAGCCTCAATGGAAGTCGCGTTCTAGATTGGAATGTAGAACGGAATGTACCAGGAGAAAGCCCCTCAAGTTTTTCTCACTAATTCTTGTTCGTGTTTTTAATTTAATTTTTTATTTTTTATTACAGCAAGTTTGAGTACAACGTTTAGCTTGTTGTAGGTGTGCAAGATGTGGTTCTTTTACACATATACATATATCTGTTCTTCCTGGGATCCTTTTCCCATGTTCGTTATGACAGAATGTTGAGTAGTCTTCTCTTGGTACTCCGTAGGTCTTTGGTGATTATATAAGTATACTGTGTTTTTATATGTCTGTTAACACCAATATCGTAATGAATTCAATCCTCACACCTTTCCTTTGGTGAACCATAAGTTTGTTTAATGAATCTGTGATTGCCCTTCTCCGTGGAAATATCTGCCCTGGTATCAATTTATAGGTAACACCTATAAGTGATATGATATGATATGTGTCTTTCACTTTCTGACTTACTCCAAGTCACGTGATTACCTCTAGACTCATCTACGGTGCTGCAAATGGCATTGTGTGCTTTTTTTCCTTGGCTAATATTCTGTCTTAGCGAGGTCCATTTTCTGCAATGTGATTCCCTGAGGGCTGAGGATTAGCTGACCTGGGCAGCCTGACCCTGCCGGCAAGCCCTCCCCAGGTGTGCCTGGGTTGAGGTCAATAGAAACAGCACTCCAGGCAGCAATAGCCCCTGCAGCTGTGCCTGACTCCATATTCTCTGCCCCGTCAGCAGTCTCAGGGCTGTGCTGGTGGGAGGGTGTGAGGGTCCACGGCTTTGTGGGTGGCCCGGTGTGAGTGGGGCTCTGCTGGATTTCTGCAGGAGTTGCCAGGCTGCCACCTGTAAAGAAGAGGTTTTGTCACCCATAACTTCCACTGGAGTGTCTCTCCGGGCTGAGGTGAGTAAGGAAAAAAAGGAGTGGGGGCCGGGACAGGAGGGGTATCTCAGGCAGGGCAATGGGAAGCTTCCAGAAGTGCGCCCGTGGCCAGGACCATCCTGGCTGACCTGCAGGCACCAAGTTGGCCTGCGTGCTTTCGCTGGTGTGGCTCCACGGCCCTTCCTCTAGGCTTTCAAGCCCTTGTACATATTCAGGTGTTTCACCTGGGAAGGGTGGGAACAGTTCAGCAGCAGCTGGCCTGGGGCTCAGCTCACGTTTACTCACAGAGGCCTCGGCACGGTCCCCCAGCTTTGCAATAAGGA
Source organism: Mesoplodon bidens (assembly GCF_964165515.1). Taxonomy (NCBI): domain Eukaryota; kingdom Metazoa; phylum Chordata; class Mammalia; order Artiodactyla; family Ziphiidae; genus Mesoplodon; species Mesoplodon bidens. The sequence continues at coordinate 300,939 of NW_027672509.1, forward strand.
CGCTCCTTGCGTGGGCGGGTGGGGCTGCTGGTTGTATGGGAGATGATTCCCCACCTCTGACCAATTTCAGAATTGTTTACCACTGGAGCAAGTGCCTTGGTAGTGTTTTCCTCTGTATAACTGTTAGGTTCGGTTTTTTTTTTCTTTTTTGGTTCAAGTTAGATTTTATTCCTCTTTTATATATTTATGGATATAAGCATGGAAATAATTCATTCTTATAAATACATCAGTGTGAATGGAAGAACATTTTTTCTGTTTTATTTTTACATTTTATTTTTAAAAATTTTGAAATTTAATTTTATTTATTTTTTATACACTAGGTTATTATTAGTTATCTATTTTATGCATATACATGTATACAGGTCAATCCCAATCTCCCAACTCATCCCACCACCACCACCCCATGGCTTCCCCCACTTTGTGTCGATACGTTTGTTCTCTACCTCTGTGTCTCTATTTCTGCCCTGCAAACCACTTCATCTGTAGCATTTTTCTAGGTTCCACATATAGGCATTAATATACAGTATTTGATTTTCTCTTTCTGACTTACTTCACTCTGTATGACAGTCTCTAGATCCATCAACTTCTCTACAAATGACTCAGTTTCATTCCTTTTTATGGCTGAGTAATATTCCATTTTATATATGTACCACATCTTTATCCATTCGTCTGTCTGTGGGCATTTAGGTTGCTTCCATTACCTGGCTATTGTAAATAGTGCTGCAATGAACATTGTGGTGAATGTGTCTCTGTGATTTATGGTTTTCTCTGGGTATATGCCCAGAAGTGGGATTGCTGGATCCTATGGTAATTCTCTTTTTAGTTTTTAAAGGAACCTCCATACTGTTCTCCATAGTGACTGTATCAATTTACATTCCCACCAATAGCGGAAGAGGGTTCCTTTTGTCCACACCCTCCCCAGAATTTGTTGTTTGTAGATTATCTGATGATGCCGATTCTAACAGGTGTGAGGTCTTACCTCATTGTAGTTTTGATTTGCATTTCTCTAATAATTAGTGATGTTGAGCAGCTTTTCATGTGCGTCTTGGCCATCTCTGTATCTTCTTTGCAGAAACGTCTATTTAGATCTTCTGCCAATTTTTGTATTGGGTTGTTTGTTGTATTAATATTAAGCTGCATGAGCTGTATATATATATTGGAGATGAAACCTTTGTCCATTGATTCGTTTGTGAACGTTTTCGCCCATTCTGAGGGTTACCTTTTTCCATTCCCGTTTTTTTAACAAAGAAAGAAAGAAATCAAAAGAAGCAGAACACTAATGTGCGTGAAATATGCCTCTTGAAACTGTCGTTTTGAAATATGGACGTCTTATGAAATTTTTGGTCGATATATGACCCCAGGATTTGTTTTCAGGGCAGGTGTCATTTTCAGGCCTGTAATGATTTGGAATATCCACTGACCATTAGCGCTGGGATTAAAGCTGCTGTTGTGTGAAACGGCCACAAGGTGGCAGCAGTTCTCCCTTACCAAATTTGTTTACTAGGGCAGCAGAGCCTCAATGGAAGTCGCGTTCTAGATTGGAATGTAAAACGGAATGTGCCAGGAGAAAGCCCTACAAGTTTGTCTCACTACTTCTTGTTCGTGTTTTTAATTTAATTTTTTATTTTTTATTACAGCAAGTTTGAGTACAACGTTTAGCTTGTTGTAGGTGTGCAAGAGGTGTTTCTTTTACACATATACATATGTCTGTTCTTCCTGGGATCCTTTTCCCATGTACGTTATGACAGAATGTTGAGTAGTCTTCTCTTGGTACTCCGTAGGTCTTTGGTGATTATATACGTCTACTGTGTTTGTATATGTCTGTTAACCCCAATATCGTAATGAATTCAATCCTCACACCTTTCCTTTGGTGAACCATAAGTTTGTTTAATGAATCTTTGATTGCCCTTCTCCGTGGAAATATCTGCCCTGGTATCAATTTATAGGTAACACCTATAAGTGATATGATATGATATGTGTCTTTCACTTTCTGACTTACTCCAAGTCACGTGATTACCTCTAGACTCATCTACGGTGCTGCAAATGGCATTGTGTGCTTTTTTTCCTTGGCTAATATTCTGTCTTAGCGAGGTCCATTTTCTGCAATGTGATTCCCTGAGGGCTGAGGATTAGCTGACCTGGGCAGCCTGACCCTGCCGGCAAGCCCTCCCCAGGTGTGCCTGGGTTGAGGTCAATATAAACAGCACTCCAGGCAGCAATAGCCCCTGCAGCTGTGCCTGACTCCATATTCTCTGCCCCGTCAGCAGTCTCAGGGCTGTGCTGGTGGGAGGGTGTGAGGGTCCACGGCTTTGTGGGTGGCCCGGTGTGAGTGGGGCTCTGCTGGATTTCTGCAGGAGTTGCCAGGCTGCCACCTGTAAAGAAGAGGTTGTGTCACCCATAACTTCCACTGGAGTATCTCTCCGGGCTGAGGTGAGTAAGGAAAAAAAGGAGTGGGGGCCGGGACAGGAGGGGTATCTCAGGCAGGGCAATGGGAAGCTTCCAGAAGTGCGCCCGTGGCCAGGACCATCCTGGCTGACCTGCAGGCACCAAGTTGGCCTGCGTGCTTTCGCTGGTGTGGATCCACGGCCCTTCCTCTAGGCTTTCAAGCCCTTGTACATATTCAGGTGTTTCACCTGGGAAGGGTGGGGACAGTTCAGCAGCAGCTGGCCTGGGGCTCAGCTCACGTTTACTCACAGAGGCCTCGGCACGGTCCCCCAGCTTTGCAATAAGGAAGCTCCTTGCGTGGGTGGGCGGGGCTGCTGGTTGTATGGGAGATGATTCCCCACCTCTGACCAATTTCAGAATTGTTTACCACTGGAGCAAGTGCCTTGGTAGTGTTTTCCTCTGTATAACTGTTATTGTCAGTTTCTTTTTTTTTTCTTTTTTGGTTCAAGTTAGATTTTATTCCTCTTTTATGTATTTATAGATATAAGCATGGAAATAATTCATTCTTATAAATACATCAGTGTGAATGGAAGAACTTTTTTTCTGTTTTATTTTTACATTTTATTTTTAAAAATTTTGAAATTTAATTTTATTTATTTTTTTATACACTAGGTTATTATTAGTTATCTATTTTATGCATATACATGTATACAGGTCAATCCCAATCTCCCAACTCATCCCACCACCACCACCCCATGGCTTCCCCCACTTTGTGTCGATACGTTTGTTCTCTACCTCTGTGTCTCTATTTCTGCCCTGCAAACCAGTTCATCTGTAGCATTTTTCTAGGTTCCACATATAGGCATTAATATACAATATTTGTTTTTCTATTTCTGACTTACTTCACTCTGTATGACAGTCTCTAGATCCATCAACTTCTCTACAAATGACTCAGTTTCATTCCTTTTTATGGCTGAGTAATATTCCATTTTATATAGGTACCATATCTTTATCCATTCGTCTGTCTGTGGGCATTTAGGTTGCTTCCATTACCTGGCTATTGTAAATAGTGCTGCAATGAACATTGTGGTGAATGTGTCTCTGTGATTTATGGTTTTCTCTGGGTATATGCCCAGAAGTGGGATTGCTGGATCCTATGGTAATTCTCTTTTTAGTTTTTAAAGGAACCTCCATACTGTTCTCCATAGTGACTGTATCAATTTACATTCCCACCAATAGCGGAAGAGGGTTCCTTTTGTCCACACCCTCCCCAGAATTTGTTGTTTGTAGATTATCTGATGATGCCGATTCTAACAGGTGTGAGGTCTTACCTCATTGTAGTTTTGATTTGCATTTCTCTAATAATTACTGATGTTGAGCAGCTTTTCATGTGCGTCTTGGCCATCTCTGTATCTTCTTTGCAGAAACGTCTATTTAGATCTTCTGCCCATTTTTGTATTGGGTTGTTTGTTGTATTAATATTAAGCTGCATGAGCTGTATATATATATTGGAGATTAAACCTTTGTCCATTGATTCGTTTGTGAACGTTTTCGCCACTTCTGAGGGTTACCTTTTTCCATTCCCGTTTTTTTAACAAAGAAAGAAAGAAAGCAAAAGAATCAGAACACTAATGTGCGTGAAATATACCTCTTGAAACTGTCGTTTTGAAATATGGACGTCTTTTGAATTTTTTGGTCGATATATGACCCCAGGATTTGTTTTCAGGGCAGGTGTCATTTTCAGGCCTGTAATAATTTGGAATATCCACTGACCATTAGCGCTGGGATTAAAGCTGCTGTTGTGTGAAACGGCCACAAGGTGGCAGCAGTTCTCCCTTACCAAATCTGGTTACTAGGGCAGCAGAGCCTCAATGGAAGTCGCGTTCTAGATTGGAATGTAAAACGGAATGTGCCAGGAGAAAGCCCCTCAAGTTTGTCTCACTACTTCTTGTTCGTGTTTTTAATTTAATTTTTTATTTTTTATTACAGCAAGTTTGAGTACAACGTTTAGCTTGTTGTAGGTGTGCAAGAGGTGGTTCTTTTACACATATACATATGTCTGTTCTTCCTGGGATCCTTTTCCCATGTACGTTATGACAGAATGTTGAGTAGTCTTCTCTTGGTACTCCGTAGGTCTTTGGTGATTATATACGTCTACTGTGTTTGTATATGTCTGTTAACCCCAATATCGTAATGAATTCAATCCTCACACCTTTCCTTTGGTGAACCATAAGTTTGTTTAATGAATCTTTGATTGCCCTTCTCCGTGGAAATATCTGCCCTGGTATCAATTTATAGGTAACACCTATAAGTGATATGATATGATATGTGTCTTTCACTTTCTGACTTACTCCAAGTCACGTGATTACCTCTAGACTCATCTACGGTGCTGCAAATGGCATTGTGTGCTTTTTTTCCTTGGCTAATATTCTGTCTTAGCGAGGTCCATTTTCTGCAATGTGATTCCCTGAGGGCTGAGGATTAGCTGACCTGGGCAGCCTGACCCTGCCGGCAAGCCCTCCCCAGGTGTGCCTGGGTTGAGGTCAATAGAAACAGCACTCCAGGCAGCAATAGCCCCTGCAGCTGTGCCTGACTCCATATTCTCTGCCCCGTCAGCAGTCTCAGGGCTGTGCTGGTGGGAGGGTGTGAGGGTCCACGGCTTTGTGGGTGGCCCGGTGTGAGTGGGGCTCTGCTGGATTTCTGCAGGAGTTGCCAGGCTGCCACCTGTAAAGAAGAGGTTTTGTCACCCATAACTTCCACTGGAGTGTCTCTCCGGGCTGAGGTGAGTAAGGAAAAAAAGGAGTGGGGGCCGGGACAGGAGGGGTATCTCAGGCAGGGCAATGGGAAGCTTCCAGAAGTGCGCCCGTGGCCAGGACCATCCTGGCTGACCTGCAGGCACCAAGTTGGCCTGCGTGCTTTCGCTGGTGTGGCTCCACGGCCCTTCCTCTAGGCTTTCAAGCCCTTGTACATATTCAGGTGTTTCACCTGGGAAGGGTGGGAACAGTTCAGCAGCAGCTGGCCTGGGGCTCAGCTCACGTTTACTCACAGAGGCCTCGGCACGGTCCCCCAGCTTTGCAATAAGGACGCTCCTTGCGTGGGCGGGTGGGGCTGCTGGTTGTATGGGAGATGATTCCCCACCTCTGACCAATTTCAGAATTGTTTACCACTGGAGCAAGTGCCTTGGTAGTGTTTTCCTCTGTATAACTGTTAGGTTCGGTTTTTTTTTTCTTTTTTGGTTCAAGTTAGATTTTATTCCTCTTTTATATATTTATGGATATAAGCATGGAAATAATTCATTCTTATAAATACATCAGTGTGAATGGAAGAACATTTTTTCTGTTTTATTTTTACATTTTATTTTTAAAAATTTTGAAATTTAATTTTATTTATTTTTTATACACTAGGTTATTATTAGTTATCTATTTTATGCATATACATGTATACAGGTCAATCCCAATCTCCCAACTCATCCCACCACCACCACCCCATGGCTTCCCCCACTTTGTGTCGATACGTTTGTTCTCTACCTCTGTGTCTCTATTTCTGCCCTGCAAACCACTTCATCTGTAGCATTTTTCTAGGTTCCACATATAGGCATTAATATACAGTATTTGATTTTCTCTTTCTGACTTACTTCACTCTGTATGACAGTCTCTAGATCCATCAACTTCTCTACAAATGACTCAGTTTCATTCCTTTTTATGGCTGAGTAATATTCCATTTTATATATGTACCACATCTTTATCCATTCGTCTGTCTGTGGGCATTTAGGTTGCTTCCATTACCTGGCTATTGTAAATAGTGCTGCAATGAACATTGTGGTGAATGTGTCTCTGTGATTTATGGTTTTCTCTGGGTATATGCCCAGAAGTGGGATTGCTGGATCCTATGGTAATTCTCTTTTTAGTTTTTAAAGGAACCTCCATACTGTTCTCCATAGTGACTGTATCAATTTACATTCCCACCAATAGCGGAAGAGGGTTCCTTTTGTCCACACCCTCCCCAGAATTTGTTGTTTGTAGATTATCTGATGATGCCGATTCTAACAGGTGTGAGGTCTTACCTCATTGTAGTTTTGATTTGCATTTCTCTAATAATTAGTGATGTTGAGCAGCTTTTCATGTGCGTCTTGGCCATCTCTGTATCTTCTTTGCAGAAACGTCTATTTAGATCTTCTGCCAATTTTTGTATTGGGTTGTTTGTTGTATTAATATTAAGCTGCATGAGCTGTATATATATATTGGAGATGAAACCTTTGTCCATTGATTCGTTTGTGAACGTTTTCGCCCATTCTGAGGGTTACCTTTTTCCATTCCCGTTTTTTTAACAAAGAAAGAAAGAAATCAAAAGAAGCAGAACACTAATGTGCGTGAAATATGCCTCTTGAAACTGTCGTTTTGAAATATGGACGTCTTATGAAATTTTTGGTCGATATATGACCCCAGGATTTGTTTTCAGGGCAGGTGTCATTTTCAGGCCTGTAATGATTTGGAATATCCACTGACCATTAGCGCTGGGATTAAAGCTGCTGTTGTGTGAAACGGCCACAAGGTGGCAGCAGTTCTCCCTTACCAAATTTGTTTACTAGGGCAGCAGAGCCTCAATGGAAGTCGCGTTCTAGATTGGAATGTAAAACGGAATGTGCCAGGAGAAAGCCCTACAAGTTTGTCTCACTACTTCTTGTTCGTGTTTTTAATTTAATTTTTTATTTTTTATTACAGCAAGTTTGAGTACAACGTTTAGCTTGTTGTAGGTGTGCAAGAGGTGTTTCTTTTACACATATACATATGTCTGTTCTTCCTGGGATCCTTTTCCCATGTACGTTATGACAGAATGTTGAGTAGTCTTCTCTTGGTACTCCGTAGGTCTTTGGTGATTATATATGTCTACTGTGTTTGTATATGTCTGTTAACCCCAATATCGTAATGAATTCAATCCTCACACCTTTCCTTTGGTGAACCATAAGTTTGTTTAATGAATCTTTGATTGCCCTTCTCCGTGGAAATATCTGCCCTGGTATCAATTTATAGGTAACACCTATAAGTGATATGATATGATATGTGTCTTTCACTTTCTGACTTACTCCAAGTCACGTGATTACCTCTAGACTCATCTACGGTGCTGCAAATGGCATTGTGTGCTTTTTTTCCTTGGCTAATATTCTGTCTTAGCGAGGTCCATTTTCTGCAATGTGATTCCCTGAGGGCTGAGGATTAGCTGACCTGGGCAGCCTGACCCTGCCGGCAAGCCCTCCCCAGGTGTGCCTGGGTTGAGGTCAATATAAACAGCACACTCCAGGCAGCAATAGCCCCTGCAGCTGTGCCTGACTCCATATTCTCTGCCCCGTCAGCAGTCTCGGGGCTGTGCTGGTGGGAGGGTGTGAGGGTCCACGGCTTTGTGGGTGGCCCGGTGTGAGTGGGGCTCTGCTGGATTTCTGCAGGAGTTGCCAGGCTGCCACCTGTAAAGAAGAGGTTGTGTCACCCATAACTTCCACTGGAGTATCTCTCCGGGCTGAGGTGAGTAAGGAAAAAAAGGAGTGGGGGCCGGGACAGGAGGGGTATCTCAGGCAGGGCAATGGGAAGCTTCCAGAAGTGCGCCCGTGGCCAGGACCATCCTGGCTGACCTGCAGGCACCAAGTTGGCCTGCGTGCTTTCGCTGGTGTGGATCCACGGCCCTTCCTCTAGGCTTTCAAGCCCTTGTACATATTCAGGTGTTTCACCTGGGAAGGGTGGGAACAGTTCAGCAGCAGCTGGCCTGGGGCTCAGCTCACGTTTACTCACAGAGGCCTCGGCACGGTCCCCCAGCTTTGCAATAAGGAAGCTCCTTGCGTGGGCGGGCGGGGCTGCTGGTTGTATGGGAGATGATTCCCCACCTCTGACCAATTTCAGAATTGTTTACCACTGGAGCAAGTGCCTTGGTAGTGTTTTCCTCTGTATAACTGTTATTGTCAGTTTCTTTTTTTTTTCTTTTTTGGTTCAAGTTAGATTTTATTCCTCTTTTATGTATTTATAGATATAAGCATGGAAATAATTCATTCTTATAAATACATCAGTGTGAATGGAAGAACTTTTTTTCTGTTTTATTTTTACATTTTATTTTTAAAAATTTTGAAATTTAATTTTATTTATTTTTTTATACACTAGGTTATTATTAGTTATCTATTTTATGCATATACATGTATACAGGTCAATCCCAATCTCCCAACTCATCCCACCACCACCACCCCATGGCTTCCCCCACTTTGTGTCGATACGTTTGTTCTCTACCTCTGTGTCTCTATTTCTGCCCTGCAAACCACTTCATCTGTAGCATTTTTCTAGGTTCCACATATAGGCATTAATATACAATATTTGTTTTTCTATTTCTGACTTACTTCACTCTGTATGACAGTCTCTAGATCCATCAACTTCTCTACAAATGACTCAGTTTCATTCCTTTTTATGGCTGAGTAATATTCCATTTTATATAGGTACCATATCTTTATCCATTCGTCTGTCTGTGGGCATTTAGGTTGCTTCCATTACCTGGCTATTGTAAATAGTGCTGCAATGAACATTGTGGTGAATGTGTCTCTGTGATTTATGGTTTTCTCTGGGTATATGCCCAGAAGTGGGATTGCTGGATCCTATGGTAATTCTCTTTTTAGTTTTTAAAGGAACCTCCATACTGTTCTCCATAGTGACTGTATCAATTTACATTCCCACCAATAGCGGAAGAGGGTTCCTTTTGTCCACACCCTCCCCAGAATTTGTTGTTTGTAGATTATCTGATGATGCCGATTCTAACAGGTGTGAGGTCTTACCTCATTGTAGTTTTGATTTGCATTTCTCTAATAATTACTGATGTTGAGCAGCTTTTCATGTGCGTCTTGGCCATCTCTGTATCTTCTTTGCAGAAACGTCTATTTAGATCTTCTGCCCATTTTTGTATTGGGTTGTTTGTTGTATTAATATTAAGCTGCATGAGCTGTATATATATATTGGAGATTAAACCTTTGTCCATTGATTCGTTTGTGAACGTTTTCGCCACTTCTGAGGGTTACCTTTTTCCATTCCCGTTTTTTTAACAAAGAAAGAAAGAAAGCAAAAGAATCAGAACACTAATGTGCGTGAAATATACCTCTTGAAACTGTCGTTTTGAAATATGGACGTCTTTTGAATTTTTTGGTCGATATATGACCCCAGGATTTGTTTTCAGGGCAGGTGTCATTTTCAGGCCTGTAATAATTTGGAATATCCACTGACCATTAGCGCTGGGATTAAAGCTGCTGTTGTGTGAAACGGCCACAAGGTGGCAGCAGTTCTCCCTTACCAAATCTGGTTACTAGGGCAGCAGAGCCTCAATGGAAGTCGCGTTCTAGATTGGAATGTAAAACGGAATGTGCCAGGAGAAAGACCCTCAAGTTTGTCTCACTACTTCTTGTTCGTGTTTTTAATTTAATTTTTTATTTTTTATTACAGCAAGTTTGAGTACAACGTTTAGCTTGTTGTAGGTGTGCAAGAGGTGGTTCTTTTACACATATACATATGTCTGTTCTTCCTGGGATCCTTTTCCCATGTACGTTATGACAGAATGTTGAGTAGTCTTCTCTTGGTACTCCGTAGGTCTTTGGTGATTATATACGTCTACTGTGTTTGTATATGTCTGTTAACCCCAATATCGTAATGAATTCAATCCTCACACCTTTCCTTTGGTGAACCATAAGTTTGTTTAATGAATCTTTGATTGCCCTTCTCCGTGGAAATATCTGCCCTGGTATCAATTTATAGGTAACACCTATAAGTGATATGATATGATATGTGTCTTTCACTTTCTGACTTACTCCAAGTCACGTGATTACCTCTAGACTCATCTACGGTGCTGCAAATGGCATTGTGTGCTTTTTTTCCTTGGCTAATATTCTGTCTTAGCGAGGTCCATTTTCTGCAATGTGATTCCCTGAGGGCTGAGGATTAGCTGACCTGGGCAGCCTGACCCTGCCGGCAAGCCCTCCCCAGGTGTGCCTGGGTTGAGGTCAATAGAAACAGCACTCCAGGCAGCAATAGCCCCTGCAGCTGTGCCTGACTCCATATTCTCTGCCCCGTCAGCAGTCTCAGGGCTGTGCTGGTGGGAGGGTGTGAGGGTCCACGGCTTTGTGGGTGGCCCGGTGTGAGTGGGGCTCTGCTGGATTTCTGCAGGAGTTGCCAGGCTGCCACCTGTAAAGAAGAGGTTGTGTCACCCATAACTTCCACTGGAGTGTCTCTCCGGGCTGAGGTGAGTAAGGAAAAAAAGGAGTGGGGGCCGGGACAGGAGGGGTATCTCAGGCAGGGCAATGGGAAGCTTCCAGAAGTGCGCCCGTGGCCAGGACCATCCTGGCTGACCTGCAGGCACCAAGTTGGCCTGCGTGCTTTCGCTGGTGTGGCTCCACGGCCCTTCCTCTAGGCTTTCAAGCCCTTGTACATATTCAGGTGTTTCACCTGGGAAGGGTGGGAACAGTTCAGCAGCAGCTGGCCTGGGGCTCAGCTCACGTTTACTCACAGAGGCCTCGGCACGGTCCCCCAGCTTTGCAATAAGGACGCTCCTTGCGTGGGCGGGCGGGGCTGCTGGTTGTATGGGAGATGATTCCCCACCTCTGACCAATTTCAGAATTGTTTACCACTGGAGCAAGTGCCTTGGTAGTGTTTTCCTCTGTATAACTGTTATTGTCAGTTTCTTTTTTTTTTCTTTTTTGGTTCAAGTTAGATTTTATTCCTCTTTTATGTATTTATAGATAGAAGCATGGAAATAATTCATTCTTATAAATACATCAGTGTGAATGGAAGAACTTTTTTTCTGTTTTATTTTTACATTTTATTTTTAAAAATTTTGAAATTTAATTTTATTTATTTTTTTATACACTAGGTTATTATTAGTTATCTATTTTATGCATATACATGTATACAGGTCAATCCCAATCTCCCAACTCATCCCACCACCACCACCCCATGGCTTCCCCCACTTTGTGTCCATACGTTTGTTCTCTACCTCTGTGTCTCTATTTCTGCCCTGCAAACCAGTTCATCTGTAGCATTTTTCTAGGTTCCACATATAGGCATTAATATACAATATTTGATTTTCTCTTTCTGACTTACTTCACTCTGTATGACAGTCTCTAGATCCATCAACTTCTCTACAAATGACTCAGTTTCATTCCTTTTTATGGCTGAGTAATATTCCATTTTATATATGTACCACATCTTTATCCATTCGTCTGTCTGTGGGCATTTAGGTTGCTTCCATTACCTGGCTATTGTAAATAGTGCTGCAATGAACATTGTGGTGAATGTGTCTCTGTGATTTATGGTTTTCTCTGGGTATATGCCCAGAAGTGGGATTGCTGGATCCTATGGTAATTCTCTTTTTAGTTTTTAAAGGAACCTCCATACTGTTCTCCATAGTGACTGTATCAATTTACATTCCCACCAATAGCGGAAGAGGGTTCCTTTTGTCCACACCCTCCCCAGAATTTGTTGTTTGTAGATTATCTGATGATGCCGATTCTAACAGGTGTGAGGTCTTACCTCATTGTAGTTTTGATTTGCATTTCTCTAATAATTAGTGATGTTGAGCAGCTTTTCATGTGCGTCTTGGCCATCTCTGTATCTTCTTTGCAGAAACGTCTATTTAGATCTTCTGCCAATTTTTGTATTGGGTTGTTTGTTGTATTAATATTAAGCTGCATGAGCTGTATATATATATTGGAGATTAAACCTTTGTCCATTGATTCGTTTGTGAACGTTTTCGCCCATTCTGAGGGTTACCTTTTTCCATTCCCGTTTTTTTAACAAAGAAAGAAAGAAATCAAAAGAAGCAGAACACTAATGTGCGTGAAATATGCCTCTTGAAACTGTCGTTTTGAAATATGGACGTCTTATGAAATTTTTGGTCGATATATGAACCCAGGATTTGTTTTCAGGGCAGGTGTCATTTACAGGCCTGTAATGATTTGGAATATCCACTGACCATTAGCGCTGGGATTAAAGCTGCTGTTGTGTGAAACGGCCACAAGGTGGCAGCAGTTCTCCCTTACCAAATCTCGTTACTAGGGCAGAAGAGCCTCAATGGAAGTCGCGTTCTAGATTGGAATGTATTACGGAATGTGCCAGGAGAAAGCCCCTCAAGTTTGTCTCACTACTTCTTGTTCGTGTTTTTAATTTAATTTTTTATTTTTTATTACAGCAAGTTTGAGTACAACGTTTAGCTTGTTGTAGGTGTGCAAGAGGTGGTTCTTTTACACATATACATATGTCTGTTCTTCCTGGGATCCTTTTCCCATGTACGTTATGACAGAATGTTGTGTAGTCTTCTCTTGGTACTCCGTAGGTCTTTGGTGATTATATATGTCTACTGTGTTTGTATATGTCTGTTAACCCCAATATCGTAATGAATTCAATCCTCACACCTTTCCTTTGGTGAACCATAAGTTTGTTTAATGAATCTGTGATTGCCCTTCTCCGTGGAAATATCTGCCCTGGTATCAATTTATAGGTAACCCCTATAAGTGATATGATATGATATGTGTCTTTCACTTTCTGACTTACTCCAAGTCACGTGATTACCTCTAGACTCATTTACGGTGCTGCAAATGGCATTGTGTGCTTCTTTTCCTTGGCGAATATTCTGTCTTAGCGAGGTCCATTTTCTGCAATGTGATTCCGTGAGGGCTGAGGATTAGCTGACCTGGGCAGCCTGACCCTGCCGGCAAGCCCTCCCCAGGTGTGCCTGGGTTGAGGTCAATATAAACAGCACTCCAGGCAGCAATAGCCCCTGCAGCTGTGCCTGACTCCATATTCTCTGCCCCGTCAGCAGTCTCGGGGCTGTGCTGGTGGGAGGGTGTGAGGGTCCATGGCTTTGTGGGTGGCCCGGTGAGAGTGGGGCTCTGCTGGACTTTCTGAAGGAATTGCCAGGCTGACACCTGTAAAGAAGAGGATGTGTCACCCATAACTTCCACTGGAGTATCTCTCCGGGCTGAGGTGAGGAAGGAAAAAAAGGAGTGGGGGCCGGGACAGGAGGGGTATCTCAGGCAGGGCAATGGAAAGCTTCCAGAAGAGCGCCCGTGGCCAGGACCATCCTGGCTGACCTGCAGGCACAAAGGTGGCCTCCGTGCTGTCGCTGGTGTGGCTCCACAGCCCTTCCTCTAGGCTTTCAAGACCTTGTACATATTCAGGTGTTTCACCTGGGTAGGGTGGAACAGTTCAGCAGCAGCTGGCCTGGGGCTCAGCTCATGTTTACTCACAGAGGCCTCGGCATGGTCCCCCAGCTTTGCAATAAGGACGCTCCTTGCGTGGGCGGGTGGGGCTGCTGGCTGTATGGGAGATGATTCCCCACCTCTGACCAATTTCAGAATTGTTTACCACTGGAGCAAGTGCCTTGGTAGTGTTTTCCTCTGTATAACTGTTAGGTTCAGTTTTTTTTTTCTTTTTTGGTTCAAGTTAGATTTTATTCCTCTTTTATGTATTTATGGATATAAGCATGGAAATAATTCATTCTTATAATTACATCAGTGTGAATGGAAGAACTTTTTTTCTGTTTTATTTTTACATTTTATTTTTAAAAATTTTGAAATTTAATTTTATTTATTTTTTTATACTCTAGGTTATTATTAGTTATCTATTTTATGCCTAGACATGTATACAGGTCAATCCCAATCTCCCAATTCATCCCACCACCACCACCCCATGGCTTCCCCCACTTTGTGTCCATACGTTTGTTCTCTACCTCTGTGTCTCTATTTCTGCCCTGCAAACCACTTCATCTGTAGCATTTTTCTAGGTTCCACATATAGGCATTAATATACAATATTTGTTTTTCTCTTTCTGACTTACTTCACTCTGTATGACAGTCTCTAGATCCATCAACTTCTCTACAAATTACCCAGTTTCATTCCTTTTTATGGCTGAGTAATATTCCGTTTTATATATGTACCACCTCTTTATCCATTCGTCTGTCTGTGGGCATTTAGGTTGCTTCCATTACGTGGCTATTGTAAATAGTGCTGCAATGAACATTGTGGTGAATGTGTCTTTGTGATTTATGGATTTCTCTGGGTATATGCCCAGAAGTGGGATTGCTGGATCCTATGGTAATTCTCTTTTTAGTTTTTTAAAGGAACCTCCATACTGTTCTCCATAGTGACTGTATCAATTTACATTCCCACCAATAGCGGAAGAGGGTTCCTTTTGTCCACACCCTCCCCAGAATTTGTTGTTTGTAGATTATCTGATGATGCCGATTCTAACAGGTGTGAGGTCTTACCTCATTGTAGTTTTGATTTGCATTTCTCTAATAATTAGTGATGTTGAGCAGCTTTTCATGTGCGTCTTGGCCATCTCTGTGTCTTCTTTGAAGAAACGTCTATTTAGATCTTCTGCCCATTTTTGTATTGAGTTGTTTGTTTTATTAATATTAAGCTGCATGAGCTGTTTATATATATTGGAGATTAAACCTTTGTCCATTGATTCGTTTGTGAACGTTTTCGCCCATTCTGAGGGTTGCCTTTTTCCATTCCCGTTTTTTTAACAAAGAAAGAAAGAAAGCAAAAGAATCAGAACACTAATGTGCGTGAAATATGCCTCTTGAAACTGTCGTTTTGCAATATGGACGTCTTTTGAATTTTTTGGTCGATATATGACCCCAGGATTTGTTTTCACGGCAGGTGTCATTTACAGGCCTGTAATGATTTGGAATATCCACTGACCATTAGCGCTGGGATTAAAGCTGCTGTTGTGTGAAACGGCCACAAGGTGGCAGCAGTTCTCCCTTACCAAATCTGGTTACTAGGGCAGCAGAGCCTCAATGGAAGTCGCGTTCTAGATTGGAATTTAGAACGGAATGTGCCAGGAGAAAGCCCCTCAAGTTTGTCTCACTACTTCTTGTTCGTGTTTTTAATTTAATTTTTTATTTTTTATTACAGCAAGTTTGAGTACAACGTTTAGCTTGTTGTAGGTGTGCAAGAGGTGGTTCTTTTACACATATACATATGTCTGTTCTTCCTGGGATCCTTTTCCCATGTTCGTTATGACAGAATGTTGAGTAGTCTTCTCTTGGTACTCCGTAGGTCTTTGGTGATTATATACGTCTACTGTGTTTGTATATGTCTGTTAACCCCAATATCGTAATGAATTCAATCCTCACACCTTTCCTTTGGTGAACCATAAGTTTGTTTAATGAATCTGTGATTGCACTTCTCCGTGGAAATATCTGCCCTGGTATCAATTTATAGGTAACACCTATAAGTGATATGATATGATATGTGTCTTTCACTTTCTGACTTACTCCAAGTCACGTGATTACCTCTAGACTCATCTACGGTGCTGCAAATGGCACTGTGTCCTTTTTTTCCTTGGCTAATATTCTGTCTTAGTGAGGTCCATTTTCTGCAATGTGATTCCCTGAGGGCTGAGGATTAGCTGACCTGGGCAGCCTGACCCTGCCGGCAAGCCCTCCCCAGGTGTGCCTGGGTTGAGGTCAATATAAACAGCACTCCAGGCAGCAATAGCCCCTGCAGCTGTGCCTGACTCCATATTCTCTGCCCCGTCAGCAGTCTCGGGGCTGTGCTGGTGGGAGGGTGTGGGTGTCCACGGCTTTGTGGGTGGCCCGGTGTGAGTGGGGCTCTGCTGGACTTTCTGAAGGAATTGCCAGGCTGCCACCTGTAAAGAAGAGGATGTGTCACCCATAACTTCCACTGGAGTATCTCTCCGGGCTGAGGTGAGGAAGGAAAAAAAGGAGTGGGGGCCGGGAAAGGAGTGGTATCTCAGGCAGGGCAATGGAAAGCTTCCAGAAGAGCGCCCGTGGCCAGGACCATCCTGGCTGACCTGCAGGCACAAAGGTGGCCTCCGTGCTGTCGCTGGTGTGGCTCCACAGCCCTTCCTCTAGGCTTTCAAGCCCTTGTACATATTCAGGTGTGTCACCTGGGTAGGGTGGAACAGTTCAGCAGCAGCTGGCCTGGGGCTCAGCTCATGTTTACTCACAGAGGCCTCGGCATGGTCCCCCAGCTTTGCAATAAGGACGCTCCTTGCGTGGGCGGGTGGGGCTGCTGGCTGTATGGGAGATGATTCCCCACCTCTGACCAATTTCAGAATTGTTTACCACTGGAGCAAGTGCCTTGGTAGTGTTTTCCTCTGTATAACTGTTAGGTTCAGTTTTTTTTTCTTTTTTGGTTCAAGTTAGATTTTATTCCTCTTTTATGTATTTATGGATATAAGCATGGAAATAATTCATTCTTATAAATACATCAGTGTGAATGGAAGAACTTTTTTTCTGTTTTATTTTTACATTTTATTTTTAAAAATTTTGAAATTTAATTTTATTTATTTTTTTATACACTAGGTTATTATTAGTTATCTATTTTATGCATAGACATGTATACAGGTCAATCCCAATCTCCCAATTCATCCCACAACCACCACCCCATGGCTTCCCCCACTTTGTTTCCATACGTTTGTTCTCTACCTCTGTGTCTCTATTTCTGCCCTGCAAACCACTTCATCTGTAGCATTTTTCTAGGTTCCACATATAGGCATTAATATACAATATTTGTTTTTCTCTTTCTGACTTACTTCACTCTGTATGACAGTCTCTAGATCCATCAACTTCTCTACAAATGACCCAGTTTCATTCCTTTTTATGGCTGAGTAATATTCCGTTTTATATATGTACCACATCTTTATCCATTCGTCTGTCTGTGGGCATTTAGGTTGCTTCCATTACCTGGCTATTGTAAATAGTGCTGCAATGAACATTGTGGTGAATGTGTCTTTGTGATTTATGGATTTCTCTGGGTATATGCCCAGAAGTGGGATTGCTGGATCCTATGGTAATTCTCTTTTTAGTTTTTTAAAGGAACCTCCATACTGTTCTCCATAGTGACTGTATCAATTTACATTCCCACCAATAGCGGAAGAGGGTTCCTTTTGTCCACACCCTCCCCAGAATTTGTTGTTTGTAGATTATCTGATGATGCCGATTCTAACAGGTGTGAGGTCTTACCTCATTGTAGTTTTGATTTGCATTTCTCTAATAATTAGTGATGTTGAGCAGCTTTTCATGTGCGTCTTGGCCATCTCTGTGTCTTCTTTGAAGAAACGTCTATTTAGATCTTCTGCCCATTTTTGTATTGAGTTGTTTGTTTTATTAATATTAAGCTGCATGAGCTGTTTATATATATTGGAGATTAAACCTTTGTCCATTGATTCGTTTGTGAACGTTTTCGCCCATTCTGAGGGTTGCCTTTTTCCATTCCCGTTTTTTTAACAAAGAAAGAAAGAAAGCAAAAGAATCAGAACACTAATGTGCGTGAAATATGCCTCTTGAAACTGTCGTTTTGCAATATGGACGTCTTTTGAATTTTTTGGTCGATATATGACCCCAGGATTTGTTTTCAGGGCAGGTGTCATTTACAGGCCTGTAATGATTTGGAATATCCACTGACCATTAGCGCTGGGATTAAAGCTGCTGTTGTGTGAAACGGCCACAAGGTGGCAGCAGTTCTCCCTTACCAAATCTGGTTACTAGGGCAGCAGAGCCTCAATGGAAGTCGCGTTCTAGATTGGAATTTAGAATGGAATGTGCCAGGAGAAAGCCCCTCAAGTTTGTCTCACTACTTCTTGTTCGTGTTTTTAATTTAATTTTTTATTTTTTATTACAGCAAGTTTGAGTACAACGTTTAGCTTGTTGTAGGTGTGCAAGAGGTGGTTCTTTTACACATATACATATGTCTGTTCTTCCTGGGATCCTTTTCCCATGTTCGTTATGACAGAATGTTGAGTAGTCTTCTCTTGGTACTCCGTAGGTCTTTGGTGATTATATACGTCTACTGTGTTTGTATATGTCTGTTAACCCCAATATCGTAATGAATTCAATCCTCACACCTTTCCTTTGGTGAACCATAAGTTTGTTT
Organism: Mesoplodon bidens; assembly: GCF_964165515.1. Taxonomy (NCBI): domain Eukaryota; kingdom Metazoa; phylum Chordata; class Mammalia; order Artiodactyla; family Ziphiidae; genus Mesoplodon; species Mesoplodon bidens. Next base: position 319,240 of record NW_027672509.1, read on the forward strand.
AATGAATCTGTGATTGCACTTCTCCGTGGAAATATCTGCCCTGGTATCAATTTATAGGTAACACCTATAAGTGATATGATATGATATGTGTCTTTCACTTTCTGACTTACTCCAAGTCACGTGATTAACTCTAGACTCATCTACGGTGCTGCAAATGGCACTGTGTCCTTTTTTTCCTTGGCTAATATTCTGTCTTAGCGAGGTCCATTTTCTGCAATGTGATTCCCTGAGGGCTGAGGATTAGCTGACCTGGGCAGCCTGACCCTGCCGGCAAGCCCTCCACAGGTGTGCCTGGGTTGAGGTCAATATAAACAGCACTCCAGGCAGCAATAGCCCCTGCAGCTGTGCCTGACTCCATATTCTCTGCCCAGTCAGCAGTCTCGGGGCTGTGCTGGTGGGAGGGTTTGAAGGTCCCCGGCTTTGTGGGTGGCCCGATGTGAGTGGGGCTCTGCTGGACTTTCTGCAGGAGTTGCCAGGCTGCCACCTGTAAAGAAGAGGATGTGTCACCCATAACTTCCACTGGAATATCTCTCCGGGCTGAGGTGAGGAAGGAAAAAATGGAGTGGGGGCCGGGACAGGAGGGGTATCCAAGGCAGGGCAATTGAAAGCTTCCAGAAGAGCGCCCGTGGCCAGGACCATCCTGGCTGACCTGCAGGCACCAAGTTGGCCTGCGTGCTGTCGCTCTTGTGGCTCCACGGCCCTTCTTCTCTTCTTTCAAGCCCTTGTACATATTCAGGTGTTTCACCTGGGAAGGGTGGGAACAGTTCAGCAGCAGCTGGCCTGGGGCTCAGCTCACGTTTACTCACAGAGGCCTCGGCACGGTCCCCCAGCTTTGCAATAAGGACGCTCCTTGCGTGGGCGGGTGGGGCTGCTGGCTGTATGGGAGATGATTCCCCAACTCTGACCAATTTCAGAATGGTTTACCACTGGAGCAAGTGCCTTGGTAGTGTTTTCCTCTGTATAACTGTTAGGTTCAGTTTTTTTTTTTTCTTTTTTGGTTTAAGTTAGATTTTATTCCTCTTTTATGTATTTATGGATATAAGCATGGAAATAATTCATTCTTATAAATACATCAGTGTGAATGGAAGAACTTTTTTTTTTTTTTTCTTTTTGCGGTATGCGGGCCTCTCACTGTTGTGGCCTCTCCCGTTGCGGAGCACAGGCTCCGGACGCGCAGGCCCAGAGGCCATGGCTCACGGGCCCAGTCGCTCCGCGTCATATGGGATCCTCCCAGACCGGGGCACGAACCCGTATCCCCTGCATCGGCAGGCGGACTCTCAACCACTGCGCCACCAGGGAGGCCCGGAAGAACTTTTTTTCTGTTTTATTTTTACATTTTATTTTTAAAATTTTGAAATATAATTTTATTTATTTTTTTATACACTAGGTTATTATTAGTTATCTATTTTATGCATAGACATGTATACAGGTCAATCCCAATCTCCCAACTCATCCCACCACCACCACCCCATGGCTTCCCCCACTTTGTGTCGATACGCTTGTTCTCTACCTCTGTGTCTCTATTTCTGCCCTGCAAACCAGTTCATCTGTAGCATTTTTCTAGGTTCACATATAGGCATTAATATACAATATTTGTTTTTCTCTTTCTGACTTACTTCACTCTGTATGACAGTCTCTAGATCCATCAACTTCTCTACAAATGACTCAGTTTCATTCCTTTTTATGGCTGAGTAATATTCCATTTTATATATGTACCACCTCTTTATCCATTCGTCTGTCTGTGGGCATTTAGGTTGCTTCCATTACCTGGCTATTGTACATAGTGATGCAATGAACATTGTGGTGAATGTGTCTCTGTGATTTATGGTTTTCTCTGGGTATATGCCCAGAAGTGGGATTGCTGGATCCTATGTTAATTCTCTGTTTAGTTTTTTAAAGGAACCTCCATACTGTTCTCCATAGTGACTGTATCAATTTACATTCCCACCAATAGCGGAAGAGGGTTCCTTTTGTCCACACCCTCACCAGAATTTGTTGTTTGTAGATTATCTGATGATGCCGATTCTAACAGGTGTGAGGTCTTACCTCATTGTAGTTTTGATTTGCATTTCTCTAATAATTAGTGATGTTGAGCAGCTTTTCATGTGCGTCTTGGCCATCTCTGTGTCTTCTTTGAAGAAACGTCTATTTAGATCTTCTGCCCATTTTTGTATTGGGTTGTTTGTTGTATTAATATTAAGCTGCATGAGCTGTATATATATATTGGAGATTAAACCTTTGTCCATTGATTCGTTTGTGAACGTTTTCGCCCCTTCTGAGGGTTACCTTTTTCCATTCCCATTTTTTTAACAAAGAAAGAAAGAAAGCAAAAGAAGGAGATCACTAATGTGCGTGAAATATGCCTCTTGAGACTGTCGATTTTAAATATGGACGTCTTTTGAATTTTTTGGTCGATATATGACCCCAGGATTTGTTTTCAGGGCAGGTGTCATTTACAGGCCTGTAATGATTTGGAATATCCACTGACCATTAGCGCTGGGATTAAAGCTGCTGTTGTGTGAAACGGCCACAAGGGGGCAGCAGTTCTCCCTTACCAAATCTGGTTAATAGGGCAGCAGAGCCTCAATGAAAGTCACGTTCTAGATTGGAATGTAGAACGGAATGTGCCAGGAGAAAGCCCCTCAAGTTTGTCTCACTACTTCTTGTTCGTGTTTTTAATTTAATTTTTTATTTTTTATTACAGCAAGTTTGAGTACAACGTTTAGCTTGTTGTAGGTGTGCAAGAGGTGGTTCTTTTACACATATACATATGTCTGTTCTTCCTGGGATCCTTTTCCCATGTACGTTATGACAGAATGTTGAGTAGTCTTCTCTTGGTACTCCGTAGGTCTTTGGTGATTATATATGTCTGCTGTGTTTGTATATGTCTGTTAACCCCAATATCGTAATGAATTCAATCCGCACACCTTTCCTTTGGTGAACCATAAGTTTGTTTAATGAATCTCTGATTGCCCTTCTCCGTGGAAATATCTGCCCTGGTATCAATTTATAGGTAACACCTATAAGTGATATGATATGATATGTGTCTTTCACTTTCTGACTTACTCCAAGTCACGTGATTACTTCTAGACTCATCTACGGTGCTGCAAATGGCATTGTGTGCTTCTTTTCCTTGGCGAATATTCTGTCTTAGCGAGGTCCATTTTCTGCAATGTGATTCCCCGAGGGCTGAGGATTAGCTGACCTGGGCAGCCTGACCCTGCCGGCAAGCCCTCCCCAGGTGTGCCTGGGTTGAGGTCAATATAAACAGCACTCCAGGCAGCAATAGCCCCTGCAGCTGTGCCTGACTCCATATTCTCTGCCCCGTCAGCAGTCTCGGGGCTGTGCTGGTGGGAGGGTGTGAGGGTCCACGGCTTTGTGGGTGGCCCGGTGTGAGTAGGGCTCTGCTGGACTTTCTGAAGGAATTGCCAGGCTGCCACCTGTAAAGAAGAGGATGTGTCACCCATAACTTCCACTGGAGTATCTCTCCGGGCTGAGGTGAGGAAGGAAAAAAAGGAGTGGGGGCCGGGACAGGAGGGGTATCTCATGCAGGGCAATGGAAAGCTTCCAGAAGAGCGCCCGTGGCCAGGACCATCCTGGCTGACCTGCAGGCACAAAGGTGGCCTCCGTGCTGTCGCTGGTGTGGCTCCACGGCCCTTCCTCTAGGCTTTCAAGCCCTTGTACATATTCAGGTGTTTCACCTGGGTAGGGTGGAACAGTTCAGCAGCAACTGGCCTGGGGCTCAGCTCACGTTTACTCACAGAGGCCTCGGCATGGTCCCCCAGCTTTGCAATAAGGACGCTCCTTGCGTGGGCGGGTGGGGCTGCTGGCTGTATGGGAGATGATTCCCCACCTCTGACCAATTTCAGAATTGTTTACCACTGGAGCAAGTGCCTTGGTAGTGTTTTCCTCTGTATAACTGTTAGGTTCAGTTTTTTTTTTTTCTTTTTTGGTTCAAGTTAGATTTTATTCCTCTTTTATGTATTTATGGATATAAGCATGGAAATAATTCATTCTTATAAATACATCAGTGTGAATGGAAGAACTTTTTTTCTGTTTTATTTTTACATTTTATTTTTAAAAATTTTGAAATTTAATTTTATTTATTTTTTTATACACTAGGTTATTATTAGTTATCTATTTTATGCATAGACATGTATACAGGTCAATCCCAATCTCCCAATTCATCCCACAACCACCACCCCATGGCTTCCCCCACTTTGTGTCCATACGTTTGTTCTCTACCTCTGTGTCTCTATTTCTGCCCTGCAAACCAGTTCATCTGTAGCATTTTTCTAGGTTCCACATATAGGCATTAATATACAATATTTGTTTTTCTCTTTCTGACTTACTTCACTCTGTATGACAGTCTCTAGATCCATCAACTTCTCTACAAATGACCCAGTTTCATTCCTTTTTATGGCTGAGTAATATTCCATTTTATATATGTACCACATCTTTATCCATTCGTCTGTCTGTGGCCATTTAGGTTGCTTCCATTACCTGGCTATTGTAAATACTGCTACAATGAACATTGTGGTGAATGTGTCTTTGTGATTTATGGTTTTCTCTGGGTATATGCCCAGAAGTGGGATTGCTGGATCCTATGGTAATTCTCTTTTTAGTTTTTTTTTTTTTTTTTTTTTTTGTGGTACGCGGGCTTCTCACTGCTGTGGCCTCTCCCGTTGCGGAGCACAGGCTCCGGATGCGCAGGCTCAGCGGCCACGGCGCACGGACTCAGCCGCTCCGCGGCATGTGGGATCTTCCCAAACCGGGGCACGAACCCGTGTCCCCTGCATCGGCAGGCGGACTCTCAACCACTGCGACACCAGGGAAGCCCTCTTTTTAGTTTTTTAAAGGAACCTCAATACTGTTCTCCATAGTGACTGTATCAATTTACATTCCCACCAATAGCGGAAGAGGGTTCCTTTTGTCCACACCCTCCCCAGAATTTGTTGTTTGTAGATTATCTAATGATGCCGATTCTAACAGGTGTGAGGACTTACCTCATTGTAGTTTTGATTTGCATTTCTCTAATAATTAGTGATGTTGAGCAGCTTTTTATGTGCGTCTTGGCCATCTCTGTGTCTTCTTAGAAGAAACGTCTATTTAGATCTTCTGCCCATTTTTGTATTGGGTTGTTTGTTTTATTAATATTAAGCTGCATGAGCTGTATATATATATTGGAGATTAAACCTTTGTCCATTGATTCGTTTGTGAACGTTTTCGCCCCTTCTGAGGGTTACCTTTTTCCATTCCCGTTTTTTTAACAAAAAAGAAAGCAAGCAAAAGAAGCAGAACACTAATGTGCGTGAAATATGCCTCTTGAAACTGTCGTTTTGAAATATGGACGTCTTTTGAATTTTTTGGTCGATATATGACCCCAGGATTTGTTTTCAGGGCAGGGGTCATTTACAGGCCTGTAATGATGTGGAATATCCTCTGACCATTAGCGCTGGGATTAAAGCTGCTGTTGTGTGAAACGGCCACAAGGTGGCAGCAGTTCTCCCTTACCAAACCTGGTTAATAGGGCAGCAGAGCCTCAATGGAAGTCGCGTTCTAGATTGGAATGTAGAACGGAATGTGCCAGGAGAAAGCCCCTCATGTTTGTCTCACTACTTCTTGTTCGTGTTTTTAATTTAATTTTTTTATTTTTATTACAGCAAGTTTGAGTACAACGTTTAGCTTGTTGTAGGTGTGCAAGAGGTGATTCTTTTACACATATACATATGTCTGTTCTTCCTGGGATCCTTTTCCCATGTACGTTATGACAGAATGTTGAGTAGTCTTCTCTTGGTACTCCGTAGGTCTTTGGTGATTATATACGTCTACTGTGTTTGTATATGTCTGTTAACCCCAAAATCGTAATGAATTCAATTCTCACACCTTTCCTTTGGTGAACCATAAGTTTGTTTAATGAATCTGTGATTGCCCTTCTCCGTGGAAATATCTGCCCTGGTATCAATTTATAGGTAACACCTATAAGTGATATGATATGATATGTGTCTTTCACTTTCTGACTTACTCCAAGTCACGTGATTACCTCTAGACTCATCTACGGTGCTGCAAAAGGCATTGTGTGCTTCTTTTCCTTGGCGAATATTCTGTCTTAGCGAGGTACATTTTCTGCAATGTGATTCCCTGAGGGCTGAGGATTAGCTGACCTGGGCAGCCTGACCCTGCCGGCAAGCCCTCCCCAGGTGTGCCTGGGTTGAGGTCAATAGAAACAGCACTCCAGGCAGCAATAGCCCCTGCAGCTGTGCCTGACTCCATATTCTCTGCCCCGTCAGCAGTCTCGGGGCTGTGCTGGTGGGAGGGTGTGGGTGTCCACGGCTTTGTGGGTGGCCCGGTGTGAGTGGGGCTCTGCTGGACTTTCTGAAGGAATTGCCAGGCTGCCACCTGTAAAGAAGAGGATGTGTCACCCATAACTTCCACTGGAGTATCTCTCCGGGCTGAGGTGAGGAAGGAAAAAAAGGAGTGGGGGCCGGGAAAGGAGTGGTATCTCAGGCAGGGCAATGGAAAGCTTCCAGAAGAGCGCCCGTGGCCAGGACCATCCTGGCTGACCTGCAGGCACAAAGGTGGCCTCCGTGCTGTCGCTGGTGTGGCTCCACAGCCCTTCCTCTAGGCTTTCAAGCCCTTGTACATATTCAGGTGTGTCACCTGGGTAGGGTGGAACAGTTCAGCAGCAGCTGGCCTGGGGCTCAGCTCATGTTTACTCACAGAGGCCTCGGCATGGTCCCCCAGCTTTGCAATAAGGACGCTCCTTGCGTGGGCGGGTGGGGCTGCTGGCTGTATGGGAGATGATTCCCCACCTCTGACCAATTTCAGAATTGTTTACCACTGGAGCAAGTGCCTTGGTAGTGTTTTCCTCTGTATAACTGTTAGGTTCAGTTTTTTTTTCTTTTTTGGTTCAAGTTAGATTTTATTCCTCTTTTATGTATTTATGGATATAAGCATGGAAATAATTCATTCTTATAAATACATCAGTGTGAATGGAAGAACTTTTTTTCTGTTTTATTTTTACATTTTATTTTTAAAAATTTTGAAATTTAATTTTATTTATTTTTTTATACACTAGGTTATTATTAGTTATCTATTTTATGCATAGACATGTATACAGGTCAATCCCAATCTCCCAATTCATCCCACAACCACCACCCCATGGCTTCCCCCACTTTGTTTCCATACGTTTGTTCTCTACCTCTGTGTCTCTATTTCTGCCCTGCAAACCACTTCATCTGTAGCATTTTTCTAGGTTCCACATATAGGCATTAATATACAATATTTGTTTTTCTCTTTCTGACTTACTTCACTCTGTATGACAGTCTCTAGATCCATCAACTTCTCTACAAATGACCCAGTTTCATTCCTTTTTATGGCTGAGTAATATTCCGTTTTATATATGTACCACATCTTTATCCATTCGTCTGTCTGTGGGCATTTAGGTTGCTTCCATTACCTGGCTATTGTAAATAGTGCTGCAATGAACATTGTGGTGAATGTGTCTTTGTGATTTATGGATTTCTCTGGGTATATGCCCAGAAGTGGGATTGCTGGATCCTATGGTAATTCTCTTTTTAGTTTTTTAAAGGAACCTCCATACTGTTCTCCATAGTGACTGTATCAATTTACATTCCCACCAATAGCGGAAGAGGGTTCCTTTTGTCCACACCCTCCCCAGAATTTGTTGTTTGTAGATTATCTGATGATGCCGATTCTAACAGGTGTGAGGTCTTACCTCATTGTAGTTTTGATTTGCATTTCTCTAATAATTAGTGATGTTGAGCAGCTTTTCATGTGCGTCTTGGCCATCTCTGTGTCTTCTTTGAAGAAACGTCTATTTAGATCTTCTGCCCATTTTTGTATTGAGTTGTTTGTTTTATTAATATTAAGCTGCATGAGCTGTTTATATATATTGGAGATTAAACCTTTGTCCATTGATTCGTTTGTGAACGTTTTCGCCCATTCTGAGGGTTGCCTTTTTCCATTCCCGTTTTTTTAACAAAGAAAGAAAGAAAGCAAAAGAATCAGAACACTAATGTGCGTGAAATATGCCTCTTGAAACTGTCGTTTTGCAATATGGACGTCTTTTGAATTTTTTGGTCGATATATGACCCCAGGATTTGTTTTCAGGGCAGGTGTCATTTACAGGCCTGTAATGATTTGGAATATCCACTGACCATTAGCGCTGGGATTAAAGCTGCTGTTGTGTGAAACGGCCACAAGGTGGCAGCAGTTCTCCCTTACCAAATCTGGTTACTAGGGCAGCAGAGCCTCAATGGAAGTCGCGTTCTAGATTGGAATTTAGAATGGAATGTGCCAGGAGAAAGCCCCTCAAGTTTGTCTCACTACTTCTTGTTCGTGTTTTTAATTTAATTTTTTATTTTTTATTACAGCAAGTTTGAGTACAACGTTTAGCTTGTTGTAGGTGTGCAAGAGGTGGTTCTTTTACACATATACATATGTCTGTTCTTCCTGGGATCCTTTTCCCATGTTCGTTATGACAGAATGTTGAGTAGTCTTCTCTTGGTACTCCGTAGGTCTTTGGTGATTATATACGTCTACTGTGTTTGTATATGTCTGTTAACCCCAATATCGTAATGAATTCAATCCTCACACCTTTCCTTTGGTGAACCATAAGTTTGTTTAATGAATCTGTGATTGCACTTCTCCGTGGAAATATCTGCCCTGGTATCAATTTATAGGTAACACCTATAAGTGATATGATATGATATGTGTCTTTCACTTTCTGACTTACTCCAAGTCACGTGATTAACTCTAGACTCATCTACGGTGCTGCAAATGGCACTGTGTCCTTTTTTTCCTTGGCTAATATTCTGTCTTAGCGAGGTCCATTTTCTGCAATGTGATTCCCTGAGGGCTGAGGATTAGCTGACCTGGGCAGCCTGACCCTGCCGGCAAGCCCTCCACAGGTGTGCCTGGGTTGAGGTCAATATAAACAGCACTCCAGGCAGCAATAGCCCCTGCAGCTGTGCCTGACTCCATATTCTCTGCCCAGTCAGCAGTCTCGGGGCTGTGCTGGTGGGAGGGTTTGAAGGTCCCCGGCTTTGTGGGTGGCCCGATGTGAGTGGGGCTCTGCTGGACTTTCTGCAGGAGTTGCCAGGCTGCCACCTGTAAAGAAGAGGATGTGTCACCCATAACTTCCACTGGAATATCTCTCCGGGCTGAGGTGAGGAAGGAAAAAATGGAGTGGGGGCCGGGACAGGAGGGGTATCCAAGGCAGGGCAATTGAAAGCTTCCAGAAGAGCGCCCGTGGCCAGGACCATCCTGGCTGACCTGCAGGCACCAAGTTGGCCTGCGTGCTGTCGCTGGTGTGGCTCCACGGCCCTTCTTCTCTTCTTTCAAGCCCTTGTACATATTCAGGTGTTTCACCTGGGAAGGGTGGGAACAGTTCAGCAGCAGCTGGCCTGGGGCTCAGCTCACGTTTACTCACAGAGGCCTCGGCACGGTCCCCCAGCTTTGCAATAAGGACGCTCCTTGCGTGGGCGGGTGGGGCTGCTGGCTGTATGGGAGATGATTCCCCAACTCTGACCAATTTCAGAATGGTTTACCACTGGAGCAAGTGCCTTGGTAGTGTTTTCCTCTGTATAACTGTTAGGTTCAGTTTTTTTTTTTTCTTTTTTGGTTCAAGTTAGATTTTATTCCTCTTTTATGTATTTATGGATATAAGCATGGAAATAATTCATTCTTATAAATACATCAGTGTGAATGGAAGAACTTTTTTTTTTTTTTTCTTTTTGCGGTATGCGGGCCTCTCACTGTTGTGGCCTCTCCCGTTGCGGAGCACAGGCTCCGGACGCGCAGGCCCAGAGGCCATGGCTCACGGGCCCAGCCGCTCCGCGTCATATGGGATCCTCCCAGACCGGGGCACGAACCCGTATCCCCTGCATCGGCAGGCGGACTCTCAACCACTGCGCCACCAGGGAGGCCCGGAAGAACTTTTTTTCTGTTTTATTTTTACATTTTATTTTTAAAATTTTGAAATATAATTTTATTTATTTTTTTATACACTAGGTTATTATTAGTTATCTATTTTATGCATAGACATGTATACAGGTCAATCCCAATCTCCCAACTCATCCCACCACCACCACCCCATGGCTTCCCCCACTTTGTGTCGATACGCTTGTTCTCTACCTCTGTGTCTCTATTTCTGCCCTGCAAACCAGTTCATCTGTAGCATTTTTCTAGGTTCACATATAGGCATTAATATACAATATTTGTTTTTCTCTTTCTGACTTACTTCACTCTGTATGACAGTCTCTAGATCCATCAACTTCTCTACAAATGACTCAGTTTCATTCCTTTTTATGGCTGAGTAATATTCCATTTTATATATGTACCACCTCTTTATCCATTCGTCTGTCTGTGGGCATTTAGGTTGCTTCCATTACCTGGCTATTGTACATAGTGATGCAATGAACATTGTGGTGAATGTGTCTCTGTGATTTATGGTTTTCTCTGGGTATATGCCCAGAAGTGGGATTGCTGGATCCTATGTTAATTCTCTGTTTAGTTTTTTAAAGGAACCTCCATACTGTTCTCCATAGTGACTGTATCAATTTACATTCCCACCAATAGCGGAAGAGGGTTCCTTTTGTCCACACCCTCACCAGAATTTGTTGTTTGTAGATTATCTGATGATGCCGATTCTAACAGGTGTGAGGTCTTACCTCATTGTAGTTTTGATTTGCATTTCTCTAATAATTAGTGATGTTGAGCAGCTTTTCATGTGCGTCTTGGCCATCTCTGTGTCTTCTTTGAAGAAACGTCTATTTAGATCTTCTGCCCATTTTTGTATTGGGTTGTTTGTTGTATTAATATTAAGCTGCATGAGCTGTATATATATATTGGAGATTAAACCTTTGTCCATTGATTCGTTTGTGAACGTTTTCGCCCCTTCTGAGGGTTACCTTTTTCCATTCCCATTTTTTTAACAAAGAAAGAAAGAAAGCAAAAGAAGGAGATCACTAATGTGCGTGAAATATGCCTCTTGAGACTGTCGATTTGAAATATGGACGTCTTTTGAATTTTTTGGTCGATATATGACCCCAGGATTTGTTTTCAGGGCAGGTGTCATTTACAGGCCTGTAATGATTTGGAATATCCACTGACCATTAGCGCTGGGATTAAAGCTGCTGTTGTGTGAAACGGCCACAAGGGGGCAGCAGTTCTCCCTTACCAAATCTGGTTAATAGGGCAGCAGAGCCTCAATGAAAGTCACGTTCTAGATTGGAATGTAGAACGGAATGTGCCAGGAGAAAGCCCCTCAAGTTTGTCTCACTACTTCTTGTTCGTGTTTTTAATTTAATTTTTTATTTTTTATTACAGCAAGTTTGAGTACAACGTTTAGCTTGTTGTAGGTGTGCAAGAGGTGGTTCTTTTACACATATACATATGTCTGTTCTTCCTGGGATCCTTTTCCCATGTACGTTATGACAGAATGTTGAGTAGTCTTCTCTTGGTACTCCGTAGGTCTTTGGTGATTATATATGTCTGCTGTGTTTGTATATGTCTGTTAACCCCAATATCGTAATGAATTCAATCCGCACACCTTTCCTTTGGTGAACCATAAGTTTGTTTAATGAATCTCTGATTGCCCTTCTCCGTGGAAATATCTGCCCTGGTATCAATTTATAGGTAACACCTATAAGTGATATGATATGATATGTGTCTTTCACTTTCTGACTTACTCCAAGTCACGTGATTACTTCTAGACTCATCTACGGTGCTACAAATGGCATTGTGTGCTTCTTTTCCTTGGCGAATATTCTGTCTTAGCGAGGTCCATTTTCTGCAATGTGATTCCCCGAGGGCTGAGGATTAGCTGACCTGGGCAGCCTGACCCTGCCGGCAAGCCCTCCCCAGGTGTGCCTGGGTTGAGGTCAATATAAACAGCACTCCAGGCAGCAATAGCCCCTGCAGCTGTGCCTGACTCCATATTCTCTGCCCCGTCAGCAGTCTCGGGGCTGTGCTGGTGGGAGGGTGTGAGGGTCCACGGCTTTGTGGGTGGCCCGGTGTGAGTAGGGCTCTGCTGGACTTTCTGAAGGAATTGCCAGGCTGCCACCTGTAAAGAAGAGGATGTGTCACCCATAACTTCCACTGGAGTATCTCTCCGGGCTGAGGTGAGGAAGGAAAAAAAGGAGTGGGGGCCGGGACAGGAGGGGTATCTCATGCAGGGCAATGGAAAGCTTCCAGAAGAGCGCCCGTGGCCAGGACCATCCTGGCTGACCTGCAGGCACAAAGGTGGCCTCCGTGCTGTCGCTGGTGTGGCTCCACGGCCCTTCCTCTAGGCTTTCAAGCCCTTGTACATATTCAGGTGTTTCACCTGGGTAGGGTGGAACAGTTCAGCAGCAACTGGCCTGGGGCTCAGCTCACGTTTACTCACAGAGGCCTCGGCATGGTCCCCCAGCTTTGCAATAAGGACGCTCCTTGCGTGGGCGGGTGGGGCTGCTGGCTGTATGGGAGATGATTCCCCACCTCTGACCAATTTCAGAATTGTTTACCACTGGAGCAAGTGCCTTGGTAGTGTTTTCCTCTGTATAACTGTTAGGTTCAGTTTTTTTTTTTTCTTTTTTGGTTCAAGTTAGATTTTATTCCTCTTTTATGTATTTATGGATATAAGCATGGAAATAATTCATTCTTATAAATACATCAGTGTGAATGGAAGAACTTTTTTTCTGTTTTATTTTTACATTTTATTTTTAAAAATTTTGAAATTTAATTTTATTTATTTTTTTATACACTAGGTTATTATTAGTTATCTATTTTATGCATAGACATGTATACAGGTCAATCCCAATCTCCCAATTCATCCCACAACCACCACCCCATGGCTTCCCCCACTTTGTGTCCATACGTTTGTTCTCTACCTCTGTGTCTCTATTTCTGCCCTGCAAACCAGTTCATCTGTAGCATTTTTCTAGGTTCCACATATAGGCATTAATATACAATATTTGTTTTTCTCTTTCTGACTTACTTCACTCTGTATGACAGTCTCTAGATCCATCAACTTCTCTACAAATGACCCAGTTTCATTCCTTTTTATGGCTGAGTAATATTCCATTTTATATATGTACCACATCTTTATCCATTCGTCTGTCTGTGGCCATTTAGGTTGCTTCCATTACCTGGCTATTGTAAATACTGCTACAATGAACATTGTGGTGAATGTGTCTTTGTGATTTATGGTTTTCTCTGGGTATATGCCCAGAAGTGGGATTGCTGGATCCTATGGTAATTCTCTTTTTAGTTTTTTTTTTTTTTTTTTTTTTTGTGGTACGCGGGCTTCTCACTGCTGTGGCCTCTCCCGTTGCGGAGCACAGGCTCCGGATGCGCAGGCTCAGCGGCCACGGCGCACGGACTCAGCCGCTCCGCGGCATGTGGGATCTTCCCAAACCGGGGCACGAACCCGTGTCCCCTGCATCGGCAGGCGGACTCTCAACCACTGCGACACCAGGGAAGCCCTCTTTTTAGTTTTTTAAAGGAACCTCAATACTGTTCTCCATAGTGACTGTATCAATTTACATTCCCACCAATAGCGGAAGAGGGTTCCTTTTGTCCACACCCTCCCCAGAATTTGTTGTTTGTAGATTATCTAATGATGCCGATTCTAACAGGTGTGAGGACTTACCTCATTGTAGTTTTGATTTGCATTTCTCTAATAATTAGTGATGTTGAGCAGCTTTTTATGTGCGTCTTGGCCATCTCTGTGTCTTCTTAGAAGAAACGTCTATTTAGATCTTCTGCCCATTTTTGTATTGGGTTGTTTGTTTTATTAATATTAAGCTGCATGAGCTGTATATATATATTGGAGATTAAACCTTTGTCCATTGATTCGTTTGTGAACGTTTTCGCCCCTTCTGAGGGTTACCTTTTTCCATTCCCGTTTTTTTAACAAAAAAGAAAGCAAGCAAAAGAAGCAGAACACTAATGTGCGTGAAATATGCCTCTTGAAACTGTCGTTTTGAAATATGGACGTCTTTTGAATTTTTTGGTCGATATATGACCCCAGGATTTGTTTTCAGGGCAGGGGTCATTTACAGGCCTGTAATGATGTGGAATATCCTCTGACCATTAGCGCTGGGATTAAAGCTGCTGTTGTGTGAAACGGCCACAAGGTGGCAGCAGTTCTCCCTTACCAAACCTGGTTAATAGGGCAGCAGAGCCTCAATGGAAGTCGCGTTCTAGATTGGAATGTAGAACGGAATGTGCCAGGAGAAAGCCCCTCATGTTTGTCTCACTACTTCTTGTTCGTGTTTTTAATTTAATTTTTTTATTTTTATTACAGCAAGTTTGAGTACAACGTTTAGCTTGTTGTAGGTGTGCAAGAGGTGATTCTTTTACACATATACATATGTCTGTTCTTCCTGGGATCCTTTTCCCATGTACGTTATGACAGAATGTTGAGTAGTCTTCTCTTGGTACTCCGTAGGTCTTTGGTGATTATATACGTCTACTGTGTTTGTATATGTCTGTTAACCCCAAAATCGTAATGAATTCAATTCTCACACCTTTCCTTTGGTGAACCATAAGTTTGTTTAATGAATCTGTGATTGCCCTTCTCCGTGGAAATATCTGCCCTGGTATCAATTTATAGGTAACACCTATAAGTGATATGATATGATATGTGTCTTTCACTTTCTGACTTACTCCAAGTCACGTGATTACCTCTAGACTCATCTACGGTGCTGCAAAAGGCATTGTGTGCTTCTTTACCTTGGCGAATATTCTGTCTTAGCGAGGTACATTTTCTGCAATGTGATTCCCTGAGGGCTGAGGATTAGCTGACCTGGGCAGCCTGACCCTGCCGGCAAGCCCTCCCCAGGTGTGCCTGGGTTGAGGTCAATAGAAACAGCACTCCAGGCAGCAATAGCCCCTGCAGCTGTGCCTGACTCCATATTCTCTGCCCCGTCAGCAGTCTCGGGGCTGTGCTGGTGGGAGGGTGTGAGGGTCCACGGCTTTGTGGGTGGCCCGGTGTGAGTGGGGCTCTGCTGGACTTTCTGAAGGAATTGCCAGGCTGCCACCTGTAAAGAAGAGGATGTGTCACCCATAACTTCCACTGGAGTATCTCTCCGGGCTGAGGTGAGGAAGGAAAAAAAGGAGTGGGGGCCGGGACAGGAGGGGTATCTCAGGCAGGGCAATGGAAAGCTTCCAGAAGAGCGCCCGTGGCCAGGACCATCCTGGCTGACCTGCAGGCACAAAGGTGGCCTCCGTGCTGTCGCTGGTGTGGCTCCACAGCCCTTCCTCTAGGCTTTCAAGCCCTTGTACATATTCAGGTGTTTCACCTGGGTAGGGTGGAACAGTTCAGCAGCAGCTGGCCTGGGGCTCAGCTCATGTTTACTCACAGAGGCCTCGGCATGGTCCCCCAGCTTTGCAATAAGGACGCTCCTTGCGTGGGCGGGTGGGGCTGCTGGCTGTATGGGAGATGATTCCCCACCTCTGACCAATTTCAGAATTGTTTACCACTGGAGCAAGTGCCTTGGTAGTGTTTTCCTCTGTATAACTGTTAGGTTCAGTTTTTTTTTTCTTTTTTGGTTCAAGTTAGATTTTATTCCTCTTTTATGTATTTATGGATATAAGCATGGAAATAATTCATTCTTATAAATACATCAGTGTGAATGGAAGAACTTTATTTCTGTTTTATTTTTACATTTTATTTTTAAAAATTTTGAAATTTAATTTTATTTATTTTTTTATACACTAGGTTATTATTAGTTATCTATTTTATGCATAGACATGTATACAGGTCAATCCCAATCTCCCAATTCATCCCACAACCACCACCGCAAGGCTTCCCCCACTTTGTGTCCATAGGTTTGTTCTCTACCTCTGTGTCTCTATTTCTGCCCTGCAAACCACTTCATCTGTAGCATTTTTCTAGGTTCCACATATAGGCATTAATATACAATATTTGTTTTTCTCTTTCTGACTTACTTCACTCTGTATGACAGTCTCTAGATCCATCAACTTCTCTACAAATGACCCAGTTTCATTCCTTTTTATGGCTGAGTAATATTCCGTTTTATATATGT
Source organism: Mesoplodon bidens (assembly GCF_964165515.1). Taxonomy (NCBI): domain Eukaryota; kingdom Metazoa; phylum Chordata; class Mammalia; order Artiodactyla; family Ziphiidae; genus Mesoplodon; species Mesoplodon bidens. The sequence goes on from NW_027672509.1 coordinate 335,295, forward strand.
ACCACATCTTTATCCATTCGTCTGTCTGTGGGCATTTAGGTTGCTTCCATTACCTGGCTATTGTAAATAGTGCTGCAATGAACATTGTGGTGAATGTGTCTTTGTGATTTATGGATTTCTCTGGGTATATGCCCAGAAGTGGGATTGCTGGATCCTATGGTAATTCTGTTTTTAGTTTTTTAAAGGAACCTCCATGCTGTTCTCCATAGTGACTGTATCAATTTACATTCCCACCAATAGCGGAAGAGGGTTCCTTTTGTCCACACCCCCCCCAGAATTTGTTGTTTGTAGATTATCTGATGATGCCGATTCTAACAGGTGTGAGGTCTTACCTCATTGTAGTTTTGATTTGCATTTCTCTAATAATTAGTGATGTTGAGCAGCTTTTCATGTGCGTCTTGGCCATCTCTGTGTCTTCTTTGAAGAAACGTCTATTTAGATCTTCTGCCCATTTTTGTATTGAGTTGTTTGTTTTATTAATATTAAGCTGCATGAGCTGTTTATATATATTGGAGATTAAACCTTTGTCCATTGATTCGTTTGTGAACGTTTTCGCCCATTCTGAGGGTTGCCTTTTTCCATTCCCGTTTTTTTAACAAAGAAAGAAAGAAATGAAAAGAAGCAGAACACTAATGTGCGTGAAATATGCCTCTTGAAACTGTCGTTTTGAAATATGGACGTCTTTTGAATTTTTTGGTCGATATATGACCCCAGGATTTGTTTTCAGGGCAGGTGTCATTTACAGGCCTGTAATGATTTGGAATATCCACTGACCATTAGCGCTGGGATTAAAGCTGCTGTTGTGTGAAACGGCCACAAGGTGGCAGCAGTTCTCCCTTACCAAATCTGGTTACTAGGGCAGCAGAGCCTCAATGGAAGTAGCGTTCTAGATTGGAATGTAGAACGGAATGTTCCAGGAGAAAGCCCCTCAAGTTTTTCTCACTAATTCTTGTTCGTGTGTTTAATATAATTTTTTATTTTTTATTACAGCAAGTTTGAGTACAACGTTTAGCTTGTTGTAGGTGTGCAAGAGGTGGTTCTTTTACACATATACATATGTCTGTTCTTCCTGGGATCCTTTTCCCATGTTCGTTATGACAGAATGTTGAGTAGTCTTCTCTTGGTACTCCGTAGGTCTTTGGTGATTATATACGTCTACTGTGTTTGTATATGTCTGTTAACCCCAATATCATAATGAATTCAATCCTCACACCTTTCCTTTGGTGAACCATAAGTTTGTTTAATGAATCTGTGATTGCCCTTCTCCGTGGAAATATCTGCCCTGGTATCAATTTATAGGTAACACCTATAAGTGATATGATATGATATGTGTCTTTCACTTTCTGACTTACTCCAAGTCACGTGATTACCTCTAGACTCATGTACAGTGCTGCAAATGGCATTGTGTGCTTTTTTTCCTTGGCTAATATTCTGTCTTAGCGAGGTCCATTTTCTGCAATGTGATTCCCTGAGGGCTGAGGATTAGCTGACCTGGGCAGCCTGACCCTGCCGGCAAGCCCTCCCCAGGTGTGCCTGGGTTGAGGTCAATATAAACAGCACTCCAGGCAGCAATAGCCCCTGCAGCTGTGCCTTACTCCATATTCTCTGCCCCGTCAGCAGTCTCGGGGCTGTGCTGGTGGGAGGGTGTGAGGGTCCACGGCTTTGTGGGTGGCCCGGTGTGAGTGGGGCTCTGCTGGACTTTCTGAAGGAATTGCCAGGCTGCCACCTGTAAAGAAGAGGATGTGTCACCCATAACTTCCACTGGAGTATCTCTCCGGGCTGAGGTGAGGAAGGAAAAAAGGAGTGGGGGCCGGGACAGGAGGGGTATCTCAGGCAGGGCAATGGAAAGCTTCCAGAAGAGCGCCCGTGGCCAGGACCATCCTGGCTGACCTGCAGGCACAAAGGTGGCCTCCGTGCTGTCGCTGGTGTGGCTCCACGGCCCTTCCTCTAGGCTTTCAAGCCCTTGTACATATTCAGGTGTTTCACCTGGGTAGGGTGGAACAGTTCAGCAGCAGCTGGCCTGGGGCTCAGCTCACGTTTACTCACAGAGGCCTCGGCATGGTCCCCCAGCTTTGCAATAAGGACGCTCCTTGCGTGGGCGGGTGGGGCTGCTGGCTGTATGGGAGATGATTCCCCACCTCTGACCAATTTCAGAATTGTTTACCACTGGAGCAAGTGCCTTGGTAGTGTTTTCCTCTGTATATCTGTTAGTTTCAGTTTTTTTTTTTCTTTTTTGGTACAAGTTAGAATTTATTCCTCTTTTATGTATATATGGATATAAGCATGGAAATAATTCATTCTTATAAATACATCAGTGTGAATGGAAGAACTTTTTTTCTGTTTTATTTTTACATTTTATTTTTAAAAATTTTGAAATTTAATTTTATTTATTTTTTTATACACTAGGTTATTATTAGTTATCTATTTTATGCATAGACATGTATACAGGTCAATCCCAATCTCCCAATTCATCCCACAACCACCACCCCATGGCTTCCCCCACTTTGTGTCCATACGTTTGTTCTCTACCTCTGTGTCTCTATTTCTGCCCTGCAAACCAGTTCATCTGTAGCATTTTTCTAGGTTCCACATATAGGCTTAATATACAATATTTGTTTTTCTCTTTCTGACTTACTTCACTCTGTATGACAGTCTCTAGATCCATCAACTTCTCTACAAATGACCCAGTTTCATTCTTTTTTATGGCTGAGTAATATTCCATTTTATATATGTACCACATCTTTATCCATTCGTCTGTCTGTGGCCATTTAGGTTGCTTCCATTACCTGGCTATTGTAAATAGTGCTGCAATGAACATTGTGGTGAATGTGTCTCTGTGATTTATGGTTTTCTCTGGGTATATGCCCAGAAGTGGGATTGCTGGATCCTATGGTAATTCTCTTTTTAGTTTTTTAAAGGAACCTCCATACTGTTCTCCATAGTGACTGTATCAATTTACATTCCCACCAATAGCGGAAGAGGGTTCCTTTTGTCCACACCCTCCCCAGAATTTGTTGTTTGTGGATTATCTGATGATGCCGATTCTAACAGGTGTGAGGTCTTACCTCATTGTAGTTTTGATTTGCATTTCTCTAATAATTAGTGATGTTGAGCAGCTTTTCATGTGCGTCTTGGCCATCTCTGTGTCTTCTTTGAAGAAACGTCTATTTAGATCTTCTGCCCATTTTTGTATTGGGTTGTTTGTTGTATTAATATAAAGCTGCATGAGCTGTATATATATATTGGAGATTAAACCTTTGTCCATTGATTCGTTTGTGAACGTTTTCGCCCCTTCTGAGGGTTACCTTTTTCCATTTCCGTTTTTTTAACAAAGAAAGAAAGAAAGCAAAAGAATCAGAACACTAATGGGCGTGAAATATGCCTCTTGAAACTGTCGTTTTGAAATATGGACGTCTTTTGAATTTTTTGGTCGATATATGACACAGGATTTGTTTTCAGGGCAGGTGTCATTTACAGGCCTGTAATGATTTGGAATATCCACTGACCATTAGCGCTGGGATTAAATCTGCTGTTGTGTGAAACGGCCACAAGGTGGCAGCAGTTCTCCCTTACCAAATCTGGTTACTAGGGCAGCAGAGCCTCAATGGAAGTCGCGTTCTAGATTGGAATGTAGAACGAAATGTGCCAGGAGAAAGCCCCTCAAGTTTGTCTCACTACTTCTTGTTCGTGTTTTTAATTTAATTTTTTATTTTTTATTACAGAAAGTTTGAGTACAACATTTAGCTTGTTGTAGGTGTGCAAGAGGTGGTTCTTTTACACATATACATATGTCTGTTCTTACTGGGATCCTTTTCCCATGTACGTTATGACAGAATGTTGAGTAATCTTCTCTTGGTACTCCATAGGTCTTTGGTGATTATATACGTCTACTGTGTTTGTATATGTCTGTTAACCCCAATATCGTAATGAATTCAATGCTCACACCTTTCCTTTGGTGAACCATAAGTTTGTTTAATGAATCTGTGATTGCCCTTCTCCGTGGAAATATCTGCCCTGGTATCAATTTATAGGTAACACCTATAAGTGATATGATATGATATGTGTCTTTCACTTTCTGACTTACTCCAAGTCACGTGATTAACTCTAGACTCATCTACGGTGCTGCAAATGGCATTGTGTCCTTTTTTTCCTTGGCGAATATTCTGTCTTAGCGTGGTCCATTTTCTGCAATGTGATTCCCTGAGGGCTGAGGATTAGCTGACATGGGCAGCCTGACCCTGCCGGCAAGCCCTCCCCAGGTGTGCCTGGGTTGAGGTCAATATAAACAGCACTCCAGGCAGCAATAGCCCCTGCAGCTGTGCTGACTCCATATTCTCTGCCCCGTCAGCAGTCTCGGGGCTGTGCTGGTGGGAGGGTGTGAGGGTCCACGGCTTTGTGGGCGGCCCGGTGTGAGTAGGGCTCTGCTGGACTTTCTGCAGGAGTTGCCAGGCTGCCACCTGTAAAGAAGAAGATGTGTCACCCATAACTTCCAGTGTAATATCTCTCCGGGCTGAGTTGAGGAAGGAAAAAAAGGAGTGGGGGCCGGGACAGGAGGGCTCTCTCAGGCAGGGCAATGGAAAGCTTCCAGAAGAGCGCCCGTGGCCAGGACCATCCTGGCTGACCTGCAGGCACCAAGTTGACCTGCGTGCTGTCGCTGGTGTGGCTCCACGGCACTTCCTCTAGGCTTTCAAGCCCTTGTACATATTCAGGTGTTTCACCTGGGAAGGGTGGGAACAGTTCAGCACCAGCTGGCCTGGGGCTCAGCTCATGTTTACTCACAGAGGCCTCGGCACGGTCCCACAGCTTTGCAATAAGGACGCTCCTTGCGTGGGCGGGCGGGGCTGCTGGCTGTATTGGGGATGATTCCCCACCTCTGACCAATTTCAGAATTGTTTACCACTGGAACAAGTGCCTTGGTTGTGTTTCCCTCTGTATAAATGTTAGGTTCAGGTTTTTTTTTTCTTTTTTGGTTCAAGTTAGATTTTATTCCTCTTTTATGTATTTATGGATATAAGCATGGAAATAATTCATTCTTATAAACTCATCAGTGTGAATGGAAGAACTTTTTTTTGTTTTATTTTTAAATTTTATTTTTAAAAATTTTGAAATTTAATTTTATTTATTTTTTTATACAGTAGGTTATTATTAGTTATCTATTTTATGCATAGATATGTATACAGGTCAATCCCAATCTCACAACTCATCCCACCACCACCACCCCATGGCTTCCCCCACTTTGTGTCCATACGTTTGTTCTCTGCCTCTGTGTCTCTATTTCTGCCCTGCAAACCAGTTCATCTGTACCATATTTCTAGGTTCCACATATAGGCATTAATATACAATATTTGTTTTTCTCTTTCTGACTTACTTCACTCTGTATGACAGTCTCTAGATCCATCAAATTCTCTACAAATGACCCAGTTTCATTCATTTTTATGGCTGAGTAATATTCCATTTTATATATGTACCACATCTTTATCCATTCGTCTGTCTGTGGCCATTTAGGTTGCTTCCATTACCTGGCTATTGTAAATAGTGCTGCAGTGAACATTGTGGTGAATGTGTCTCTGTGATTTATGGTTTTCCCTGGGTAAATGCCCAGAAGTGGGATTGCTGGATCCTATGGTAATTCTCTTTTTAGTTTTTTAAAGGAACCTCCATACTGTTCTCCATAGTGACTGTGTCAATTTACATTCCCACCAATAGCGGAAGAGGGTTCCTTTTGTCCACACACTCCCCAGAATTTGTTGTTTGTAGATTATCTGATGATGTCGATTCTAACAGGTGTGAGGTCTTACCTCATTGTAGATTTGATTTGCATTTCTCTAATTATTAGTGATGTTGAGCAGCTTTTCATGTGCGTCTTGGCCATCTCTGTGTCTTCTTTGAAGAAACGTCTATTTAGATCTTCTGCCCATTTTTGTATTGGGTTGTTTGTTTTATTAATATTAAGCTGCATGTGCTGTTTGTATATATTGGAGATTAAACCTTTGTCCATTGATTCGTTTGTGAACGTTTTCGCCCATTCTGAGGGTTGCCTTTTACCATTCCCGTTTTTTTAACAAAGAAAGAAAGAAAGCTAAAGAAGCAGAACACTAATTTGCGTGAAATATCCCTCTTGAAACTGTCGTTTTGAAATATGGACGTCTTTTGAATTTTTTGGTCGATATATGACCCCAGGATTTGTTTTCAGGGCAGGTGTTATTTACAGGCCTATAATGATTTGGAATATCCACTGACCATTAGCGCTGGGATTAAAGCTGCTGTTGTGTGAAACGGCCACAAGGTGGCAGCAGTTCTCCCTTACCAAATCTGGTTACTAGGGCAGCAGAGCCTCAATGGAAGTCGCCTTCTAGATTGGAATGTAGAACGGAATGTGCCAGGAGAAAGCCCCTCAAGTTTGTCTCACTACTTCTTGTTCGTGTTTTTAATTTAATTTTTTATTTTTTATTACAGCAAGTTTGAGTACAACGTTTAGCTTATTGTAGGTGTGCAAGAGGTGGTTCTTTTACACATATACATATGTCTGTTCTTCCTGGGATCCTTTTCCCATGTACGTTATGACAGAATGTTGAGTAGTCTTCTCTTGGTACTCCGTAGGTCTTTGGTGATTATATACGTCTACTGTGTTTGTATATGTCTTTTAACCCCAATATCGTAATGATTTCAATGCTCACACCTTTCCTTTGGTGAACCATAAGTTTGTTTAATGAATCTGTGATTACCCTTCTCCGTGGAAATATCTGCCCTGGTATCAATTTATAGGTAACACCTATAAGTGATATGATATGATATGTGTCTTTCACTTTCTGACTTACTCCAAGTCACGTGATTACCTCTAGACTCATCTACGGTGCTGCAAATGGCATTGTGTCCTTTTTTTCCTTGGCGAATATTCTGTCTTAGCGAGGTCCATTTTCTGCAATGTGATTCCCTGAGGGCTGAGGATTAGCTGACCTGGGCAGCCTGACCCTGCCGGCAAGCCCACCCCAGGTGTGCCTGGGTTGAGGTCAATATAAACAGCACTCCAGGCAGCAATAGCCCCTGCAGCTGTGCCTGACTCCATATTCTCTGCCCCGTCAGCAGTCTCGGGGCTGTGCTGGTGGGAAGGTGTGAGGGTCCACGGCTTTGTGGGCGGCCCGGTGTGAGTGGGGCTCTGCTGGACTTTCTGCAGGAGTTGCCAGGCTGCCACCTGTAAAGAAGATGATGTGTCTCCCATAACTTCAACTGGAATTTCTCTCCGAGCTGAGGTGAGGAAGGAAAAAAAGGAGTGGGGGCCAGGACAGGAGTGTTATCACAGGCAGGGCAATGGAAAGCTTCCAGAAGAGCGCCCGTGGCCTGGACCATCCTGGCTGACCTGCAGGCACCAAGTTGGCCTGCGTGCTGCGCTGGTGTGGCTCCACGGCCCTTCCTCTAGGCTTTCAAGCCCTTGTACATATTCAGGTGTTTCACCTGGGAAGGGAGGGAACAGTTCAGCAGCAGCTGGCCTGGGGCTCAGCTCACGTTTACTCACAGAGGACTCGGCACGGTCCCCCAGCTTTGCAATAAGGACGCTCCTTGGGTTGGCGGGCGGGGCTGCTGGCTGTATACGGGATGATTCCCCACCTCTGACCAATTTCAGAATTGTTTACCACTGGAGCAAGTGCCTTGGTAGTGTTTTCCTCTGTATAACTGTTAGGTTCAGTTTTTTTTTCTTTTTTGGTTCAAGTTAGATTTTATTCCTCTTTTATGTATTTATGGATAGAAGCATGGAAATAATTCATTCTTATAAATACATCAGTGTGAATGGAAGAACATTTTTTCTGTTTTATTTTTACATTTTATTTTTAAAATTTTTGAAATTTAATTTTATTTATTTTTTTATACAGTAGGTTATTATTAGTTATCTATTTTATGCATAGACATGTATACAGGTCAATCCCAATCTCCCAACTCATCCCACCACCACCACCCCATGGCTTCCCCCGCTTTGTGTCCATACGTTTGTTCTCTACCTCTGTGTCTCTATTTCTGCCCTGAAAACCAGTTCATCTGTACCATTTTTCTAGGTTCCACATATAGGCATTAATATACAATATTTGTTTTTCTCTTTCTGACTTACTTCACTCTGTATGACAGTCTCTAGATCCATCAACTTCTCTACAAATGACCCAGTTTCATTCCGTTTTATGGCTGAGTAATATTCCATTTTATATATGTACCACATCTTTATCCATTCGTCTGTCTGTGGGCATTTAGGTTGCTTCCATTACCTGGCTATTGTAAATAGTGCTGCAATGAACATTGTGGTGAATGTGTCTCTCTGATTTATGGTTTTCTCTGGGTATATGCCCAGAAGTGGGATTGCTGGATCCTATGGTAATTCTCTTTTTAGTTTTTTAAAGGAACCTCCATAGTCTTCTCCATAGTGACTGTATCAATTTACATTCCCACCAATAGCGGAAGAGGGTTCCTTTTGTCCACACCCTCCCCAGAATTTGTTGTTTGTAGATTATCTGATGATGCCGATTCTAACAGGTGTGAGGTCTTACCTCATTGTAGTTTTGATTTGCATTTCTGTAATAATTAGTGATGTTGAGCAGCTTTTCATGTGCGTCTTGGCCATCTCTGTGTCTTCTTTGAAGGAACGTCTATTTAGATCTTCTGCCCATTTTTGTATTGGGTTGTTTGTTTTATTAATATTAAGCTGCATGAGCTGTTTATATATATTGGTGTTTAAACCTTTGTCCATTGATTCGTTTGTGAACGTTTTCGCCCATTCTGAGGGTTGCCTTTTTCCATTGCCGTTTTTTTAACAAAGAAAGAAAGAAAGCAAAAGAATCAGAACACTAATGTGCGTGAAATATGCCTCTTGAAACTGTCGTTTTGAAATATGGACGTCTTTTGAATTTTTTGGTCGATATATGACCCCAGGATTTGTTTTCAGGGCAGGTGTCATTTACAGGCCTGTAATGATTTGGAATATCCACTGACCATTAGCGCTGGGATTAAAGCTGCTGTTGTGTGAAACGGCCACAAGGTGGCAGCAGTTCTCCCTTACCAAATCTGGTTACTAGGGCAGCAGAGCCTCAATGGAAGTCGCGTTCTAGATTGGAATTTAGAACGGAATGTGACAGGAGAAAGCCCCTCAAGTTTGTCTCACTACTTCTTGTTCGTGTTTTTAATTTAATTTTTTATTTTTTATTACAGCAAGTTTGAGTACAACGTTTAGCTTGTTGAAGGTGTGCAAGAGGTGGTTCTTTAACACATATACATATGTCTGTTCTTCCTGGGATCCTTTTCCCATGTACGTTATGACAGAATGTTGAGTAGTCTTCTCTTGGTACTCCGTAGGTCTTTGGTGATTATATATGTCTACTGTGTTTGTATATGTCTGTTAACCCCAATATCGTAATGAATTCAATCCTCACAACTTTCCTTTGGTGAACCATAAGTTTGTTTAATGAATCTGTGATTGCCCTTCTCCGTGGAAATATCTGCCCTGGTATCAATTTATAGGTAACACCTATAAGTGATATGATATGATATGTGTCTTTCACTTTCTGACTTACTCCAAGTCACGTGATTACCTCTAGACTCATCTATGGTGCTGCAAATGGCATTGTGTGCTTCTTTTCCTTGGCGAATATTCTGTCTTAGCGAGGTCCATTTTCTGCAATGTGATTCCCTGAGGGCTGAGGATTAGCTGACCTGGGCAGCCTGACCCTGCCGGCAAGCCCTCCCCAGGTGTTCCTGGTTTGAGGTCAATATAAACAGCACTCCAGGCAGCAATAGCCCCTGCAGCTGTGCCTGACTCCATATTCTCTGCCCCGTCAGCAGCCTCGGGGCTGTGCTGGTGGGAGGGTGTGAGGGTCCACGGCTTTGTGGGTGGCCCGGTGTGAGTGGGGCACTGCTGGACTTTCTGCAGGAGTTGCCAGGCTGCCACCTGTAAAGAAGAGGATGTGTCACCCATAACTTCCACTGGAATATCTCTCCGGGCTAAGGTGAGGAAGGAAAAAAAGGAGTGGGGGCCGGGACAGGAGGGGTATCTCAGGCAGGGCAATGGAATGCTTCCAGAAGAGTGCCCGTGGCCAGGACCATCCTGGCTGACCTGCAGGCACCAAGGTGGCCTGCGTGCTGTCGCTGGTGTGGCTCCACGGCCCTTCCTCTAGGCTTTCAAGCCCTTGTACATATTCAGGTGTTTCACCTGGGAAGGGTGGGAACAGTTCAGCAGCAGCTGGCCTGGGGCTCAGCTCACGTTTACTCAGAGGCCTCGGCACGGTCCCCCAGCTTTGCAATAAGGACGCTCCTTGCGTGGGCGGGCGGGGCTGCTGGCTCTATGGGAGATGATTCCCCACCTCTGACCAATTTCAGAATTGTTTACCACTGGAGCAAGTGCCTTGGTAGTGTTTTCCTCTGTATAACTGTTAGGTTTAGTTTTTTTTTTGCTTTTTTGGTTCAAGTTAGATTTTATTCCTCTTTTATGTATTTATGGATATAAGCATGGAAATAATTCATTCTTATAAATACATCAGTGTGAATGGAAGAACATATTTTCTGTTTTATTTTTACATTTTATTTTTAAAATTTTTGAAATTTAATTTTATTTATTTTTTATACAGTAGGTTATTATTAGTTATCTATTTTATGCATAGACATGTATACAGGTCAATCCCAATCTCCCAACTCATCCCACCACCACCACCCCATGGCTTCCCCCACTTTGTGTCCATACGTTTGTTCTCTACCTCTGTGTCTCTATTTCTGCCCTGCAAACCAGTTCATCTGTAGCATTTTTCTAGGTTCCACATATAGGCATTTATATACAATATTTGTTTTTCTCTTTCTGACTTACTTCACTCTGTATGACAGTCTCTAGATCCATCAACTTCTCTACAAATGACCCAGTTTCATTCCTTTTTATGGCTGTGTAATATTCCATTTTATATATGTACCACATCTTTATCCATTCGTCTGTCTGTGGGCATTTAGGTTGCTTCGATTACCTGGCTATTGTAAATAGTGCTGCAATGAACATTGTGGTGAATGTGTCTTTGTGATTTATGGTTTTCTCTGGATATATGCCCAGAAGTGGGATTGCTGGATCCTATGGTAATTCTCTTTTTAGTTTTTTAAGGGAACCTCCATACTGTTCTCCATAGTGACTGTATCAATTTACATTCCCACCAAGAGTGGAAGAGGGTTCCTTTTGTCCACACCCTCCCCAGAATTTGTTGTTTGTAGATTATCTGATGATGCCGATTCTAACAGGTGTGAGGTCTTACCTCATTGTAGTTTTGATTTGCATTTCTCTAATAATTAGTGATGTTGAGCAGCTTTTCATGTGCGTCTTGGCCATCTCTGTGTCTTCTTTGAAGAAACGTCTATTTAGATCTTCTGCCCATTTTTGTATTGGGTTGTTTGTTGTATTAATATAAAGCTGCATGAGCTGTATATACATATTGGAGATTAAACCTTTGTCCATTGATTCGTTTGTGAACGTTTTCGCCCCTTCTGAGGGTTACCTTTTTCCATTTCCGTTTTTTTAACAAAGAAAGAAAGAAAGCAAAAGAATCAGAACACTAATGTGCGTGAAATATGCCTCTTGAAACTGTCGTTTTGAAATATGGACGTCTTTTGAATTTTTTGGTCGATATATGACCCAGGATTTGTTTTCAGGGCAGGTGTCATTTACAGGCCTGTAATGATTTGGAATATCCACTGACCATTAGCGCTGGGATTAAAGCTGCTGTTGTGTGAAACGGCCACAAGGTGGCAGCAGTTCTCCCTTACCAAATCTGGTTACTAGGGCAGCAGAGCCTCAATGGAAGTCGCGTTCTAGATTGGAATTTAGAACGGAATGTGCCAGGAGAAAGCCCCTCAAGTTTGTCTCACTAATTCTTGTTCGTGTTTTTAATTTAATTTTTTATTTTTTATTACAGCAAGTTTGAGTACAACGTTTAGCTTGTTGAAGGTGTGCAAGAGGTGGTTCTTTAACACATATACATATGTCTGTTCTTCCTGGGATCCTTTTCCCATGTACGTTATGACAGAATGTTGAGTAGTCTTCTCTTGGTACTCCGTAGGTCTTTGGTGATTATATATGTCTACTGTGTTTGTATATGTCTGTTAACCCCAATATCGTAATGAATTCAATCCTCACACCTTTCCTTTGGTGAACCATAAGTTTGTTTAATGAATCTGTGATTGCCCTTCTCCGTGGAAATATCTGCCCTGGTATCAATTTATAGGTAACACCTATAAGTGATATGATATGATATGTGTCTTTCACTTTCTGACTTACTCCAAGTCACGTGATTACCTCTAGACTCATCTATGGTGCTGCAAATGGCATTGTGTGCTTCTTTTCCTTGGCGAATATTCTGTCTTAGCGAGGTCCATTTTCTGCAATGTGATTCCCTGAGGGCTGAGGATTAGCTGACCTGGGCAGCCTGACCCTGCCGGCAAGCCCTCCCCAGGTGTTCCTGGTTTGAGGTCAATATAAACAGCACTCCAGGCAGCAATAGCCCCTGCAGCTGTGCCTGACACCATATTCTCTGCCCCGTCAGCAGCCTCGGGGCTGTGTTGGTGGGAGGGTGTGAGGGTCCACGGCTTTGTGGGTGGCCCGGTGTGAGTGGGGCTCTGCTGGACTTTCTGCAGGAGTTGCCAGGCTGCCACCTGTAAAGAAGAGGATGTGTCACCCATAAATTCCACTGGAATATCTCTCCGGGCTAAGGTGAGGAAGGAAAAAAAGGAGTGGGGGCCGGGACAGGAGGGGTATCTCAGGCAAGGCAATGGAATGCTTCCAGAAGAGTGCCCGTGGCCAGGACCATCCTGGCTGACCTGCAGGCACCAAGGTGGCCTGCGTGCTGTCGCTGGTGTGGCTCCACGGCCCTTCCTCTAGGCTTTCAAGCCCTTGTACATATTCAGGTGTTTCACCTGGGAAGGGTGGGAACAGTTCAGCAGCAGCTGGCCTGGGGCTCAGCTCACGTTTACTCACAGAGGCCTCGGCACGGTCCCCCAGCTTTGCAATAAGGACCCTCCTTGCGTGGGCGGGCGGGGCTGCTGGCTCAATGGGAGATGATTCCCCACCTCTGACCAATTTCAGAATTGTTTACCACTGGAGCAAGTGCCTTGGTAGTGTTTTCCTCTGTATAACTGTTAGGTTTAGTTTTTTTTTGCTTTTTTGGTTCAAGTTAGATTTTATTCCTCTTTTATGTATTTATGGATATAAGCATGGAAATAATTCATTCTTATAAATACATCAGTGTGAATGGAAGAACATATTTTCTGTTTTATTTTTACATTTTATTTTTAAAATTTTTGAAATTTTATTTTATTTATTTTTTTTATACAGTAGGTTATTATTAGTTATCTATTTTATGCATAGACATGTATACAGGTCAATCCCAATCTCCCAACTCATCCCACCACCACCACCCCATGGCTTCCCCCACTTTGTGTCCATACGTTTGTTCTCTACCTCTGTGTCTCTATTTCTGCCCTGCAAACCAGTTCATCTGTAGCATTTTTCTAGGTTCCACATATAGGCATTTATATACAATATTTGTTTTTCTCTTTCTGACTTACTTCACTCTGTATGACAGTCTCTAGATCCATCAACTTCTCTACAAATGACCCAGTTTCATTCCTTTTTATGGCTGAGTAATATTCCATTTTATATATGTACCACATCTTTATCCATTCGTCTGTCTGTGGGCATTTAGGTTGCTTCCATTACCTGGCTATTGTAAATAGTGCTGCAATGAACATTGTGGTGAATGTGTCTTTGTGATTTATGGTTTTCTCTGGGTATATGCCCAGAAGTGGGATTGCTGGATCCTATGGTAATTCTCTTTTTAGTTTTTTAAGGGAACCTCCATACTGTTCTCCATAGTGACTGTATCAATTTACATTCCCACCAAGAGTGGAAGAGGGTTCCTTTTGTCCACACCCTCCCCAGAATTTGTTGTTTGTAGATTATCTGATGATGCCGATTCTAACAGGTGTGAGGTCTTACCTCATTGTAGTTTTGATTTGCATTTCTCTAATAATTAGTGATGTTGAGCAGCTTTTCATGTGCGTCTTGGCCATCTCTGTGTCTTCTTTGAAGAAACGTCTATTTAGATCTTCTGCCCATTTTTGTATTGGGTTGTTTGTTTTATTAATATTAAGCTGCATGAGCTGTTTATATATATTGGAGATTAAACCTTTGTCCATTGATTCGTTTGTGAACGTTTTCGCCCATTCTGAGGGTTGCCTTTTTCCATTCCCGTTTTTTTAACAAAGAAAGAAAGAAATCAAAAGAAGCAGAACATTAATGTGCGTGAAATATGCCTCTTGAAACTGTCGTTTTGAAATATGGACGTCTTTTGAATTTTTTGGTCGATATATGACCCCAGGATTTGTTTTCAGGACAGGTGTCATTTACAGGCCTGTAATGATTTGGAATATCCACTGACCATCAGCGCTGGGATTAAAGCTGCTGTTGTGTGAAACGGCCACAAGGTGGCAGCAGTTCTCCCTTACCAAATCTGGTTACTAGGGCAGCAGAGCCTCAATGGAAGTCGCGTTCTAGATTGGAATGTAGAAGGGAATGTACCAGGAGAAAGCCCCTCAAGTTTTTCTCACTAATTCTTGTTCGTGTTTTTAATTTAATTTTTTATTTTTTATTACAGCAAGTTTGAGTACAACATTTAGCTTGTTGTAGGTGTGCAAGAGGTGGTTCTTTTACACATATACATATGTCTGTTTTTCCTGGGATCCTTTTCCCATATACGTTATGACAGAATGTTGAGTAGTATTCTCTTGGTACTCCGTAGGTCTTTGGTGATTATATACGTCTACTGTGTTTGTATATGTCTGTTAACCCCAATATCATAATGAATTCAATCCTCACACCTTTCCTTTGGTGAACCATAAGTTTGTTTAATGAATCTTTGATTGCCCTTCTCCGTGGAAATATCTGCCCTGGTATCAATTTATAGGTAACACCTGTAAGTGATATGATATGATATGTGTCTTTCACTTTCTGACTTACTCCAAGTCACGTGATTACCTCTAGACTCATCTACGGTGCTGCAAATGGCATTGTGTGCTTTTTTCCTTGGCTAATATTCTGTCTTAGCGAGGTCCATTTTCTGCAATGTGATTCCCTGAGGGCTGAGGATTAGCTGACCTGGGCAGCCTGACCCTGCCGGCAAGCCCTCCCCAGGTGTGCCTGGTTTGAGGTCAATATAAACAGCACTCCAGGCAGCAATAGCCCCTGCAGCTGTGCCTGACTCCATATTCTCTGCCCCGTCAGCAGCCTCGGTGCTGTGCTGGTGGGAGGGTGTGAGGGTCCACGGCTTTGTGGGTGGCCCGGTGTGAGTGGGGCTCTTGGACTTTCTGCAGGAGTTGCCAGGCTGCCACCTGTAAAGAAGAGGATGTGTCACCCATAACTTCCACTGGAGTATCTCTCCGGGCTGAGGTGAGTAAGGAAAAAAAGGAGTGGGGGCCGGGACAGGAGGGGTATCTCAGGCAGGGCAATGGAAAGCTTCCAGAAGAGCGCCCGTGGCCAGGACCATCCTGGCTGACCTGCAGGCACCAAGTTGGCCTGCGTGCTTTCGCTGGTGTGGCTCCACGGCCCTTCCTCTAGGCTTTGAAGCCCTTGTACATATTCAGGTGTTTCACCTGGGAAGGGTGGGAACAGTTCAGCAGCAGCTGGCCTGGGGCTCAGCTCACGTTTACTCACAGAGGCCTCGGCACGGTCCCCCAGCTTTGCAATAAGGACGCTCCTTGCGTGGGCGGGTGGGGCTGCTGGCTGTATGGGAGATGATTCCCCACCTCTGACCAATTTCAGAATTGTTTACCACTGGAGCAAGTGCCTTGGTAGTGTTTTCCTCTGTATAACTGTTAGGTTTAGTTGTTTTTTTTTTTTCTTTTTTGGTTCAAGTTAGATTTTATTCCTCTTTTATGTATTTATGGATATAAGCATGGAATAATTCATTCTTATAAATACATCAGTGTGAATAGAAGAACATGTTTTCTGTTTTATTTTTACATTTTATTTTTTAAATTTTTGAAATTTAATTTTATTTATTTTTTTTATACAGTAGATTATTATTAGTTATCTATTTTATGCATAGACATGTATACAGGTCAATCCCAATCTCCCAACTCATCCCACCACCACCACCCCATGGCTTCCCCCACTTTGTGTCCATACGTTTGTTCTCTACCTCTGTGTCTCTATTTCTGCCCTGCAAACCAGTTCATCTGTAGCATTTTTCTAGGATCCACATATAGGCATTAATATACAATATTTGTTTTTCTCTTTCTGACTTACTTCACTCTGTATGACAGTCTCTAGATCCATCAACTTCTCTACAAATGACCCAGTTTCATTCCTTTTTATGGCTGAGTAATATTCCATTTTATATATGTACCACATCTTTATCCATTCGTCTGTCTGTGGGCATTTAGGTTGCTTCCATTACCTGGCTATTGTAAATAGTGCTGCAATGAACATTGTGGTGAATGTGTCTTTGTGATTTATGGTTTTCTGTGGGTATATGCCCAGAAGTGGGATTGCTGGATCCTATGGTAATTCTCTTTTTAGTTTTTTAAAGGAACATCCATACTGTTCTCCATAGTGACTGTATCAATTTACATTCCCACCAATAGCGGAAGAGGGTTCCTTTTGTCCACACCCTCCCCAGAATTTGTTGTTTGTGGATTATCTGATGATGCCGATTCTAACAGGTGTGATGTCTTACCTCATTGTAGTTTTGATTTGCATTTCACTAATAATTAGTGATGTTGAGCAGCTTTTCATGTGCGTCTTGGCCATCTCTGTGTCTTCTTTGAAGAAACGTCTATTTAGATCTTCTGCCCATTTTTGTATTGGGTTGTTTGTTTTATTAATATTAAGCTGCATGAGCTGTATATATATATTGGAGATTAAACCTTTGTCCATTGATTCGTTTGTGAACGTTTTTGCCCCTTCTGAGGGTTACCTTTTTCCATTCCCGTTTTTTTAACAAAGAAAGAAAGAAAGCAAAAGAATCAGAACACTAATGTGCGTGAAATATGCCTCTTGAAACTGTCGTTTTGAAATATGGACGTCTTTTGAATTTTTTGGTCGATATATGACCCCAGGATTTGTTTTCAGGGCAGGTGTCATTTACAGGCCTGTAATGATTTGGAATATCCACTGACCATTAGCGCTGGGATTAAAGCTGCTGTTGTGTGAAACGGCCACAAGGTGGCAGCAGTTCTCCCTTACCAAATCTGGTTACTAGGGCAGCAGAGCCTCAATGGAAGTCGTGTTCTAGATTGGAATTTAGAACAGAATGTGCCAGGAGAAAGCCCCTCAAGTTTGTCTCACTACTTCTTGTTCGTGTTTTTAATTTAATTTTTTATTTTTTATTACAGCAAGTTTGAGTACAAAGTTTAGCTTGTTGAAGGTGTGCAAGAGGTGGTTCTTTAACACATATACATATGTCTGTTCTTCCTGGGATCCTTTTCCCATGTACGTTATGACAGAATGTTGAGTAGTCTTCTCTTGGTACTCCGTAGGTCATTTGTGATTATATATGTCTACTGTGTTTGTATATGTCTGTTAACCCCAATATCGTAATGAATTCAATCCTCATACCTTTCCTTTGGTGAACCATAAGTTTGTTTAATGAATCTGTGATTGCACTTCTCCGTGGAAATATCTGCCCTGGTATCAATTTATAGGTAACACCTATAAGTGATATGATATGATATGTGTCTTTCACTTTCTGACTTACTCCAAGTCACGTGATTACCTCTAGACTCATCTACGGTGCTGCAAATGGCATTGTGTGCTTCTTTTCCTTGGCGAATATTCTGTCTTAGCGAGGTCCATTTTCTGCAATGTGATTCCCTGAGGGCTGAGGATTAGCTGACCTGGGCAGCCTGACCCTGCCGGCAAGCCCTCCCCAGGGGTGTCTGGGTTGAGGTCAATATAAACAGCACTCCAGGCAGCAATAGCCCCTGCAGCTGTGCCTGACTCCATATTCTCTGCCCCGTCAGCAGTCTCGGTGCTGTGCTGGTGGGAGGGTGTGAGGTTCCACGGCTTTGTGGGTGGCCCGGTGTGAGTGGGGCTCTGCTGGACTTTCTGCAGGAGTTGCCAGGCTGCCACCTGTAAAGAAGAGGATGTGTCACCCATAACTTCCACTGGAGTATCTCTCCGGGCTGAGGTGAGTAAGGAAAAAAAGGAGTGGGGGCCGGGACAGGAGGGGTATCTCAGGCAGGGCAATCGAAAGCTTCCAGAAGAGCGCCCGTGGCCAGGACCATCCTGGCTGACCTGCAGGCACCACGTTGGCCTGCGTGCTTTCGCTGGTGTGGCTCCACGGCCCTTCCTCTAGGCTTTCAAGCCCTTGTACATATTCAGGTGTTTCACCTGGGAAGGGTGGGAACAGTTCAGCAGCAGCTGGCCTGGGGCTCAGCTCACGTTTACTCACAGAGGCCTCAGCACGGTCCCCCAGCTTTGCAATAAGGACGCTCTTTGCGTGGGCGGGTGGGGCTGCTGGCTGTATGGGAGATGATTCCCTACCTCTGACCAATTTCAGAATTGTTTACCACAGGAGCAAGTGCCTTGGTAGTGTTTTCCTCTGTATAACTGTTAGGTTCAGTTTTTTTTTTTTTCTTTTTTGGTTCAAGTTAGATTTTATTCCTCTTTTATGTATTTATGGATAGAAGCATGGAAATAATTCATTCTTATAAATACATCAGTGTGAATGGAAGAACAATTTTTCTGTTTTATTTTTACATTTTATTTTTAAAAATTTTGAAATTTAATTTTATTTATTTTTTTATACACTAGGTTATTATTAGTTATCTATTTTATGCATAGACATGTATACAGGTCAATCCCAATATCCCAACTCATCCCACCACCACCACCCCATGGCTTCCCCCACTTTGTGTCGATACGTTTGTTCTCTATCTCTGTGTCTCTATTTCTGCCCTGCAAACCAGTTCATCTGTAGCATTTTTCTAGGTTCCACATATAGGCATTAATATACAATATTTGTTTTTCTCTTTCTGACATACTTCACTCTGTATGACAGTCTCTAGATCCATCAACTTCTCTACAAATGACCCAGTTTCATTCCTTTTTATGGCTGAGTAATATTCCATTTTATATATGTACCACATCTTTATCCATTCGTCTGTCTGTGGGCATTTAGGTTGCTTCCATTACCTGGCTATTGTAAATAGTGCTGCAATGAACATTGTGGTGAATGTGTCTCTGTGATTTATGGTTTTCTCTGGGTATATGCCCAGAAGTGGGATTGCTGGATCCTATGGTAATTCTCTTTTTAGTTTTTTAAAGGAACCTCCATACTGTTCTCCATAGTGACTGTATCAATTTACATTCCCACCAATAGCGGAAGAGGGTTCCTTTTGTCCACACCCTCCCCAGAATTTGTTGTTTGTAGATTATCTGATGATGCCGATTCTAACAGGTGTGAGGTCTTACCTCATTGTAGTTTTGATTTGCATTTCTCTAATAATTAGTGATGTTGAGCAGCTTTTCATGTGCGTCTTGGCCATCTCTGTGTCTTCTTTGAAGAAACGTCTATTTAGATCTTCTGCCCATTTTTGTATTGGGTTTTTTGTTGTATTAATATTAAGCTGCATGAGCTGTTCATATATATTGGAGATTAAACCTTTGTCCATTGATTCGTTTGTGAAAGTTTTCGCCCATTCTGAGGGTTGCCTTATTCCATTCCCGTTTTTTTAACAAAGAAGGAATGAAATCAAAAGAAGCAGAACACTAATGTGCGTGAAATATGCCTCTTGAAACTGTCGTTTTGAAATATGGACGTCTTTTGAATTTTTTGGTCGATAAATGACCCCAGGATTGGTTTTCAGGGCAGGGGTCATTTACAGGCCTGTAATGATTTGGAATATCCACTGACCATTAGCCCTGGGATTAAAGCTGCTGTTGTGTGAAACGGCCACAAGGTGGCAGCAGTTCTCCCTTACCAAATCTGGTTACTAGGGCAGCAGAGCCTCAATGGAAGTCGCGTTCTAGATTGGAATGTAGAACGGAATGTACCAGGAGAAAGCCCCTCAAGTTTTTCTCACTAATTCTTGTTCGTGTTTTTAATTTAATTTTTTATTTTTTATTACAGCAACTTTGAGTACAACGTTTAGCTTGTTGTAGGTGTGCAAGAGGTGGTTCTTTTACACATATACATATGTCTGTTCTTCCTGGGATCCTTTTCCCATGTTCGTTATGACAGAATGTTGAGTAGTCTTCTCTTGGTACTCCGTAGGTCTTTGGTGATTATATAC
Source organism: Mesoplodon bidens (assembly GCF_964165515.1). Classification (NCBI taxonomy): domain Eukaryota; kingdom Metazoa; phylum Chordata; class Mammalia; order Artiodactyla; family Ziphiidae; genus Mesoplodon; species Mesoplodon bidens. Next base: position 355,590 of record NW_027672509.1, read on the forward strand.
GTCTACTGTGTTTGTATATGTCTGTTAACCCCAATATCATAATGAATTCAATCCTCACACCTTTCCTTTGGTGAACCATAAGTTTGTTTAATGAATCTGTGATTGCCCTTCTCCGTGGAAATATCTGCCCTGGTATCAATTTATAGATAACACCTATAAGTGATATGATATGATATGTGTCTTTCACTTTCTGACTTACTCCAAGTCACGTGATTACCTCTAGACTCATCTACGGTGCTGCAAATGGCATTGTGTGCTTCTTTTCCTTGGCGAATATTCTGTCTTAGCGAGGTCCATTTTCTGCAATATGATTCCCCGAGGGCTGAGGATTAGCTGACCTGGGCAGCCTGACCCTGCCGGCAAGCCCTCCCCAGGTGTGCCTGGGTTGAGGTCAATATAAACAGCACTCCAGGCAGCAATAGCCCCTGCAGCTGTGCCTGACTCCATATTCTCTGCCCCGTCAGCAGTCTCGGGGCTGTGCTGGTGGGAGGGTGTGACGGTCCACGGCTTTGTGGGTGGCCCGGTGTGAGTGGGGCTCTGCTGGACTTTCTGCAGGAGTTGCCAGGCTGCCACCTGTAAAGAAGAGGATGTGTCACCCATAACTTCCACTGGAGTATCTCTCCGGGCTGAGGTGAGTAAGGAAAAAAAGGAGTGGGGGCCGGGACAGGAGGGGTATCTCAGGCAGGGCAATGGAAAGCTTCCAGAAGAGCGCCCGTGGCCAGGACCATCCTGGCTGACCTGCAGGCACCACGTTGGCCTGCGTGCTTTCGCTGGTGTGGCTCCACGGCCCTTCCTCTAGGCTTTCAAGCCCTTGTACATATTCAGGTGTTTCACCTGGGAAGGGTGGGAACAGTTCAGCAGCAGCTGGCCTGGGGCTCAGCTCACGTTTACTCACAGAGGCCTCGGCACGGTCCCCCAGCTTTGCAATAAGAACGCTCTTTGCGTGGGCGGGTGGGGCTGCTGGCTGTATGGGAGATGATTCCCTACCTCTGACCAATTTCAGAATTGTTTACCACTGGAGCAAGTGCCTTGGTAGTGTTTTCCTCTGTATAACTGTTAGGTTCAGTTTTTTTTTTTTTCTTTTTTGGTTCAAGTTAGATTTTATTCCTCTTTTATGTATTCATGGATATAAGCATGGAAATAATTCATTCTTATAAATACATCAGTGTGAATGGAAGAACAATTTTTCTGTTTTATATTTACATTTTATTTTTAAAAATTTTGAAATTTAATTTTATTTATTTTTTTATACACTAGGTTATTATTAGTTATCTATTTTATGCATAGACATGTATACAGGTCAATCCCAATATCCCAACTCATCCCACCACCACCACCCCATGGCTTCCCCCACTTTGTGTCGATACGTTTGTTCTCTATCTCTGTGTCTCTATTTCTGCCCTGCAAACCAGTTCATCTGTAGCATTTTTCTAGGTTCCACATATAGGCATTAATATACAATATTTGTTTTTCTCTTTCTGACATACTTCACTCTGTATGACAGTCTCTAGATCCATCAACTTCTCTACAAATGACTCAGTTTCATTCCTTTTTATGGCTGAGTAATATTCCATTTTATATATGTACCACATCTTTATCCATTCGTCTGTCTGTGGGCATTTAGGTTGCTTCCATTACCTGGCTATTGTAAATAGTGCTGCAATGAACATTGTGGTGAATGTGTCTCTGTGATTGATGGTTTTCTCTGGGTATATGCCCAGAAGTGGGATTGCTGGATCCTATGGTAATTCTCTTTTTAGTTTTTTAAAGGAACCTCCATACTGTTCTCCATAGTAACTGTATCAATTTACATTCCCACCAATAGCGGAAGAGGGTTCCTTTTGTGCACACCCTCCCCAGAATTTGTTGTTTGTAGATTATCTGACGATGCCGATTCTAACAGGTGTGAGGTCTTACCTCATTGTAGTTTTGATTTGCATTTCTCTAATAATTAGTGATGTTGAGCAGCTTTTCATGTGCGTCTTGGCCATCTCCGTGTCTTCTTTGAAGAAACGTCTATTTAGATCTTCTGCCCATTTTTGTATTGGGTTGTTTGTTGTATTAATATTAAGCTGCATGAGCTGTATATATATATTGGAGATTAAACCTTTGTCCATTGATTCGCTTGTGAACGTTTTCGCCCCTTCTGAGGGTTACCTTTTTCCATTCCCGTATTTTTAACAAAGAAAGAAAGAAATCAAAAGAATCAGAACACTAATGTGCGTGAAATATGCCTCTTGAAACTGTCGTTTTGAAATATGGACGTCTTTTGAATTTTTTGGTCGATATATGACCCCAGGATTTGTTTTCAGGGCAGGTGTCATTTACAGGCCTGTAATGATTTGGAATATCCACTGACCATTAGCGCTGGGATTGAAGCTGCTGTTGTGTGAAACGGCCACAAGGTGGCAGCAGTTCTCCCTTAACAAATCTGGTTACTAGGGCAGCAGAGCCTCAATGGAAGTCGCGTTCTAGATTGGAATTTAGAACGGAATGTGCCAGGAGAAAGCCCCTCAAGTTTGTCTCACTACTTCTTGTTCGTGTTTTTAATTTAATTTTTTATTTTTTATTACAGCAAGTTTGAGTACAACGTTTAGCTTGTTGAAGGTGTGCAAGAGGTGGTTCTTTAACACATATACATATGTCTGTTCTTCCTGGGATCCTTTTCCCATGTACGTTATGACAGAATGTTGAGTAGTCTTCTCTTGGTACTCCATAGGTCTTTGGTGATAATATATGTCTACTGTGTTTGTATATGTCTGTTAACCCCAATATCGTAATGAATTCAATCCTCACACCTTTCCTTTGGTGAAACATAAGTTTGTTTAATGAATCTGTGATTGCCCTTCTCCGTGGAAATATCTGCCCTGGTATCAATTTATAGGTAACACCTATAAGTGATATGATATGATATGTGTCTTTCACTTTCTGACTTACTCCAAGTCACGTGATTACCTCTAGACTCATCTACGGTGCTGCAAATGGCATTGTGTGCTTCTTTTCCTTGGCGAATATTCTGTCTTAGCGAGGTCCATTTTCTGCAATGTGATTCCCTGAGGGCTGAGGATTACCTGACCTGGGCAGCCTGACCCTGCCGGGAAGCCCTCCCCAGGGGTGTCTGGGTTGAGGTCAATATAAACAGCACTCCAGGCAGCAATAGCCCCTGCAGCTGTGCCTGACTCCATATTCTCTGCCCCGTCAGCAGTCTCGGGGCTGTGCTGGTGGGAGGGTGTGAGGTTCCACGGCTTTGTGGGTGGCCCGGTGTGAGTGGGGCTCTGCTGGACTTTCTTCAGGAGTTGCCAGGCTGCCACCTGGAAAGAAGAGGATATGTCACCCATAACTTCCACTGGAATATCTCTCCGGGCTGAGGTGAGGAAGGAAAAAAAAGTAGTGGGGGCCGGGACAGGAGGGGTATCTCAGGCAGGGCAATGGAAAGCTTCCAGAAGAGTGCCCGTGGCCAGGACCATCCTGGCTGACCTGCAGGCACCAAGGTGGCCTGTGTGCTGTCACTGGTGTGGCTCCACGGCCCTTCCTCTAGGCTTTCAAGCCCTTGTACATATTCAGGTGTTTCACGTGGGAAGGGTGGGAACACTTCAGCAGCAGCTGGCCTGGGGCTCAGCTCACGTTTACTCACAGAGGCCTCGGCACGGTCCCCCAGCTTTGCAATAAGGACGCTCCTTGCGTGGGCGGGCGGGGCTGCTGGCTCTATGAGAGATGATTCCCCACCTCTGACCAATTTCAGAATTGTTTACCACTGGAGCAAGTGCCTTGGTAGTGTTTTCCTCTGTATAACTGTTAGGTTCAGTTTTTTTTTTCTTTTTTGGTTCAAGTTAGATTTTATTCCTCTTTTATGTATTTATGAATATAAGCATGGAAAGAATTCATTCTTATAAATACATCAGTGTGAATGGAAGAACATTTTTTCTGTTTTATTTTTACATTTTATTATTAAAATTTTTGAAATTTAATTTTATTTATTTTTTTTATACAGTAGGTTATTATTAGTTATCTATTTTATGCATAGACATGTATACAGGTCAATCCCAATCTCCCAACTCATCCCACCACCACCACCCCATGGCTTCCCCCACTTTGTGTCCATACGTTTGTTCTCTACCTCTGTGTCTCTATTTCTGCCCTGCAAACCAGTTCATCTGTAGCATTTTTCTAGGTTCCACATATAGGCATTAATATACAATATTTGTTTTTCTCTTTCTGACTTACTTCACTCTGTATGACAGTCTCTAGATCCATCAACTTCTCTACAAATGACCCAGTTTCATTCCTTTTTATGGCTGAGTAATATTCCATTTTATATATGTACCACATCTTTATCCATTCGTCTGTCTGTGGGCATTTAGGTTGCTTCAATTACCTTTCTATTGTAAATAGTGCTGCAATGAACATTGTGCTGAATGTGTCTCTGTGATTTATGGTTTTCTCTGGGTATATGCCCAGAAGTGGGATTGCTGGATCCTATGGTAATTCTCTTTTTAGTTTTTTAAAGGAACCTCCATACTGTTCTCCATAGTGACTGTATCAATTTACATTCCCACCAATAGCGGAAGAGGGTTCCTTTTGTCCACACCCTCCCCAGAATTTGTTGTTTGTAGATTATCTGATGATGCCGATTCTAACAGGTGTGAGGTCTTACCTCATTGTAGTTTTGATTTGCATTTCTCTAATAATTAGTGATGTTGAGCAGCTTTTCATGTGCATCATGGCCATCTCTGTGTCTTCTTTGAAGAAACGTCTATTTAGATCTTCTGCCCATTTTTGTATTGGGTTGTTTGTTTTATTAATATTAAGCTGCATGAGCTGTTTATATATATTGGAGATTAAACCTTTGTCCATTGATTCGTTTGTGAACGTTTTCGCCCATTCTGAGGGTTGCCTTTTTCCATTCCCGTTTTTTTAACAAAGAAGGAATGAATTCAAAAGAAGCAGAACACTAATGTGCGTGAAATATGCCTCTTGAAACTGTCGTTTTGAAATATGGACGTCTTTTGAATTTTTTGGTCGATAAATGACCCCAGGATTGGTTTTCAGGGCAGGGGTCATTTACAGGCCTGTAATGATTTGGAATATCCACTGACCATTAGCGCTGGGATTAAAGCTGCTGTTGTGTGAAACGGCCACAAGGTGGCAGCAGTTCTCCCTTACCAAATCTGGTTACTAGGGCAGCAGAGCCTCAATGGAAGTCGCGTTCTAGATTGGAATGTAGAACGGAATGTACCAGGAGAAAGCCCCTCAAGTTTTTCTCACTAATTCTTGTTCGTGTTTTTAATTTAATTTTTTATTTTTTATTACAGCAACTTTGAGTACAACGTTTAGCTTGTTGTAGGTGTGCAAGAGGTGGTTCTTTTACACATATACATATGTCTGTTCTTCCTGGGATCCTTTTCCCATGTTCGTTATGACAGAATGTTGAGTAGTCTTCTCTTGGTACTCCGTAGGTCTTTGGTGATTATATACGTCTACTGTGTTTGTATATGTCTGTTAACCCCAGTATCATAATGAATTCAATCCTCACACCTTTCCTTTGGTGAACCATAAGTTTGTTTAATGAATCTGTGATTGCCCTTCTCTGTGGAAATATCTGCCCTGGTATCAATTTATAGGTAACACCTATAAGTGATATGATATGATATGTGTCTTTCACTTTCTGACTTACTCCAAGTCACGTGATTACCTCTAGACTCATCTATGGTGCTGCAAATGGCATTGTGTGCTTCTTTTCCTTGGCGAATATTCTGTCTTAGCGAGGTCCATTTTCTGCAATGTGATTCCCCGAGGGCTGAGGATTAGCTGACCTGGGCAGCCTGAACCTGCCGGCAAGCCCTCCCCAGGTGTGCCTGGGTTGAGGTCAATATAAACAGCACTCCAGGCAGCAATAGCCCCTGCAGCTGTGCCTGACTCCATATTCTCTGCCCCGTCAGCAGTCTCGGGGCTGTGCTGGTGGGAGGGTGTGAGGGTCCACGGCTTTGTGGGTGGCCCGGTGTGAGTGGGGCTCTGCTGGACTTTCTGCAGGAGTTGCCAGGCTGCCACCTGTAAAGAAGAGGATGTGTCACCCATAACTTCCACTGGAATATCTCTCCGGGCTGAGGTGAGGAAGGAAAAAAAGGAGTGGGGGCCGGGACAGGAGGGGTATCTCAGGCAGGGCAATGGAAAGCTTCCAGAAGAGCGCCCGCGGCCAGGACCATCCTGGCTGACCTGCAGGCACCAAGGTGGCCTGCGTGCTGTCGCTGGTGTGGCTCCACGGCCCTTCCTCTAGGCTTTCAAGCCCTTGTACATATTCAGGTGTTTCACCTGGGAAGGGTGGGAACAGTTCAGCAGCAGCTGGCCTGGGGCTCAGCTCACGTTTACTCACAGAGGCCTCGGCACGGTCCCCCAGCTTTGCAATAAGGACGCTCCTTGCGTGGGCGGGTGGGGCTTCTGGCTCTATGGGAGATGATTCCCCACCTCTGACCAATTTCAGAATTGTTTACCACTGGAGCAAGTGCCTTGGTAGTGTTTTCCTCTGTATAACTGTTAGGTTCAGTTTTATTTTTTCTTTTTTGCTTCAAGTTAGATTTTATTCCTCTTTTATGTATTTATGGATATAAGCATGGAAATAATTCATTCTTATAAATACATCAGTGTGAATGGAAGAACATATTTTCTGTTTTATTTTTACATTTTATTTTAAAATTTTTGAAATTTAATTTTATTTATTTTTTTTATACAGTAGGTTATTATTAGTTATCTATTTTATGCATAGACATGTATACAGGTCAATCCCAATCTCCCAACTCATCCCACCACCACCACCCCATGGCTTCCCCCACTTTGTGTCCATACGTTTGTTCTCTACCTCTGTGTCTCTATTTCTGCCCTGCAAACCAGTTCATCTGTAGCATTTTTCTAGGTTCCACATATAGGCATTAATATACAATATTTGTTTTTCTCTTTCTGACTTACTTCACTCTGTATGACAGTCTCTAGATCCATCAACTTCTCTACAAATGACCCAGTTTCATTCCTTTTTATGGCTGAGTAATATTCCATTTTATATATGTACCACATCTTTATCCATTCGTCTGTCTGTGGGCATTTAGGTTGCTTCCATTACCTGGCTATTGTAAATAGTGCTGCAATGAACATTGTGGTGAATGTGTCTCTGTGATTTATGGTTTTCTCTGGGTATATGCCCAGAAGTGGGATGCTGGATCCTATGGTAATTCTCTTTTTAGTTTTTTAAAGGAACCTCCATACTGTTCTCCATAGTGACTATCAATTTACATTCCCACCAATAGCGGAAGAGGGTTCCTTTTGTCCACACCCTCCCCAGAATTTGTTGTTTGTGGATTATCTGATGATGCCGATTCTAACAGGTGTGAGGTCTTACCTCATTGTAGTTTTGATTTGCATTTCTCTAATAATTAGTGATGTTGAGCAGCTTTTCATGTGCGTCTTGGCCATCTCTGTGTCTTCTTTGAAGAAACGTCTATTTAGATCTTCTGCCCATTTTTGTATTGGGTTGTTTGTTGTATTAATATAAAGCTGCATGAGCTGTATATATATATTGGAGATTAAACCTTTGTCCATTGATTCGTTTGTGAACGTTTTCGCCCCTTCTGAGGGTTACCTTTTTCCATTTCCGTTTTTTTAACAAAGAAAGAAAGAAAGCAAAAGAATCAGAACACTAATGTGCGTGAAATATGCCTCTTGAAACTGTCGTTTTGAAATATGGACGTCTTTTGAATTTTTTGGTCGATATATGACCCAGGATTTGTTTTCAGGGCAGGTGTCATTTACAGGCCTGTAATGATTTGGAATATCCACTGACCATTAGCGCTGGGATTAAAGCTGCTGTTGTGTGAAACGGCCACAAGGTGGCAGCAGTTCTCCCTTACCAAATCTGGTTACTAGGGCAGCAGAGCCTCAATGGAAGTCGCGTTCTAGATTGGAATTTAGAACGGAATGTGCCAGGAGAAAGCCCCTCAAGTTTGTCTCACTACTTCTTGTTCGTGTTTTTAATTTAATTTTTTATTTTTTATTACAGCAAGTTTGAGTACAACGTTTAGCTTGTTGAAGGTGTGCAAGAGGTGGTTCTTTAACACATATACATATGTCTGTTCTTCCTGGGATCCTTTTCCCATGTACGTTATGACAGAATGTTGAGTAGTCTTCTCTTGGTACTCCGTAGGTCTTTGGTGATTATATATGTCTACTGTGTTTGTATATGTCTGTTAACCCCAATATCGTAATGAATTCAATCCTCACACCTTTCCTTTGGTGAACCATAAGTTTGTTTAATGAATCTGTGATTGCCCTTCTCCGTGGAAATATCTGCCCTGGTATCAATTTATAGGTAACACCTATAAGTGATATGATATGATATGTGTCTTTCACTTTCTGACTTACTCCAAGTCACGTGATTACCTCTAGACTCATCTACGGTGCTGCAAATGGCATTGTGTGCTTCTTTTCCTTGGCGAATATTCTGTCTTAGCGAGGTCCATTTTCTGCAATGTGATTCCCTGAGGGCTGAGGATTAGCTGACCTGGGCAGCCTGACCCTGCCAGCAAGCCCTCCCCAGGGGTGTCTGGGTTGAGGTCAATATAAACAGCACTCCAGGCAGCAATAGCCCCTGCAGCTGTGCCTGACTCCATATTCTCTGCCCCGTCAGCAGTCTCGGGGCTGTGCTGTTGGGAGGGTGTGAGGTTCCACGGCTTTGTGGGTGGCCCGGTGTGAGTGGGGCTCTGCTGGACTTTCTGCAGGAGTTGCCAGGCTGCCACCTGTAAAGAAGAGGATGTGTCACCCATAACTTCCACTGGAGTATCTCTCCGGGCTGAGGTGAGTAAGGAAAAAAAGGAGTGGGGGCCGGGACAGGAGGGGTATCTCAGGCAGGGCAATGGAACGCTTCCAGAAGAGCGCCCGTGGCCAGGACCATCCTGGCTGACCTGCAGGCACCACGTTGGCCTGCGTGCTTTCGCTGGTGTGGCTCCACGGCCCTTCCTCTAGGCTTTCAAGCCCTTGTACATATTCAGGTGTTTCACCTGGGAAGGGTGGGAACAGTTCAGCAGCAGCTGGCCTGGGGCTCAGCTCACGTTTACTCACAGAGGCTTCGGCACGGTCCCCCAGCTTTGCAATAAGGACGCTCTTTGCGTGGGCGGGTGGGGCTGCTGGCTGTATGGGAGATGATTCCCTACCTCTGACCAATTTCAGAATTGTTTACCACTGGAGCAAGTGCCTTGGTAGTGTTTTCCTCTGTATAACTGTTAGGTTCAGTTTTTTTTTTTCTTTTTTGGTTCAAGTTAGATTTTATTCCTCTTTTATGTATTTATGGATATAAGCATGGAAATAATTCATTCTTATAAATACATCAGTGTGAATGGAAGAACATATTTTCTGTTTTATTTTTACATTTTATTTTAAAATATTTGAAATTTAATTTTATTTATTTTTTTTATACAGTAGGTTATTATTAGTTATCTATTTTATGCATAGCCATGTATACAGGTCAATCCCAATCTCCCAACTCATCCCACCACCACCACCCCATGGCTTCCCACACTTTGTGTCCATACGTTTGTTCTCTACCTCTGTGTCTCTATTTCTGCCCTGCAAACCAGTTCATCTGTAGCATTTTTCTAGGTTCCACATATAGGCATTAATATACAATATTTGTTTTTCTCTTTCTGACTTACTTCACTCTGTATGACAGTCTCTAGATCCATCAACTTCTCTACAAATGACCCAGTTTCATTCCTTTTTATGGCTGAGTAATATTCCATTTTATATATGTACCACATCTTTATCCATTCGTCTGTCTGTGGGCATTTAGGTTGCTTCCATTACCTGGCTATTGTAAATAGTGCTGCAATGAACATTGTGGTGAATGTGTCTTTGTGATTTATGGTTTTCTCTGGGTATATGCCCAGAAGTGGGATTGCTGGATCCTATGGTAATTCTCTTTTTAGTTTTTTAAAGGAACCTCCATACTGTTCTCCATAGTGACTGTATCAATTTACATTCCCACCAATAGCGGAAGAGGGTTCCTTTTGTCCACACCCTCCCCAGAATTTGTTGTTTGTAGATTATCTGATGATGCCGATTCTAACAGGTGTGAGGTCTTACCTCATTGTAGTTTTGATTTGCATTTCTCTAATAATTAGTGATGTTGAGCAGCTTTTCATGTGCATCATGGCCATCTCTGTGTCTTCTTTGAAGAAACGTCTATTTAGATCTTCTGCCCATTTTTGTATTGGGTTGTTTGTTGTGTTAATATTAAGCTGCATGAGCTGTTCATATATATTGGAGATTAAACCTTTGTCCATTGATTCGTTTGTGAAAGTTTTCGCCCATTCTGAGGGTTGCCTTTTTCCATTCCCGTTTTTTTAACAAAGAAGGAATGAAATCAAAAGAAGCAGAACACTAATGTGCGTGAAATATGCCTCTTGAAACTGTCGTTTTGAAATATGGACGTCTTTTGAATTTTTTGGTCGATAAATGACCCCAGGATTGGTTTTCAGGGCAGGGGTCATTTACAGGCCTGTAATGATTTGGAATATCCACTGACCATTAGCGCTGGGATTAAAGCTGCTGTTGTGTGAAACGGCCACAAGGTGGCAGCAGTTCTCCCTTACCAAATCTGGTTACTAGGGCAGCAGAGACTCAATGGAAGTCGCGTTCTAGATTGGAATTTAGAACGGAATATGCCAGGAGAAAGCCCCTCAAGTTTGTCTCACTACTTCTTTTTCGTGTTTTTAATTTAATTTTTTATTTTTTATTACAGCAAGTTTGAGTACAACGTTTAGCTGGTTGAAGGTGTGCAAGAGGTGGTTCTTTAACACATATACATATGTCTGTTCTTCCTGGGATCCTTTTCCCATGTACGTTATGACAGAATGTTGAGTAGTCTTCTCTTGGTACTCCGTAGGTCTTTGGTGATTATATACGTCTACTGTGTTTGTATATGTCTGTTAACCCCAATATCGTAATGAATTCAATCCTCACACCTTTCCTTTGGTGAACCATAAGTTTGTTTAATGAATCTGTGATTGCCCTTCTCCGTGGAAATATCTGCCCTGGTATCAATTTATAGGTAACCCCTATAAGTGATATGATATGATATGTGTCTTTCACTTTCTGACTTACTCCAAGTCACGTGATTACCTCTAGACTCATCTACGGTGCTGCAAATGGCATTGTGTGCTTCTTTTCCTTGGCGAATATTCTGTCTTAGCGAGGTCCATTTTCTGCAATGTGATTCCCTGAGGGCTGAGGATTAGCTGACCTGGGCAGCCTGACCCTGCCGGCAAGCCCTCCCCAGGGGTGTCTGGGTTGAGGTCAATATAAACAGCACTCCAGGCAGCAATAGCCCCTGCAGCTGTGCCTGACTCCATATTCTCTGCCCCGTCAGCAGTCTCGGGGCTGTGCTGTTGGGTGGGTGTGAGGTTCCACGGCTTTGTGGGTGGCCCGGTGTGAGTGGGGCTCTGCTGGACTTTCTGCAGGAGTTGCCAGGCTGCCACCTGTAAAGAAGAGGATGTGTCACCCATAACTTCCACTGGAGTATCTCTCCGGGCTGAGGTGAGGAAGGAAAAAAAGGAGTGGGGGCCGGGACAGGAGGGGTATCTCAGGCAGGGCAATGGAACGCTTCCAGAAGAGCGCCCGTGGCCAGGACCATCCTGGCTGACCTGCAGGCACCACGTTGGCCTGCGTGCTTTCGCTGGTGTGGCTCCACGGCCCTTCCTCTAGGCTTTCAAGCCCTTGTACATATTCAGGTGTTTCACCTGGGAAGGGTGGGAACAGTTCAGCAGCAGCTGGCCTGGGGCTCAGCTCACGTTTACTCACAGAGGCCTCGGCACGGTCCCCCAGCTTTGCAATAAGGACGCTCTTTGCGTGGGCGGGTGGGGCTGCTGGCTGTATGGGAGATGATTCCCTACCTCTGACCAATTTCAGAATTGTTTACCACTGGAGCAAGTGCCTTGGTAGTGTTTTCCTCTGTATAACTGTTAGGTTCAGTTTTTTTTTTTCTTTTTTGGTTCAAGTTAGATTTTATTCCTCTTTTATGTATTTATGGATATAAGCATGGAAATAATTCATTCTTATAAATACATCAGTGTGAATGGAAGAACATATTTTCTGTTTTATTTTTACATTTTATTTTAAAATATTTGAAATTTAATTTTATTTATTTTTTTTATACAGTAGGTTATTATTAGTTATCTATTTTATGCATAGCCATGTATACAGGTCAATCCCAATCTCCCAACTCATCCCACCACCACCACCCCATGGCTTCCCCCACTTTGTGTCCATACGTTTGTTCTCTACCTCTGTGTCTCTATTTCTGCCCTGCAAACCAGTTCATCTGTAGCATTTTTCTAGGTTCCACATATAGGCATTAATATACAATATTTGTTTTTCTCTTTCTGACTTACTTCACTCTGTATGACAGTCTCTAGATCCATCAACTTCTCTACAAATGACCCAGTTTCATTCCTTTTTATGGCTGAGTAATATTCCATTTTATATATGTACCACATCTTTATCCATTCGTCTGTCTGTGGGCATTTAGGTTGCTTCCATTACCTGGCTATTGTAAATAGTGCTGCAATGAACATTGTGGTGAATGTGTCTTTGTGATTTATGGTTTTCTCTGGGTATATGCCCAGAAGTGGGATTGCTGGATCCTATGGTAATTCTCTTTTTAGTTTTTTAAAGGAACCTCCATACTGTTCTCCATAGTGACTGTATCAATTTACATTCTCACCAATAGCGGAAGAGGGTTCCTTTTGTCCACACCCTCCCCAGAATTTGTTGTTTGTAGATTATCTGATGATGCCGATTCTAACAGGTGTGAGGTCTTACCTCATTGTAGTTTTGATTTGCATTTCTCTAATAATTAGTGATGTTGAGCAGCTTTTCATGTGCATCATGGCCATCTCTGTGTCTTCTTTGAAGAAACGTCTATTTAGATCTTCTGCCCATTTTTGTATTGGGTTGTTTGTTGTGTTAATATTAAGCTGCATGAGCTGTTCATATATATTGGAGATTAAACCTTTGTCCATTGATTCGTTTGTGAAAGTTTTCGCCCATTCTGAGGGTTGCCTTTTTCCATTCCCGTTTTTTTAACAAAGAAGGAATGAAATCAAAAGAAGCAGAACACTAATGTGCGTGAAATATGCCTCTTGAAACTGTCGTTTTGAAATATGGACGTCTTTTGAATTTTTTGGTCGATAAATGACCCCAGGATTGGTTTTCAGGGCAGGGGTCATTTACAGGCCTGTAATGATTTGGAATATCCACTGACCATTAGCGCTGGGATTAAAGCTGCTGTTGTGTGAAACGGCCACAAGGTGGCAGCAGTTCTCCCTTACCAAATCTTGTTACTAGGGCAGCAGAGCCTCAATGGAAGTCGCGTTCTAGATTGGAATGTAGAACGGAATGTACCAGGAGAAAGCCCCTCAAGTTTTTCTCACTAATTCTTGTTCGTGTTTTTAATTTAATTTTTTATTTTTTATTACAGCAAGTTTGAGTACAACGTTTAGCTTGTTGTAGGTGTGCAAGAGGTGGTTCTTTTACACATATACATATGTCTGTTCTTCCTGGGATCCTTTTCCCATGTTCGTTATGACAGAATGTTGAGTAGTCTTCTCTTGGTACTCCGTAGGTCTTTGGTGATTATATACGTCTACTGTGTTTGTATATGTCTGTTAACCCCAGTATCATAATGAATTCAATCCTCACACCTTTCCTTTGGTGAACCATAAGATTGTTTAATGAATCTGTGATTGCCCTTCTCTGTGGAAATATCTGCCCTGGTATCAATTTATAGGTAACACCTATAAGTGATATGATATGATATGTGTCTTTCACTTTCTGACTTACTCCAAGTCACGTGATTACCTCTAGACTCATCTACGGTGCTGCAAATGGCATTGTGTGCTTCTTTTCCTTGGCGAATATTCTGTCTTAGCGAGGTCCATTTTCTGCAATGTGATTCCCCGAGGGCTGAGGATTAGCTGACCTGGGCAGCCTGACCCTGCCGGCAAGCCCTCCCCAGGTGTGCCTGGTTTGAGGTCAATATAAACAGCACTCCAGGCAGCAATAGCCCCTGCAGCTGTGCCTGACTCCATATTCTCTGCCCCGTCAGCAGTCTCGGGGCTGTGCTGGTGGGAGGGTGTGAGGGTCCACGGCTTTGTGGGTGGCCCGGTGTGAGTGGGGCTCTGCTGGACTTTCTGCAGGAGTTGCCAGGCTGCCACCTGTAAAGAAGAGGATGTGTCACCCATAACTTCCACTGGAATATCTCTCCGGGCTGAGGTGAGGAAGGAAAAAAAGGAGTGGGGGCCGGGACAGGAGGGGTATCTCAGGCAGGGCAATGGAAAGCTTCCAGAAGAGCGCCCGTGGCCAGGACCATCCTGGCTGACCTGCAGGCACCAAGGTGGCCTGCGTGCTGTCGCTGGTGTGGCTCCACGGCCCTTCCTCTAGGCTTTCAAGCCCTTGTACATATTCAGGTGTTTCACCTGGGAAGGGTGGGAACAGTTCAGCAGCAGCTGGCCTGGGGCTCAGCTCACGTTTACTCACAGAGGCCTCGGCACGGTCCCCCAGCTTTGCAATAAGGACGGTCTTTGCGTGGGCGGGTGGGGCTTCTGGCTCTATGGGAGATGATTCCCCACCTCTGACCAATTTCAGAATTGTTTACCACTGGAGCAAGTGCCTTGGTAGTGTTTTCCTCTGTATAACTGTTAGGTTCAGTTTTATTTTTTCTTTTTTGCTTCAAGTTAGATTTTATTCCTCTTTTATGTATTTATGGATATAAGCATGGAAATAATTCATTCTTATAAATACATCAGTGTGAATGGAAGAACATATTTTCTGTTTTATTTTTACATTTTATTTTAAAATTTTTGAAATTTAATTTTATTTATTTTTTTTATACAGTAGGTTATTATTAGTTATCTATTTTATGCATAGACATGTATACAGGTCAATCCCAATCTCCCAACTCATCCCACCACCACCACCCCATGGCTTCCCCCACTTTGTGTCCATACGTTTGTTCTCTACCTCTGTGTCTCTATTTCTGCCCTGCAAACCAGTTCATCTGTAGCATTTTTCTAGGTTCCACATATAGGCATTAATATACAATATTTGTTTTTCTCTTTCTGACTTACTTCACTCTGTATGACAGTCTCTAGATCCATCAACTTCTCTACAAATGACCCAGTTTCATTCCTTTTTATGGCTGAGTAATATTCCATTTTATATATGTACCACATCTTTATCCATTCGTCTGTCTGTGGGCATTTAGGTTGCTTCAATTACCTGGCTATTGTAAATAGTGCTGCAATGAACATTGTGGTGAATGTGTCTCTGTGATTTATGGTTTTCTCTGGGTATATGCCCAGAAGTGGGATTGCTGGATCCTATGGTAATTCTCTTTTTAGTTTTTTAAAGGAACCTCCATACTGTTCTCCATAGTGACTGTATCAATTTACATTCCCACCAATAGCGGAAGAGGGTTCCTTTTGTCCACACCCTCCCCAGAATTTGTTGTTTGTAGATTATCTGATGATGCCGATTCTAACAGGTGTGAGGTCTTACCTCATTGTAGTTTTGACTTGCATTTCTCTAATAATTAGTGATGTTGAGCAGCTTTTCATGTGCGTCTTGGCCATCTCTGTGTCTTCTTTGAAGAAACGTCTATTTAGATCTTCTGCCCATTTTTGTATTGGGTTGTTTGTTGTATTAATATTAAGCTGCATGAGCTGTTCATATATATTGGAGATTAAACCTTTGTCCATTGATTCGTTTGTGAAAGTTTTCGCCCATTCTGAGGGTTGCCTTTTTCCATTCCCGTTTTTTTAACAAAGAAGGAATGAAATCAAAAGAAGCAGAACACTAATGTGCGTGAAATATGCCTCTTGAAACTGTCGTTTTGAAATATGGACGTCTTTTGAATTTTTTGGTCGATAAATGACCCCAGGATTGGTTTTCAGGGCAGGGGTCATTTACAGGCCTGTAATGATTTGGAATATCCACTGACTATTAGCGCTGGGATTAAAGCTGCTGTTGTGTGAAACGGCCACAAGGTGGCAGCAGTTCTCCCTTACCAAATCTGGTTACTAGGGCAGCAGAGCCTCAATGGAAGTCGCGTTCTAGATTGGAATGTAGAACGGAATGTACCAGGAGAAAGCCCCTCAAGTTTTTCTCACTAATTCTTGTTCGTGTTTTTAATTTAATTTTTTATTTTTTATTACAGCAACTTTGAGTACAACGTTTAGCTTGTTGTAGGTGTGCAAGAGGTGGTTCTTTTACACATATACATATGTCTGTTCTTCCTGGGATCCTTTTCCCATGTTCGTTATGACAGAATGTTGAGTAGTCTTCTCTTGGTACTCCGTAGGTCTTTGGTGATTATATACGTCTACTGTGTTTGTATATGTCTGTTAACCCCAATATCATAATGAATTCAATCCACACACCTTTCCTTTGGTGAACCATAAGTTTGTTTAATGAATCTGTGATTGCCCTTCTCCGTGGAAATATCTGCCCTGGTATCAATTTATAGGTAACACCTATAAGTGATATGATATGATATGTGTCTTTCACTTTCTGACTTACTCCAAGTCACGTGATTACCTCTAGACTCATCTACGGTGCTGCAAATGGCATTGTGTGCTTCTTTTCCTTGGCGAATATTCTGTCTTAGCGAGGTCCATTTTCTGCAATGTGATTCCCCGAGGGCTGAGGATTAGCTGACCTGGGCAGCCTGACCCTGCCGGCAAGCCCTCCCCAGGTGTGCCTGGGTTGAGGTCAATATAAACAGCACTCCAGGCAGCAATAGCCCCTGCAGCTGTGCCTGACTCCATATTCTCTGCCCCGTCAGCAGTCTCGGGGCTGTGCTGGTGGGAGGGTGTGAGGGTCCACGGCTTTGTGGGTGGCCCGGTGTGAGTGGGGCTCTGCTGGACTTTCTGCAGGAGTTGCCAGGCTGCCACCTGTAAAGAAGAGGATGTGTCACCCATAACTTCCACTGGAATATCTCTCCGGGCTGAGGTGAGGAAGGAAAAAAAGGAGTGGGGGCCGAGACAGGAGGGGTATCTCAGGCAGGGCAATGGAAAGCTTCCAGAAGAGCGCCCGTGGCCAGGACCATCCTGGCTGACCTGCAGGCACCAAGGTGGCCTGCGTGCTGTCGCTGGTGTGGCTCCACGGCCCTTCCTCTAGGCTTTCAAGCCCTTGTACATATTCAGGTGTTTCACCTGGGAAGGGTGGGAACAGTTCAGCAGCAGCTGGCCTGGGGCTCAGCTCACGTTTACTCACAGAGGCCTCGGCACGGTCCCCCAGCTTTGCAATAAGGACGCTCCTTGCGTGGGCGGGCGGGGCTGCTGGCTCTATGGGAGATGATTCCCCACCTCTGACCAATTTCAGAATTGTTTACCACTGGAGCAAGTGCCTTGGTAGTGTTTTCCTCTGTATAACTGTTAGGTTCAGTTTTATTTTTTGTTTTTTGCTTCAAGTTAGATTTTATTCCTCTTTTATGTATTTATGGATATAAGCATGGAAATAATTCATTCTTATAAATACATCAGTGTGAATGGAAGAACATTTTTTCTGTTTTATTTTTACATTTTATTTTTAAAATTTTTGAAATTTAATTTTATTTATTTTTTTTATACAGTAGGTTATTATTAGTTATCTATTTTATGCATAGACATGTATACAGGTCAATCCCAATCTCCCAACTCATCCCACCACCACCACCCCATGGCTTCCCCCACTTTGTGTCCATACGTTTGTTCTCTACCTCTGTGTCTCTATTTCTGCCCTGCAAACCAGTTCATCTGTAGCATTTTTCTAGGTTCCACATATAGGCATTAATATACAATATTTGTTTTTCTCTTTCTGACTTACTTCACTCTGTATGACAGTCTCTAGATCCATCAACTTCTCTACAAATGACCCAGTTTCATTCCTTTTTATGGCTGAGTAATATTCCATTTTATATATGTACCACATCTTTATCCATTCGTCTGTCTGTGGGCATTTAGGTTGCTTCCATTACCTGGCTATTGTAAATAGTGCTGCAATGAACATTGTGGTGAATGTGTCTCTGTGATTTATGGTTTTCTCTGGGTATATGCCCAGAAGTGGGATTGCTGGATCCTATGGTAATTCTCTTTTTAGTTTTTTAAAGGAACCTCCATACTGTTCTCCATAGTGACTGTATCAATTTACATTCCCACCAATAGCGGAAGAGGGTTCCTTTTGTCCACACCCTCCCCAGAATTTGTTGTTTGTAGATTATCTGATGATGCCGATTCTAACAGGTGTGAGGTCTTACCGCATTGTAGTTTTGATTTGCATTTCTCTAATAATTAGTGATGTTGAGCAGCTTTTCATGTGCGTCTTGGCCATCTCTGTGTCTTCTTTGAAGAAACGTCTATTTAGATCTTCTGCCCATTTTTGTATTGGGTTGTTTGTTGTATTAATATTAAGCTGCATGAGCTGTTCATATATATTGGAGATTAAACCTTTGTCCATTGATTCGTTTGTGAAAGTTTTCGCCCATTCTGAGGGTTGCCTTTTTCCATTCCCGTTTTTTTAACAAAGAAGGAATGAAATCAAAAGAAGCAGAACACTAATGTGCGTGAAATATGCCTCTTGAAACTGTCGTTTTGAAATATGGACGTCTTTTGAATTTTTTGGTCGATAAATGACCCCAGGATTGGTTTTCAGGGCAGGGGTCATTTACAGGCCTGTAATGATTTGGAATATCCACTGACCATTAGCGCTGGGATTAAAGCTGCTGTTGTGTGAAACGGCCACAAGGTGGCAGCAGTTCTCCCTTACCAAATCTGGTTACTAGGGCAGCAGAGCCTCAATGGAAGTCGCGTTCTAGATTGGAATGTAGAACGGAATGTACCAGGAGAAAGCCCCTCAAGTTTTTCTCGCTAATTCTTGTTCGTGTTTTTAATTTAATTTTTTATTTTTTATTACAGCAACTTTGAGTACAACGTTTAGCTTGTTGTAGGTGTGCAAGAGGTTGCTCTTTTACACATATACATATGTCTGTTCTTCCTGGGATCCTTTTCCCATGTACGTTATGACAGAATGTTGAGTAGTCTTCTCTTGGTACTCCGTAGGTCTTTGGTGATTATATACGTCTACTGTGTTTGTATATGTCTGTTAACCCCAATATCATAATGAATTCAATCCTCACACCTTTCCTTTGGTGAACCATAAGTTTGTTTAATGAATCTGTGATTGCCCTTCTCCGTGGAAATATCTGCCCTGGTATCAATTTATAGGTAACACCTATAAGTGATATGATATGATATGTGTCTTTCACTTTCTGACTTACTCCAAGTCACGTGATTACCTCTAGACTCATCTACGGTGCTGCAAATGGCATTGTGTGCTTCTTTTCCTTGGCGAATATTCTGTCTTAGCGAGGTCCATTTTCTGCAATGTGATTCCCCGAGGGCTGAGGATTAGCTGACCTGGGCAGCCTGACCCTGCCGGCAAGCCCTCCCCAGGTGTGCCTGGGTTGAGGTCAATATAAACAGCACTCCAGGCAGCAATAGCCCCTGCAGCTGTGCCTGACTCCATATTCTCTGCCCCGTCAGCAGTCTCGGGGCTGTGCTGGTGGGAGGGTGTGAGGGTCCACGGCTTTGTGGGTGGCCCGGTGTGAGTGGGGCTCTGCTGGATTTTCTGCAGGAGTTGCCAGGCTGCCACCTGTAAAGAAGAGGATGTGTCTCCCATAACTTCCACTGGAATATCTCTCCGGGCTGAGGTGAGGAAGGAAAAAAAGGAGTGGGGGCCGAGACAGGAGGGGTATCTCAGGCAGGGCAATGGAAAGCTTCCAGAAGAGCGCCCGTGGCCAGGACCATCCTGGCTGACCTGCAGGCACCAAGGTGGCCTGCGTGCTGTCGCTGGTGTGGCTCCACGGCCCTTCCTCTAGGCTTTCAAGCCCTTGTACATATTCAGGTGTTTCACCTGGGAAGGGTGGGAACAGTTCAGCAGCAGCTGGCCTGGGGCTCAGCTCACGTTTACTCACAGAGGCCTCGGCACGGTCCCCCAGCTTTGCAATAAGGACGCTCCTTGCGTGGGCGGGCGGGGCTGCTGGCTCTATGGGAGATGATTCCCCACCTCTGACCAATTTCAGAATTGTTTACCACTGGAGCAAGTGCCTTGGTAGTGTTTTCCTCTGTATAACTGTTAGGTTCAGTTTTATTTTTTGTTTTTTGCTTCAAGTTAGATTTTATTCCTCTTTTATGTATTTATGGATATAAGCATGGAAATAATTCATTCTTATAAATACATCAGTGTGAATGGAAGAACATTTTTTCTGTTTTATTTTTACATTTTATTTTTAAAATTTTTGAAATTTAATTTTATTTATTTTTTTTATACAGTAGGTTATTATTAGTTATCTATTTTATGCATAGACATGTATACAGGTCAATCCCAATCTCCCAACTCATCCCACCACCACCACCCCATGGCTTCCCCCACTTTGTGTCCATACGTTTGTTCTCTACCTCTGTGTCTCTATTTCTGCCCTGCAAACCAGTTCATCTGTAGCATTTTTCTAGGTTCCACATATAGGCATTAATATACAATATTTGTTTTTCTCTTTCTGACTTACTTCACTCTGTATGACAGTCTCTAGATCCATCAACTTCTCTACAAATGACCCAGTTTCATTCCTTTTTATGGCTGAGTAATATTCCATTTTATATATGTACCACATCTTTATCCATTCGTCTGTCTGTGGGCATTTAGGTTGCTTCCATTACCTGGCTATTGTAAATAGTGCTGCAATGAACATTGTGGTGAATGTGTCTCTGTGATTTATGGTTTTCTCTGGGTATATGCCCAGAAGTGGGATTGCTGGATCCTATGGTAATTCTCTTTTTAGTTTTTTAAAGGAACCTCCATACTGTTCTCCATAGTGACTGTATCAATTTACATTCCCACCAATAGCGGAAGAGGGTTCCTTTTGTCCACACCCTCCCCAGAATTTGTTGTTTGTAGATTATCTGATGATGCCGATTCTAACAGGTGTGAGGTCTTACCGCATTGTAGTTTTGATTTGCATTTCTCTAATAATTAGTGATGTTGAGCAGCTTTTCATGTGCGTCTTGGCCATCTCTGTGTCTTCTTTGAAGAAACGTCTATTTAGATCTTCTGCCCATTTTTGTATTGGGTTGTTTGTTGTATTAATATTAAGCTGCATGAGCTGTTCATATATATTGGAGATTAAACCTTTGTCCATTGATTCGTTTGTGAAAGTTTTCGCCCATTCTGAGGGTTGCCTTTTTCCATTCCCGTTTTTTTAACAAAGAAGGAATGAAATCAAAAGAAGCAGAACACTAATGTGCGTGAAATATGCCTCTTGAAACTGTCGTTTTGAAATATGGACGTCTTTTGAATTTTTTGGTCGATAAATGACCCCAGGATTGGTTTTCAGGGCAGGGGTCATTTACAGGCCTGTAATGATTTGGAATATCCACTGACCATTAGCGCTGGGATTAAAGCTGCTGTTGTGTGAAACGGCCACAAGGTGGCAGCAGTTCTCCCTTACCAAATCTGGTTACTAGGGCAGCAGAGCCTCAATGGAAGTCGCGTTCTAGATTGGAATGTAGAACGGAATGTACCAGGAGAAAGCCCCTCAAGTTTTTCTCGCTAATTCTTGTTCGTGTTTTTAATTTAATTTTTTATTTTTTATTACAGCAACTTTGAGTACAACGTTTAGCTTGTTGTAGGTGTGCAAGAGGTTGCTCTTTTACACATATACATATGTCTGTTCTTCCTGGGATCCTTTTCCCATGTACGTTATGACAGAATGTTGAGTAGTCTTCTCTTGGTACTCCGTAGGTCTTTGGTGATTATATACGTCTACTGTGTTTGTATATGTCTGTTAACCCCAATATCATAATGAATTCAATCCTCACACCTTTCCTTTGGTGAACCATAAGTTTGTTTAATGAATCTGTGATTGCCCTTCTCCGTGGAAATATCTGCCCTGGTATCATTTTATAGGTAACACCTATAAGTGATATGATATGATATGTGTCTTTCACTTTCTGACTTACTCCAAGTCACGTGATTACCTCTAGACTCATCTACGGTGCTGCAAATGGCATTGTGTGCTTCTTTTCGTTGGCGAATATTCTGTCTTAGCGAGGTCCATTTTCTGCAATGTGATTCCCCGAGGGCTGAGGATTAGCTGACCTGGGCAGCCTGACCCTGCCGGCAAGCCCTCCCCAGGTGTGCCTGGGTTGAGGTCAATATAAACAGCACTCCAGGCAGCAATAGCCCCTGCAGCTGTGCCTGACTCCATATTCTCTGCCCCGTCAGCAGTCTCGGGGCTGTGCTGGTGGGAGGGTGTGAGGGTCCACGGCTTTGTGGGTGGCCCGGTGTGAGTGGGGCTCTGCTGGACTTTCTGCAGGAGTTGCCAGGCTGCCACCTGTAAAGAAGAGGATGTGTCTCCCATAACTTCCACTGGAATATCTCTCCGGGCTGAGGTGAGGAAGGAAAAAAAGGAGTGGGGGCCGAGACAGGAGGGGTATCTCAGGCAGGGCAATGGAAAGCTTCCAGAAGAGCGCCCGTGGCCAGGACCATCCTGGCTGACCTGCAGGCACCAAGGTGGCCTGCGTGCTGTCGCTGGTGTGGCTCCACGGCCCTTCCTCTAGGCTTTCAAGCCCTTGTACATATTCAGGTGTTTCACCTGGGAAGGGTGGGAACAGTTCAGCAGCAGCTGGCCTGGGGCTCCGCTCACGTTTACTCACAGAGGCCTCGGCACGGTCCCCCAGCTTTGCAATAAGGACGCTCCTTGCGTGGGCGGGCGGGGCTGCTGGCTCTATGGGAGATGATTCCCCACCTCTGACCAATTTCAGAATTGTTTACCACTGGAGCAAGTGCCTTGGTAGTGTTTTCCTCTGTATAACTGTTAGGTTCAGTTTTATTTTTTGTTTTTTGCTTCAAGTTAGATTTTATTCCTCTTTTATGTATTTATGGATATAAGCATGGAAATAATTCATTCTTATAAATACATCAGTGTGAATGGAAGAACATTTTTTCTGTTTTATTTTTACATTTTATTTTTAAAATTTTTGAAATTTAATTTTATTTATTTTTTTTATACAGTAGGTTATTATTAGTTATCTATTTTATGCATAGACATGTATACAGGTCAATCCCAATCTCCCAACTCATCCCACCACCACCACCCCATGGCTTCCCCCACTTTGTGTCCATACGTTTGTTCTCTACCTCTGTGTCTCTATTTCTGCCCTGCAAACCAGTTCATCTGTAGCATTTTTCTAGGTTCCACATATAGGCATTAATATACAATATTTGTTTTTCTCTTTCTGACTTACTTCACTCTGTATGACAGTCTCTAGATCCATCAACTTCTCTACAAATGACCCAGTTTCATTCCTTTTTATGGCTGAGTAATATTCCATTTTATATATGTACCACATCTTTATCCATTCGTCTGTCTGTGGGCATTTAGGTTGCTTCCATTACCTGGCTATTGTAAATAGTGCTGCAATGAACATTGTGGTGAATGTGTCTCTGTGATTTATGGTTTTCTCTGGGTATATGCCCAGAAGTGGGATTGCTGGATCCTATGGTAATTCTCTTTTTAGTTTTTTAAAGGAACCTCCATACTGTTCTCCATAGTGACTGTATCAATTTACATTCCCACCAATAGCGGAAGAGGGTTCCTTTTGTCCACACCCTCCCCAGAATTTGTTGTTTGTAGATTATCTGATGATGCCGATTCTAACAGGTGTGAGGTCTTACCGCATTGTAGTTTTGATTTGCATTTCTCTAATAATTAGTGATGTTGAGCAGCTTTTCATGTGCGTCTTGGCCATCTCTGTGTCTTCTTTGAAGAAACGTCTATTTAGATCTTCTGCCCATTTTTGTATTGGGTTGTTTGTTGTATTAATATTAAGCTGCATGAGCTGTTCATATATATTGGAGATTAAACCTTTGTCCATTGATTCGTTTGTGAAAGTTTTCGCCCATTCTGAGGGTTGCCTTTTTCCATTCCCGTTTTTTTAACAAAGAAGGAATGAAATCAAAAGAAGCAGAACACTAATGTGCGTGAAATATGCCTCTTGAAACTGTCGTTTTGAAATATGGACGTCTTTTGAATTTTTTGGTCGATAAATGACCCCAGGATTGGTTTTCAGGGCAGGGGTCATTTACAGGCCTGTAATGATTTGGAATATCCACTGACCATTAGCGCTGGGATTAAAGCTGCTGTTGTGTGAAACGGCCACAAGGTGGCAGCAGTTCTCCCTTACCAAATCTGGTTACTAGGGCAGCAGAGCCTCAATGGAAGTCGCGTTCTAGATTGGAATGTAGAACGGAATGTACCAGGAGAAAGCCCCTCAAGTTTTTCTCGCTAATTCTTGTTCGTGTTTTTAATTTAATTTTTTATTTTTTATTACAGCAACTTTGAGTACAACGTTTAGCTTGTTGTAGGTGTGCAAGAGGTTGCTCTTTTACACATATACATATGTCTGTTCTTCCTGGGATCCTTTTCCCATGTACGTTATGACAGAATGTTGAGTAGTCTTCTCTTGGTACTCCGTAGGTCTTTGGTGATTATATACGTCTACTGTGTTTGTATATGTCTGTTAACCCCAATATCATAATTTATTCAATCCTCACACCTTTCCTTTGGTGAACCATAAGTTTGTTTAATGAATCTGTGATTGCCCTTCTCCGTGGAAATATCTGCCCTGGTATCATTTTATAGGTAACACCTATAAGTGATATGATATGATATGTGTCTTTCACTTTCTGACTTACTCCAAGTCACGTGATTACCTCTAGACTCATCTACGGTGCTGCAAATGGCATTGTGTGCTTCTTTTCGTTGGCGAATATTCTGTCTTAGCGAGGTCCATTTTCTGCAATGTGATTCCCCGAGGGCTGAGGATTAGCTGACCTGGGCAGCCTGACCCTGCCGGCAAGCCCTCCCCAGGAGTGCCTGGGTTGAGGTCAATATAAACAGCACTCCAGGCAGCAATAGCCCCTGCAGCTGTGCCTGACTCCATATTCTCTGCCCCGTCAGCAGTCTCGGGGCTGTGCTGGTGGGAGCGTGTGAGGGTCCACGGCTTTGTGGGTGGCCCGGTGTGAGTGGGGCTCTGCTGGATTTTCTGCAGGAGTTGCCAGGCTGCCACCTGTAAAGAAGAGGATGTGTCACCCATAACTTCCACTGGAATATCTCTCCGGGCTGAGGTGAGGAAGGAAAAAAAGGAGTGGGGGCCGGGACAGGAGGGGTATCTCAGGCAGGGCAATGGAAAGCTTCCAGAAGAGCGCCCGTGGCCAGGACCATCCTGGCTGACCTGCAGGCACCAAGGTGGCCTGCGTGCTGTCGCTGGTGTGGCTCCACGGCCCTTCCTCTAGGCTTTCAAGCCCTTGTACATATTCAGGTGTTTCACCTGGGAAGGGTGGGAACAGTTCAGCAGCAGCTGGCCTGGGGCTCAGCTCACGTTTACTCACAGAGGCCTCGGCACGGGCCCCCAGCTTTGCAATAAGGACGCTCCTTGCGTGGGCGGGCGGGGCTGCTGGCTCTATGGGAGATGATTCCCCACCTCTGACCAATTTCAGAATTGTTTACCACTGGAGCAAGTGCCTTGGTAGTGTTTTCCTCTGTATAACTGTTAGGTTCAGTTTTATTTTTTCTTTTTTGGTTCAAGTTAGATTTTATTCCTCTTTTATGTATTTATGGATATAAGCATGGAAATAATTCATTCTTATAAATACATCAGTGTGAATGGAAGAACATTTTTTCTGTTTTATTTTTACATTTTATTTTTAAAATTTTTGAAATTTAATTTTATTTATTTTTTTTATACAGTAGGTTATTATTAGTTATCTATTTTATGCATAGACATGTATACAGGTCAATCCCAATCTCCCAACTCATCCCACCACCACCACCCCATGGCCTCCCCCACTTTGTGTCCATACGTTTGTTCTCTACCTCTGTGTCTCTATTTCTGCCCTGCAAACCAGTTCATCTGTAGCATTTTTCTAGGTTCCACATATAGGCATTAATATACAATATTTGTTTTTCTCTTTCTGACTTACTTCACTCTGTATGACAGTCTCTAGATCCATCAACTTCTCTACAAATGACCCAGTTTCATTCCTTTTTATGGCTGAGTAATATTCCATTTTATATATGTACCACATCTTTATCCATTCGTCTGTCTATGGGCATTTAGGTTGCTTCCATTACCTGGCTATTGTAAATAGTGCTGCAATGAACATTGTGGTGAATGTGTCTCTGTGATTTATGGTTTTCTCTGGGTATATGCCCAGAAGTGGGATTGCTGGATCCTATGGTAATTCTCTTTTTAGTTTTTTAAAGGAACCTCCATACTGTTCTCCATAGTGACTGTATCAATTTACATTCCCACCAATAGCGGAAGAGGGTTCCTTTTGTCCACACCCTCCCCAGAATTTGTTGTTTGTAGATTATCTGATGATGCCGATTCTAACAGGTGTGAGGTCTTACCTCATTGTAGTTTTGATTTGCATTTCTCTAATAATTAGTGATGTTGAGCAGCTTTTCATGTGCGTCTTGGCCATCTCTGTGTCTTCTTTGAAGAAACGTCTATTTAGATCTTCTGCCCATTTTTGTATTGGGTTGTTTGTTGTATTAATATTAAGCTGCATGAGCTGTTCATATATATTGGAGATTAAACCTTTGTCCATTGATTCGTTTGTGAAAGTTTTCGCCCATTCTGAGGGTTGCCTTTTTCCATTCCCGTTTTTTTAACAAAGAAGGAATGAAATCAAAAGAAGCAGAACACTAATGTGCGTGAAATATGCCTCTTGAAACTGTCGTTTTGAAATATGGACGTCTTTTGAATTTTTTGGTCGATAAATGACCCCAGGATTGGTTTTCAGGGCAGGGGTCATTTACAGGCCTGTAATGATTTGGAATATCCACTGACCATTAGCGCTGGGATTAAAGCTGCTGTTGTGTGAAACGGCCACAAGGTGGCAGCAGTTCTCCCTTACCAAATCTGGTTACTAGGGCAGCAGAGCCTCAATGGAAGTCGCGTTCTAGATTGGAATGTAGAACGGAATGTACCAGGAGAAAGCCCCTCAAGTTTTTCTCACTAATTCTTGTTCGTGTTTTTAATTTAATTTTTTATTTTTTATTACAGCAAGTTTGAGTACAACGTTTAGCTTGTTGTAGGTGTGCAAGAGGTGGTTCTTTTACACATATACATATGTCTGTTCTTCCTGGGATCCTTTTCCCATGTTCGTCATGACAGAATGTTGAGTAGTCTTCTCTTGGTACTCCGTAGGTCTTTGGTGATTATATATGTCTACTGTGTTTGTATATGTCTGTTAACCCCAATATCATAATGAATTCAATCCTCACAACTTTCCTTTGGTGAACCATAAGTTTGTTTAATGAATCTGTGATTGCCCTTCTCCGTGGAAATATCTGCCCTGGTATCAATTTATAGGTAACACCTATAAGTGATATGATATGATATGTGTCTTTCACTTTCTGACTTACTCCAAGTCACGTGATTACCTCTAGACTCATCTACGGTGCTGCAAATGGCTTTGTGTGCTGCTTTTCGTTGGCGAATATTCTGTCTTAGTGAGGTCCATTTTCTGCAATGTGATTCCCCGAGGGCTGAGGATTAGCTGACCTGGGCAGCCTGACCCTGCCGGCAAGCCCTCCCCAGGTGTGCCTGGGTTGAGGTCAATATAAACAGCACTCCAGGCAGCAATAGCCCCTGCAGCTGTGCCTGACTCCATATTCTCTGCCCCGTCAGCAGTCTCGGGGCTGTGCTGGTGGGAGGGTGTGAGGGTCCACGGTTTTGTGGGTGGCCCGGTGTGAGTGGGGCTCTGCTGGACTTTCTGCAGGAGTTGCCAGGCTGCCACCTGTAAAGAAGAGGATGTGTCACCCATAACTTCCACTGGAATATCTCTCCGGGCTGAGGTGAGGAAGGAAAAAAAGGAGTGGGGGCCGGGACAGGAGGGGTATCTCAGGCAGGGCAATGGAAAGCTTCCAGAAGAGCGCCCGTGGCCAGGACCATCCTGGCTGACCTGCAGGCACCAAGGTGGCCTGCGTGCTGTCGCTGGTGTGGCTCCACGGCCCTTCCTCTAGGCTTTCAAGCCCTTGTACATATTCAGGTGTTTCACCTGGGAAGGGTGGGAACAGTTCACCAGCAGCTGGCCTGGGGCTCAGCTCACGTTTACTCACAGAGGCCTGGGCACGGTCCCCCAGCTTTGCAATAAGGACGCTCCTTGCGTGGTCGGGCGGGGCTGCTGGCTCTATGGGAGATGATTCCCCACCTCTGTCCAATTTCAGAATTGTTTACCACTAGAGCAAGTGCCTTGGTAGTGTTTTCCTCTCTATAACTGTTAGGTTCAGTTTTATTTTTTCTTTTTTGGTTCAAGTTAGATTTTATTCCTCTTTTATGTATTTATGGATATAAGCATGGAATAATTCATTCTTATAAATACATCAGTGTGAATAGAAGAACATGTTTTCTGTTTTATTTTTACATTTTATTTTTTATATTTTTGAAATTTAATTTTATTTATTTTTTTATACAGTAGATTATTATTAGTTATCTATTTTATGCATAGACATGTATACAGGTCAATCCCAATCTCCCAACTCATCCCACCACCACCACCGCATGGCTTCCCCCACTTTGTGTCCATACGTTTGTTCTCTACCTCTGTGTCTCTATTTCTGCCCTGCAAACCAGTTCATCTGTAGCATTTTTCTAGGTTCCACATATAGGCATTAATATACAATATTTGTTTTTCTCTTTCTGACTTACTTCACTCTGTATGACAGTCTCTAGATCCATCAACTTCTCTACAAATGACCCAGTTTCATTCCTTTTTATGGCTGAGTAATATTCCATTTTATATATGTACCACATCTTTATCCATTCGTCTGTCTGTGGGCATTTAGGTTGCTTCCATTACCTGGCTATTGTAAATAGTGCTGCAATGAACATTGTGGTGAATGTGTCTTTGTGATTTTTGGTTTTCTGTGGGTATATGCCCAGAAGTGGGATTGCTGGACCCTATGGTAATTCTCTTTTTAGTTTTTTAAAGGAACCTCCATACTGTTCTCCATAGTGACTGTATCAATTTACATTCCCACCAATAGCGGAAGAGGGTTCCTTTTGTCCACACCCTCCCCAGAATTTGTTGTTTGTGGATTATCTGATGATGCCGATTCTAACAGGTGTGATGTCTTACCTCATTGTAGTTTTGATTTGCATTTCACTAATAATTAGTGATGTTGAGCAGCTTTTCATGTGCGTCTTGGCCATCTCTGTGTCTTCTTTGAAGAAACGTCTATTTAGATCTTCTGCCCATTTTTGTATTGGGTTGTTTGTTGTATTAATATTAAGCTGCATGAGCTGTTCATATATATTGGAGATTAAACCTTTGTCCATTGATTCGTTTGTGAAAGTTTTCGCCCATTCTGAGGGTTGCCTTT
The DNA here is from genome assembly GCF_964165515.1 of Mesoplodon bidens. NCBI lineage: Eukaryota > Metazoa > Chordata > Mammalia > Artiodactyla > Ziphiidae > Mesoplodon > Mesoplodon bidens. The sequence continues at coordinate 385,111 of NW_027672509.1, forward strand.
TTCCATTCCCGTTTTTTTAACAAAGAAGGAATGAAATCAAAAGAAGCAGAACACTAATGTGCGTGAAATATGCCTCTTGAAACTGTCGTTTTGAAATATGGACGTCTTTTGAATTTTTTGGTCGATAAATGACCCCAGGATTGGTTTTCAGGGCAGGGGTCATTTACAGGCCTGTAATGATTTGGAATATCCACTGACCATTAGCGCTGGGATTAAAGCTGCTGTTGTGTGAAACGGCCACAAGGTGGCAGCAGTTCTCCCTTACCAAATCTGGTTACTAGGGCAGCAGAGCCTCAATGGAAGTCGCGTTCTAGATTGGAATGTAGAACGGAATGTACCAGGAGAAAGCCCCTCAAGTTTGTCTCACTACTTCTTGTTCGTGTTTTTAATTTAATTTTTTATTTTTTATTACAGCAAGTTTGAGTACAACGTTTAGCTTGTTGAAGGTGTGCAAGAGGTGGTTCTTTAACACATATACATATGTCTGTTCTTCCTGGGATCCTTTTCCCATGTACGTTATGACAGAATGTTGAGTAGTCTTCTCTTGGTACTCCATAGGTCTTTGGTGATTATATATGTCTACTCTGTTTGTATATGTCTGTTAACCCCAATATCGTAATGAATTCAATCCTCACACCTTTCCTTTGGTGAACCATAAGTTTGTTTAATGAATCTGTGATTGCCCTTCTCCGTGGAAATATCTGCCCTGGTATCAATTTATAGGTAACACCTATAAGTGATATGATATGATATGTGTCTTTCACTTTCTGACTTACTCCAAGTCACGTGATTACCTCTAGACTCATCTACGGTGCTGCAAATGGCATTGTGTGCTTCTTTTCCTTGGCGAATATTCTGTCTTAGCGAGGTCCATTTTCTGCAATGTGATTCCCTGAGGGCTGAGGATTAGCTGACCTGGGCAGCCTGACCCTGCCGGCAAGCCCTCCCCAGGGGTGTCTGGGTTGAGGTCAATATAAACAGCACTCCAGGCAGCAATAGCCCCTGCAGCTGTGCCTGACTCCATATTCTCTGCCCCGTCAGCAGTCTCGGGGCTGTGCTGGTGGGAGGGTGTGAGGGTCCACGGCTTTGTGGGTGGCGCGGTGTGAGTGGGGCTCTGCTGGACTTTCTGCAGGAGTTGCCAGGCTGCCACCTGGAAAGAAGAGGATGTGTCACCCATAACTTCCACTGGAATATCTCTCCGGGCTGAGGTGAGGAAGGAAAAAAAAGTAGTGGGGGCCGGGACAGGAGGGGTATCTCAGGCAGGGCAATGGAAATCTTCCAGAAGAGTGCCCGTGGCCAGGACCATCCTGGCTGACCTGCAGGCACCAAGGTGGCCTGTGTGCTGTCGCTGGTGTGGCTCCACGGCCCTTCCTCTAGGCTTTCAAGCCCTTGTACATATTCAGGTGTTTCACGTGGGAAGGGTGGGAACAGTTCAGCAGCAGCTGGCCTGGGTCTCAACTCACGTTTACTCACAGAGGCCTCGGCACGGTCCCCCAGCTTTGCAATAAGGACGCTCCTTGCGTGGGCGGGCGGGGCTGCTGGCTCTATGGGAGATGATTCCCCACCTCTGACCAATTTCAGAATTGTTTACCACTGGAGCAAGTGCCTTGGTAGTGTTTTCCTCTGTATAACTGTTAGGTTCAGTTTTTTTTTTCTTTTTTGGTTCAAGTTAGATTTTATTCCTCTTTTATGTATTTATGGATATAAGCATGGAAATAATTCATTCTTATAAATACATCAGTGTGAATGGAAGAACATTTTTTCTGTTTTATTTTTACATTTTATTTTTAAAATTTTTGAAATTTAATTTTATTTATTTTTTTATACAGTAGGTTATTATTAGTTATCTATTTTATGCATAGACATGTATACAGGTCAATCCCAATCTCCCAACTCATCCCACCACCGCCACCCCATGGCTTCCCCCACTTTGTGTCCATACGTTTGTTCTCTACCTCTGTGTCTCTATTTCTGCCCTGCAAACCAGTTCATCTGTCCCATTTTTCTAGGTTCCACATATAGGCATTAATATACAATATTTGTTTTTCTCTTTCTGACTTACTTCACTCTGTATGACAGTCTCTAGATCCATCAACTTCTCTACAAATGACCCAGTTTCATTCCTTTTTATGGCTGAGTAATATTCCATTTTATATATGTACCACATCTTTATCCATTCGTCTGTCTGTGGCCATTTAGGTTGCTTCCATTACCTGGCTATTGTAAATAGTGCTGCAATGAACATTGTGGTGAATGTGTCTCTGTGATTTATGGTTTTCTCTGGGTATATGCCCAGAAGTGGGATTGCTGGATCCTATGGTAATTCTCTTTTTAGTTTTTTAAAGGAACCTCCATACTGTTCTCCATAGTGACTGTATCAATTTACATTCCCACCAATAGCGGAAGAGGGTTCCTTTTGTCCACACCCTCCCCAGAATTTGTTGTTTGTAGATTATCTGATGATGCCGATTCTAACAGGTGTGAGGTCTTACCTCATTGTAGTTTTGATTTGCATTTCTCTAATAATTAGTGATGTTGAGCAGCTTTTCATGTGCGTCTTGGCCATCTCTGTGTCTTCTTTGAAGAAACGTCTATTTAGATCTTCTGCCCATTTTTGTATTGGGTTGTTTGTTGTATTAATATTAAGCTGCATGAGCTGTTCATATATATTGGAGATTAAACCTTTGTCCATTGATTCGTTTGTGAAAGTTTTCGCCCATTCTGAGGGTTGCCTTTTTCCATTCCCGTTTTTTTAACAAAGAAGGAATGAAATCAAAAGAAGCAGAACACTAATGTGCGTGAAATATGCCTCTTGAAACTGTCGTTTTGAAATATGGACGTCTTTTGAATTTTTTGGTCGATAAATGACCCCAGGATTTGTTTTCAGGGCAGGGGTCATTTACAGGCCTGTAATGATTTGGAATATCCACTGACCATTAGCGCTGGGATTAAAGCTGCTGTTGTGTGAAACGGCCACAAGGTGGCAGCAGTTCTCCCTTACCAAATCTGGTTACTAGGGCAGCAGAGCCTCAATGGAAGTCGCGTTCTAGATTGGAATGTAGAACGGAATGTACCAGGAGAAAGCCCCTCAAGTTTTTCTCACTAATTCTTGTTCGTGTTTTTAATTTAATTTTTTATTTTTTATTACAGCAAGTTTGAGTACAACGTTTAGCTTGTTGTAGGTGTGCAAGAGGTGGTTCTTTTACACATATACATATGTCTGTTCTTCCTGGGATCCTTTTCCCATGTTCGTTATGACAGAATGTTGAGTAGTCTTCTCTTGGTACTCCGTAGGTCTTTGGTGATTATATACGTCTACTGTGTTTGTATATGTCTGTTAACCCCAATATCATAATGAATTCAATCCTCACACCTTTCCTTTGGTGAACCATAAGTTTGTTTAATGAATCTGTGATTGCCCTTCTCCGTGGAAATATCTGCCCTGGTATCAATTTATAGGTAACACCTATAAGTGATATGATATGATATGTGTCTTTCACTTTCTGACTTACTCCAAGTCACGTGATTACCTCTAGACTCATCTACGGTGCTGCAAATGGCATTGTGTGCTTCTTTTCCTTGGCGAATATTCTGTCTTAGCGAGGTCCATTTTCTGCAATGTGATTCCCCGAGGGCTGAGGATTAGCTGACCTGGGCAGCCTGACCCTGCCGGCAAGCCCTCCCCAGGTGTGCCTGGGTTGAGGTCAATAGAAACAGCACTCCAGGCAGCAATAGCCCCTGCAGCTGTGCCTGACTCCATATTCTCTGCCCCGTCAGCAGTCTCGGGGCTGTGCTGGTGGGAGGGTGTGAGGGTCCACGTCTTTGTGGGTGGCCCGGTGTGAGTGGGGCTCTGCTGGACTTTCTGCAGGAGTTGCCAGGCTGCCACCTGTAAAGAAGAGGATGTGTCACCCATAACTTCCACTGGAGTATCTCTCCGGGCTGAGGTGAGTAAGGAAAAAAAGGAGTGGGGGCCGGGACAGGAGGGGTATCTCAGGCAGGGCAATGGAAAGCTTCCAGAAGAGCGCCCGTGGCCAGGACCATCCTGGCTGACCTGCAGGCACCACGTTGGCCTGCGTGCTTTCGCTGGTGTGGCTCCACGGCCCTTCCTCTAGGCTTTCAAGCCCTTGTACATATTCAGGTGTTTCACCTGGGAAGGGTGGGAACAGTTCAGCAGCAGCTGGCCTGGGGCTCAGCTCACGTTTACTCACAGAGGCCTCAGCACGGTCCCCCAGCTTTGCAATAAGGACGGTCTTTGCGTGGGCGGGTGGGGCTGCTGGCTGTATGGGAGATGATTCCCTACCTCTGACCAATTTCAGAATTGTTTACCACTGGAGCAGGTGCCTTGGTAGTGTTTTCCTCTGTATAACTGTTAGGTTCAGTTTTTTTTTTTTCTTTTTTGGTTCAAGTTAGATTTTATTCCTCTTTTATGTATTTATGGATATAAGCATGGAAATAATTCATTCTTATAAATACATCAGTGTGAATGGAAGAACAATTTTTCTGTTTTATATTTACATTTTATTTTTAAAATTTTTGAAATTTAATTTTATTTATTTTTTTTATGCAGTAGGTTATTATTAGTTATCTATTTTATGCATAGACATGTATACAGGTCAATCCCAATCTCCCAACTCATCCCACCACCACCACCCCGTGGCTTCCCCCACTTTGTGTCCATACGTTTGTTCTCTACCTCTGTGTCTCTATTTCTGCCCTGCAAACCAGTTCATCTGTAGCATTTTTCTAGGTTCCACATATAGGCATTAATATACAATATTTGTTTTTCTCTTTCTGACTTACTTCACTCTGTATGACAATCTCTAGATCCATCAACTTCTCTACAAATGACCCAGTTTCATTCCTTTTTATGGCTGAGTAATATTCCATTTTATATATGTACCACATCTTTATCCATTCGTCTGTCTGTGGGCATTTAGGTTGCTTCCATTACCTGGCTATTGTAAATAGTGCTGCAATGAACATTGTGGTGAATGTGTCTCTGTGATTTATGGTTTTCTCTGGGTATATGCCCAGAAGTGGGATTGCTGGATCCTATGGTAATTCTCTTTTTAGTTTTTTAAAGGAACCTCCATACTGTTCTCCATAGTGACTGTATCAATTTACATTCCCACCAATAGCGGAAGAGGGTTCCTTTTGTCCACACCCTCCCCAGAATTTGTTGTTTGTAGATTATCTGATGATGCCGATTCTAACAGGTGTGAGGTCTTTCCTCATTGTAGTTTTGATTTGCATTTCTCTAATAATTAGTGATGTTGAGCAGCTTTTCATGTGCGTCTTGGCCATCTCTGTGTCTTCTTTGAAGAAACGTCTATTTAGATCTTCTGCCCATTTTTGTATTGGGTTGTTTGTTGTATTAATATAAAGCTGCATGAGCTGTATATATATATTGGAGATTAAACCTTTGTCCATTGATTCGTTTGCGAACGTTTTCGCCCCTTCTGAGGGTTACCTTTTTCCATTTCCGTTTTTTTAACAAACAAAGAAAGAAAGCAAAAGAATCAGAACACTAATGTGCGTGAAATATGCCTCTTGAAACTGTCGTTTTGAAATATGGACGTCTTTTGAATTTTTTTGTCGATATATGACCCAGGATTTGTTTTCAGGGCAGGTGTCATTTACAGGCCTGTAATGATTTGGAATATCCACTGACCATTAGCGCTGGGATTAAAGCTGCTGTTGTGTGAAACGGCCACAAGGTGGCAGCAGTTCTCCCTTACCAAATCTGGTTACTACGGCAGCAGAGCCTCAATGGAAGTCGCGTTCTAGATTGGAATTTAGAACGGAATGTGCCAGGAGAAAGCCCCTCAAGTTTGTCTCACTACTTCTTGTTCGTGTTTTTAATTTAATTTTTTATTTTTTATTACAGCAAGTTTGAGTACAACGTTTAGCTTGTTGAAGGTGTGCAAGAGGTGGTTCTTTTACACATATACATATGTCTGTTCTTCCTGGGATCCTTTTCCCATGTTCGTTATGACAGAATGTTGAGTAGTCTTCTCTTGGTACTCCGTAGGTCTTTGGTGATTATATACGTCTACTGTGTTTGTATATGTCTGTTAACACCAATATCATAATGAATTCAATCCTCACACCTTTCCTTTGGTGAACCATAAGTTTGTTTAATGAATCTGTGATTGCCCTTCTCCGTGGAAATATCTGCCCTGGTATCAATTTATAGGTAACACCTATAAGTGATATGATATGATATGTGTCTTTCACTTTCTGACTTACTCCAAGTCACGTGATTACCTCTAGACTCATCTACGGTGCTGCAAATGGCATTGTGTGCTTCTTTTCGTTGGCGAATATTCTGTCTTAGCGAGGTCCATTTTCTGCAATGTGATTCCCCGAGGGCTGAGGATTAGCTGACCTGGGCAGCCTGACCCTGCCGGGAATCCCTCCCCAGGTGTGCCTGGGTTGAGGTCAATATAAACAGCACTCCAGGCAGCAATAGCCCCTGCAGCTGTGCCTGACTCCATATTCTCTGCCCCGTCAGCAGTCTCGGGGCTGTGCTGGTGGGAGGGTGTGAGGGTCCACGGTTTTGTGGGTGGCCCGGTGTGAGTGGGGCTCTGCTGGACTTTCTGCAGGAGTTGCCAGGCTGCCACCTGTAAAGAAGAGGATGTGTCACCCATAACTTCCACTGGAATATCTCTCCGGGCTGAGGTGAGGAAGGAAAAAAAGGAGTGGGGGCCGGGACAGGAGGGGTATCTCAGGCAGGGCAATGGAAAGCTTCCAGAAGAGCGCCCGTGGCCAGGACCATCCTGGCTGACCTGCAGGCACCAAGGTGGCCTGCGTGCTGTCGCTGGTGTGGCTCCACGGCCCTTCCTCTAGGCTTTCAAGCCCTTGTACATATTCAGGTGTTTCACCTGGGAAGGGTGGGAACAGTTCACCAGCAGCTGGCCTGCGGCTCAGCTCACGTTTACTCACAGAGGCCTGGGCACGGTCCCCCAGCTTTGCAATAAGGACGCTCCTTGCGTGGGCGGGCGGGGCTGCTGGCTCTATGGGAGATGATTCCCCACCTCTGACCAATTTCAGAATTGTTTACCACTAGAGCAAGTGCCTTGGTAGTGTTTTCCTCTGTATAACTGTTAGGTTCAGTTTTATTTTTTCTTTTTTGGTTCAAGTTAGATTTTATTCCTCTTTTATGTATTTATGGATATAAGCATGGAAATAATTCATTCTTATAAATACATCAGTGTGAATGGAAGAACATTTTTTCTGTTTTATTTTTACATTTTATTTTTAAAATTTTTGAAATTTAATTTTATTTATTTTTTTTATGCAGTAGGTTATTATTAGTTATCTATTTTATGCATAGACATGTATACAGGTCAATCCCAATCTCCCAACTCATCCCACCACCACCACCCCGTGGCTTCCCCCACTTTGTGTCCATACGTTTGTTCTCTACCTCTGTGTCTCTATTTCTGCCCTGCAAACCAGTTCATCTGTAGCATTTTTCTAGGTTCCACATATAGGCATTAATATACAATATTTGTTTTTCTCTTTCTGACTTACTTCACTCTGTATGACAGTCTCTAGATCCATCAACTTCTCTACAAATGACCCAGTTTCATTCCTTTTTATGGCTGAGTAATATTCCATTTTATATATGTACCACATCTTTATCCATTCGTCTGTCTGTGGGCATTTAGGTTGCTTCCATTACCTGGCTATTGTAAATAGTGCTGCAATGAACACTGTGGTGAATGTGTCTCTGTGATTTATGGTTTTCTCTGGGTATATGCCCAGAAGTGGGATTGCTGGATCCTATGGTAATTCTCTTTTTAGTTTTTTAAAGGAACCTCCATACTGTTCTCCATAGTGACTGTATCAATTTACATTCCCACCAATAGCGGAAGAGGGTTCCTTTTGTCCACACCCTGCCCAGAATTTGTTGTTTGTAGATTATCTGATGATGCCGATTCTAACAGGTGTGAGGTCTTTCCTCATTGTAGTTTTGATTTGCATTTCTCTAATAATTAGTGATGTTGAGCAGCTTTTCATGTGCGTCTTGGCCATCTCTGTGTCTTCTTTGAAGAAACGTCTATTTAGATCTTCTGCCCATTTTTGTATTGGGTTGTTTGTTGTATTAATATAAAGCTGCATGAGCTGTATATATATATTGGAGATTAAACCTTTGTCCATTGATTCGTTTGCGAACGTTTTCGCCCCTTCTGAGGGTTACCTTTTTCCATTTCCGTTTTTTTAACAAACAAAGAAAGAAAGCAAAAGAATCAGAACACTAATGTGCGTGAAATATGCCTCTTGAAACTGTCGTTTTGAAATATGGACGTCTTTTGAATTTTTTGGTCGATATATGACCCAGGATTTGTTTTCAGGGCAGGTGTCATTTACAGGCCTGTAATGATTTGGAATATCCACTGACCATTAGCGCTGGGATTAAAGCTGCTGTTGTGTGAAACGGCCACAAGGTGGCAGCAGTTCTCCCTTACCAAATCTGGTTACTACGGCAGCAGAGCCTCAATGGAAGTCGCGTTCTAGATTGGAATTTAGAACGGAATGTGCCAGGAGAAAGCCCCTCAAGTTTGTCTCAGTACTTCTTGTTCGTGTTTTTAATTTAATTTTTTATTTTTTATTACAGCAAGTTTGAGTACAACGTTTAGCTTGTTGAAGGTGTGCAAGAGGTGGTTCTTTAACACATATACATATGTCTGTTCTTCCTGGGATCCTTTTCCCATGTACGTTATGACAGAATGTTGAGTAGTCTTCTCTTGGTACTCCGTAGGTCTTTGGTGATTATATACGTCTACTGTGTTTGTATATGTCTGTTAACCCCAATATCGTAATGAATTCAATCCTCACACCTTTCCTTTGGTGAACCATAAGTTTGTTTAATGAATCTGTGATTGCCCTTCTCCGTGGAAATATCTGCCCTGGTATCAATTTATAGGTAACACCTATAAGTGATATGATATATGTGTCTTTCACTTTCTGACTTACTCCAAGTCACGTGATTACCTCTAGACGCATCTACGGTGCTGCAAATGGCATTGTGTGCTTCTTTTCCTTGGCGAATATTCTGTCTTAGCGAGGTCCATTTTCTGCAATGTGATTCCCTGAGGGCTGAGGATTAGCTGACCTGGGCAGCCTGACCCTGCCGGCAAACCCTCCCCAGGGGTGTCTGGGTTGAGGTCAATATAAACAGCACTCCAGGCAGCAATAGCCCCTGCAGCTGTGCCTGACTCCATATTCTCTGCCCCGTCAGCAGTCTCGGGGCTGTGCTGTTGGGAGGTTGTGAGGTTCCACGGCTTTGTGGTTGGCCCGGTTTGAGTGGGGCTCTGCTGGACTTTCTGCAGGAGTTGCCAGGCTGCCACCTGTAAAGAAGAGGATGTGTCACCCATAACTTCCACTGGAGTATCTCTCCGGGCTGAGGTGAGTAAGGAAAAAAAGGAGTGGGGGCCGGGACAGGAGGGGTATCTCAGGCAGGGCAATGGAACGCTTCCAGAAGAGCGCCCGTGGCCAGGACCATCCTGGCTGACCTGCAGGCACCACGTTGGCCTGCGTGCTTTCGCTGGTGTGGCTCCACGGCCCTTCCTCTAGGCTTTCAAGCCCTTGTACATATTCAGGTGTTTCACCTGGGAAGGGTGGGAACAGTTCAGCAGCAGCTGGCCTGGGGCTCAGCTCACGTTTACTCACAGAGGCCTCGGCACGGTCCCCCAGCTTTGCAATAAGGACACTCTTTTCGTGGGCGGGTGGGGCTGCTGGCTGTATGGGAGATGATTCCCTACCTCTGACCAATTTCAGAATTGTTTACCACTGGAGCAAGTGCCTTGGTAGTGTTTTCCTCTGTATAACTGTTAGGTTCAGTTTTTTTTTTTCTTTTTTGGTTCAAGTTAGATTTTATTCCTCTTTTATGTATTTATGGATATAAGCATGGAAATAATTCATTCTTATAAATACATCAGTGTGAATGGAAGAACATATTTTCTGTTTTATTTTTACATTTTATTTTAAAATTTTTGAAATTTAATTTTATTTATTTTTTTATACAGTAGGTTATTATTAGTTATCTATTTTATGCATAGCCATGTATACAGGTCAATCCCAATCTCCCAACTCATCCCACCACCACCACCCCATGGCTTCCCCCACTTTGTGTCCATACGTTTGTTCTCTACCTCTGTGTCTCTATTTCTGCCCTGCAAACCAGTTCATCTGTAGCATTTTTCTAGGTTCCACATATAGGCATTAATATACAATATTTGTTTTTCTCTTTCTGACTTACTTCACTCTGTATGACAGTCTCTAGATCCATCAACTTCTCTACAAATGACCCAGTTTCATTCCTTTTTATGGCTGAGTAATATTCCATTTTATATATGTACCACATCTTTATCCATTCGTCTGTCTGTGGGCATTTAGGTTGCTTCCATTACCTGGCTATTGTAAATAGTGCTGCAATGAACATTTTGGTGAATGTGTCTTTGTGATTTATGGTTTTCTCTGGGTATAGGCCCAGAAGTGGGATTGCTGGATCCTATGGTAATTCTCTTTTTAGTTTTTTAAAGGAACCTCCATACTGTTCTCCATAGTGACTGTATCAATTTACATTCCCACCAATAGCGGAAGAGGGTTCCTTTTGTCCACACCCTCCCCAGAATTTGTTGTTTGTAGATTATCTGATGATGCCGATTCTAACAGGTGTGAGGTCTTACCTCATTGTAGTTTTGATTTGCATTTCTCTAATAATTAGTGATGTTGAGCAGCTTTTCATGTGCATCTTGGCCATCTCTGTGTCTTCTTTGAAGAAACGTCTATTTAGATCTTCTGCCCATTTTTGTATTGGGTTGTTTGTTGTATTAATATTAAGCTGCATGAGCTGTTTATATATATTGGAGATTAAACCTTTGTCCATTGATTCGTTTGTGAAAGTTTTCGCCCATTCGGAGGGTTGCCTTTTTCCATTCCCGTTTTTTTAACAAAGAAGGAATGAAATCAAAAGAAGCAGAACACTAATGTGCGTGAAATATGCCTCTTGAAACTGTCGTTTTGAAATATGGACGTCTTTTGAATTTTTTGGTCGATAAATGACCCCAGGATTGGTTTTCAGGGCAGGGGTCATTTACAGGCCTGTAATGATTTGGAATATCCACTGACCATTAGCGCTGGGATTAAAGCTGCTGTTGTGTGAAACGGCCACAAGGTGGCAGCAGTTCTCCCTTACCAAATCTGGTTACTAGGGCAGCAGAGCCTCAATGGAAGTCGCGTTCTAGATTGGAATGTAGAACGGAATGTACCAGGAGAAAGCCCCTCAAGTTTTTCTCACTAATTCTTGTTCGTGTTTTTAATTTAATTTTTTATTTTTTATTACAGCAAGTTTGAGTACAACGTTTAGCTTGTTGTAGGTGTGCAAGAGGTGGTTCTTTTACACATATACATATGTCTGTTCTTCCTGGGATCCTTTTCCCATGTTCGTCATGACAGAATGTTGAGTAGTCTTCTCTTGGTACTCCGTAGGTCTTTGGTGATTATATACGTCTACTGTGTTTGTATATGTCTGTTAACCCCAATATCATAATGAATTCAATCCTCACACCTTTCCTTTGGTGAACCATAAGTTTGTTTAATGAATCTGTGATTGCCCTTCTCCGTGGAAATATCTGCCCTGGTATCAATTTATAGGTAACACCTATAAGTGATATGATATATGTGTCTTTCACTTTCTGACTTACTCCAAGTCACGTGATTACCTCTAGACTCATCTACGGTGCTGCAAATGGCATTGTGTGCTTCTTTTCCTTGGCGAATATTCTGTCTTAGCGAGGACCATTTTCTGCAATGTGATTCCCCGAGGGCTGAGGATTAGCTGACCTGGGCAGCCTGACCGTGCCGGCAAGCCCTCCCCAGGTGTGCCTGGGTTGAGGTCAATATAAACAGCACTCCAGGCAGCAATAGCCCCTGCAGCTGTGCCTGACTCCATATTCTCTGCCCCGTCAGCAGTCTCGGGGCTGTGCTGGTGGGAGGGTGTGAGGGTCCACGGCTTTGTGGGTGGCCCGGTGTGAGTGGGGCTCTGCTGGACTTTCTGCAGGAGTTGCCAGGCTGCCACCTGTAAAGAAGAGGATGTGTCACCCATAACTTCCACTGGAATATCTCTCCGGGCTGAGGTGAGGAAGGAAAAAATGGAGTGGGGGCCGGGACAGGAGGGGTATCTCAGGCAGGGCAATGGAAAGCTTCCAGAAGAGCGCCCGTGGCCAGGACCATCCTGGCTGACCTGCAGGCACCAAGGTGGCCTGCGTGCTGTCGCTGGTGTGGCTCCACGGCCCTTCCTCTAGGCTTTCAAGCCCTTGTACATATTCAGGTGTTTCACCTGGGAAGGGTGGGAACAGTTCAGCAGCAGCTGGCCTGGGGCTCAGCTCACGTTTACTCACAGAGGCCTGGGCACGGTCCCCCAGCTTTGCAATAAGGACGCTCCTTGCGTGGGTGGGCGGGGCTGCTGGCTCTATGGGAGATGACTCCCCACCTCTGACCAATTTCAGAATTGTTTACCACTGGAGCAAGTGCCTTGGTAGTGTTTTCCTCTGTATAACTGTTAGGTTCAGTTTTATTTTTTCTTTTTTGCTTCAAGTTAGATTTTATTCCTCTTTTATGTATTTATGGATATAAGCATGGAAATAATTCATTCTTATAAATACATCAGTGTGAATGGAAGAACATATTTTCTGTTTTATTTTTACATTTTATTTTAAAATTTTTGAAATTTAATTTTATTTATTTTTTTTATACAGTAGGTTATTATTAGTTATCTATTTTATGCATAGACATGTATACAGGTCAATCCCAATCTCCCAACTCATCCCACCACCACCACCCCATGGCTTCCCCCACTTTGTGTCCATACGTTTGTTCTCTACCTCTGTGTCTCTATTTCTGCCCTGCAAACCAGTTCATCTGTAGCATTTTTCTAGGTTCCACATATAGGCATTAATATACAATATTTGTTTTTCTCTTTCTGACTTACTTCACTCTGTATGACAGTCTCTAGATCCATCAACTTCTCTACAAATGACCCAGTTTCATTCCTTTTTATGGCTGAGTAATATTCCATTTTATATATGTACCACATCTTTATCCATTCGTCTGTCTGTGGGCATTTAGGTTGCTTCAATTACCTGGCTATTGTAAATAGTGCTGCAATGAACATTGTGGTGAATGTGTCTCTGTGATTTATGGTTTTCTCTGGGTATATGCCCAGAAGTGGGATTGCTGGATCCTATGGTAATTCTCTTTTTAGTTTTTTAAAGGAACCTCCATACTGTTCTCCATAGTGACTGTATCAATTTACATTCCCACCAATAGCGGAAGAGGGTTCCTTTTGTCCACACCCTCCCCAGAATTTGTTGTTTGTAGATTATCTGATGATGCCGATTCTAACAGGTGTGAGGTCTTACCTCATTGTAGTTTTGATTTGCATTTCTCTAATAATTAGTGATGTTGAGCAGCTTTTCATGTGCGTCTTGGCCATCTCTGTGTCTTCTTTGAAGAAACGTCTATTTAGATCTTCTGCCCATTTTTGTATTGGGTTGTTTGTTGTATTAATATTAAGCTGCATGAGCTGTTCATATATATTGGAGATTAAACCTTTGTCCATTGATTCGTTTGTGAAAGTTTTCGCCCATTCTGAGGGATGCCTTTTTCCATTCCCGTTTTTTTAACAAAGAAGGAATGAAATCAAAAGAAGCAGAACACTAATGTGCGTGAAATATGCCTCTTGAAACTGTCGTTTTGAAATATGGACGTCTTTTGAATTTTTTGGTCGATAAATGACCCCAGGATTGGTTTTCAGGGCAGGGGTCATTTACAGGCCTGTAATGATTTGGAATATCCACTGACCATTAGCGCTGGGATTAAAGCTGCTGTTGTGTGAAACGGCCACAAGGTGGCAGCAGTTCTCCCTTACCAAATCTGGTTACTAGGGCAGCAGAGCCTCAATGGAAGTCGCGTTCTAGATTGGAATGTAGAACGGAATGTACCAGGAGAAAGCCCCTCAAGTTTTTCTCACTAATTCTTGTTCGTGTTTTTAATTTAATTTTTTATTTTTTATTACAGCAAGTTTGAGTACAACGTTTAGCTTGTTGTAGGTGTGCAAGAGGTGGTTCTTTTACACATATACATATGTCTGTTCTTCCTGGGATCCTTTTCCCATGTTCGTCATGACAGAATGTTGAGTAGTCTTCTCTTGGTACTCCGTAGGTCTTTGGTGATTATATACGTCTACTGTGTTTGTATATGTCTGTTAACCCCAATATCATAATGAATTCAATCGTCACACCTTTCCTTTGGTGAACCATAAGTTTGTTTAATGAATCTGTGATTGCCCTTCTCCGTGGAAATATCTGCCCTGGTATCAATTTATAGGTAACACCTATAAGTGATATGATATGATATGTGTCTTTCACTTTCTGACTTACTCCAAGTCACGTGATTACCTCTACACTCATCTACGGTGCTGCAAATGGCATTGTGTGCTTCTTTTCGTTGGCGAATATTCTGTCTTAGCGAGGTCCATTTTCTGCAATGTGATTCCCCGAGGGCTGAGGATTAGCTGACCTGGGCAGCCTGACCGTGCCGGCAAGCCCTCCCCAGGTGTGCCTGGGTTGAGGTCAATATAAACAGCACTCCAGGCAGCAATAGCCCCTGCAGCTGTGCCTGACTCCATATTCTCTGCCCCGTCAGCAGTCTCGGGGCTGTGCTGGTGGGAGGGTGTGAGGGTCCACGGTTTTGTGGGTGGCCCGGTGTGAGTGGGGCTCTGCTGGACTTTCTGCAGGAGTTGCCAGGCTGCCACCTGTAAAGAAGAGGATGTGTCACCCATAACTTCCACTGGAATATCTCTCCGGGCTGAGGTGAGGAAGGAAAAAAAGGAGTGGGGGCCGGGACAGGAGGGGTATCCCAGGCAGGGCAATGGAAAGCTTCCAGAAGAGCGCCCGTGGCCAGGACCATCCTGGCTGACCTGCAGGCACCAAGGTGGCCTGCGTGCTGTCGCTGGTGTGGCTCCACGGCCCTTCCTCTAGGCTTTCAAGCCCTTGTACATATTCAGGTGTTTCACCTGGGAAGGGTGGGAACAGTTCAGCAGCAGCTGGCCTGGGGCTCAGCTCACGTTTACTCACAGAGGCCTGGGCACGGTCCCCCAGCTTTGCAATAAGGACGCTCCTTGCGTGGGTGGGCGGGGCTGCTGGCTCTATGGGAGATGACTCCCCACCTCTGACCAATTTCAGAATTGTTTACCACTGGAGCAAGTGCCTTGGTAGTGTTTTCCTCTGTATAACTGTTAGGTTCAGTTTTATTTTTTCTTTTTTGCTTCAAGTTAGATTTTATTCCTCTTTTATGTATTTATGGATATAAGCATGGAAATAATTCATTCTTATAAATACATCAGTGTGAATGGAAGAACATATTTTCTGTTTTATTTTTACATTTTATTTTAAAATTTTTGAAATTTAATTTTATTTATTTTTTTTATACAGTAGGTTATTATTAGTTATCTATTTTATGCATAGACATGTATACAGGTCAATCCCAATCTCCCAACTCATCCCACCACCACCACCCCATGGCTTCCCCCACTTTGTGTCCATACGTTTGTTCTCTACCTCTGTGTCTCTATTTCTGCCCTGCAAACCAGTTCATCTGTAGCATTTTTCTAGGTTCCACATATAGGCATTAATATACAATATTTGTTTTTCTCTTTCTGACTTACTTCACTCTGTATGACAGTCTCTAGATCCATCAACTTCTCTACAAATGACCCAGTTTCATTCCTTTTTATGGCTGAGTAATATTCCATTTTATATATGTACCACATCTTTATCCATTCGTCTGTCTGTGGGCATTTAGGTTGCTTCAATTACCTGGCTATTGTAAATAGTGCTGCAATGAACATTGTGGTGAATGTGTCTCTGTGATTTATGGTTTTCTCTGGGTATATGCCCAGAAGTGGGATTGCTGGATCCTATGGTAATTCTCTTTTTAGTTTTTTAAAGGAACCTCCATACTGTTCTCCATAGTGACTGTATCAATTTACATTCCCACCAATAGCGGAAGAGGGTTCCTTTTGTCCACACCCTCCCCAGAATTTGTTGTTTGTAGATTATCTGATGATGCCGATTCTAACAGGTGTGAGGTCTTACCTCATTGTAGTTTTGATTTGCATTTCTCTAATAATTAGTGATGTTGAGCAGCTTTTCATGTGCGTCTTGGCCATCTCTGTGTCTTCTTTGAAGAAACGTCTATTTAGATCTTCTGCCCATTTTTGTATTGGGTTGTTTGTTGTATTAATATTAAGCTGCATGAGCTGTTCATATATATTGGAGATTAAACCTTTGTCCATTGATTCGTTTGTGAAAGTTTTCGCCCATTCTGAGGGATGCCTTTTTCCATTCCCGTTTTTTTAACAAAGAAGGAATGAAATCAAAAGAAGCAGAACACTAATGTGCGTGAAATATGCCTCTTGAAACTGTCGTTTTGAAATATGGACGTCTTTTGAATTTTTTGGTCGATAAATGACCCCAGGATTGGTTTTCAGGGCAGGGGTCATTTACAGGCCTGTAATGATTTGGAATATCCACTGACCATTAGCGCTGGGATTAAAGCTGCTGTTGTGTGAAACGGCCACAAGGTGGCAGCAGTTCTCCCTTACCAAATCTGGTTACTAGGGCAGCAGAGCCTCAATGGAAGTCGCGTTCTAGATTGGAATGTAGAACGGAATGTACCAGGAGAAAGCCCCTCAAGTTTTTCTCACTAATTCTTGTTCGTGTTTTTAATTTAATTTTTTATTTTTTATTACAGCAAGTTTGAGTACAACGTTTAGCTTGTTGTAGGTGTGCAAGAGGTGGTTCTTTTACACATATACATATGTCTGTTCTTCCTGGGATCCTTTTCCCATGTTCGTCATGACAGAATGTTGAGTAGTCTTCTCTTGGTACTCCGTAGGTCTTTGGTGATTATATACGTCTACTGTGTTTGTATATGTCTGTTAACCCCAATATCATAATGAATTCAATCGTCACACCTTTCCTTTGGTGAACCATAAGTTTGTTTAATGAATCTGTGATTGCCCTTCTCCGTGGAAATATCTGCCCTGGTATCAATTTATAGGTAACACCTATAAGTGATATGATATGATATGTGTCTTTCACTTTCTGACTTACTCCAAGTCACGTGATTACCTCTACACTCATCTACGGTGCTGCAAATGGCATTGTGTGCTTCTTTTCGTTGGCGAATATTCTGTCTTAGCGAGGTCCATTTTCTGCAATGTGATTCCCCGAGGGCTGAGGATTAGCTGACCTGGGCAGCCTGACCGTGCCGGCAAGCCCTCCCCAGGTGTGCCTGGGTTGAGGTCAATATAAACAGCACTCCAGGCAGCAATAGCCCCTGCAGCTGTGCCTGACTCCATATTCTCTGCCCCGTCAGCAGTCTCGGGGCTGTGCTGGTGGGAGGGTGTGAGGGTCCACGGTTTTGTGGGTGGCCCGGTGTGAGTGGGGCTCTGCTGGACTTTCTGCAGGAGTTGCCAGGCTGCCACCTGTAAAGAAGAGGATGTGTCACCCATAACTTCCACTGGAATATCTCTCCGGGCTGAGGTGAGGAAGGAAAAAAAGGAGTGGGGGCCGGGACAGGAGGGGTATCCCAGGCAGGGCAATGGAAAGCTTCCAGAAGAGCGCCCGTGGCCAGGACCATCCTGGCTGACCTGCAGGCACCAAGGTGGCCTGCGTGCTGTCGCTGGTGTGGCTCCACGGCCCTTCCTCAAGGCTTTCAAGCCCTTGTACATATTCAGGTGTTTCACCTGGGAAGGGTGGGAACAGTTCACCAGCAGCTGGCCTGGGGCTCAGCTCACGTTTACTCACAGAGGCCTGGGCACGGTCCCCCAGCTTTGCAATAAGGACGCTCCTTGCGTGGGCGGGCGGGGCTGCTGGCTCTATGGGAGATGATTCCCCACCTCTGACCAATTTCAGAATTGTTTACCACTAGAGCAAGTGCCATGGTAGTGTTTTCCTCTGTATAACTGTTAGGTTCAGTTTTATTTTTTCTTTTTTGGTTCAAGTTAGATTTTATTCCTCTTTTATGTATTTATGGATATAAGCATGGAAATAATTCATTCTTATAAATACATCAGTGTGAATGGAAGAACATTTTTTCTGTTTTATTTTTACATTTTATTTTTAAAATTTTTGAAATTTAATTTTATTTATTTTTTATATACAGTAGGTTATTATTAGTTATCTATTTTATGCATAGACATGTATACAGGTCAATCCCAATCTCCCAACTCATCCCACCACCACCACCCCTTGGCTTCCCCCACTTTGTGTCCATACGTTTGTTCTCTACCTCTGTGTCTCTATTTCTGCCCTGCAAACCAGTTCATCTGTAGCATTTTTCTAGGTTCCACATATAGGCATTTATATACAATATTTGTTTTTCTCTTTCTGACTTACTTCACTCTATATGACAGTCTCTAGATCCATCAACTTCTCTACAAATGACCCAGTTTCATTCCTTTTTATGGCTGAGTAATATTCCATTTTATATATGTACCACATCTTTATCCATTCGTCTGTCTGTGGGCATTTAGGTTGCTTCCATTACCTGGCTATTGTAAATAGTGCTGCAATGAACATTGTGGTGAATGTGTCTCTGTGATTTATGGTTTTCTCTGGGTATATGCCCAGAAGTGGGATTGCTGGATCCTATGGTAATTCTCTTTTTAGTTTTTTAAAGGAACCTCCATACTGTTCTCCATAGTGACTGTATCAATTTACATTCCCACCAATAGCGGAAGAGGGTTCCTTTTGTCCACACCCTCCCCAGAATTTGTTGTTTGTAGATTATCTGATGATGCCGATTCTAACAGGTGTGAGGTCTTACCTCATTGTAGTTTTGATTTGCATTTCTCTAATAATTAGTGATGTTGAGCAGCTTTTCATGTGCGTCTTGGCCATCTCTGTGTCTTCTTTGAAGAAACGTCTATTTAGATCTTCTGCCCATTTTTGTATTGGGTTGTTTGTTTTATTAATATTAAGCTGCATGAGCTGTTTATATATATTGGAGATTAAACCTTTGTCCATTGATTCGTTTGTGAAAGTTTTCGCCCATTCTGAGGTTTGCCTTTTTCCATTCCCGTTTTTTTAACAAAGAAAGAAAGAAAGCAAAAGAAGCAGAACACTAATGTGTGTGAAATATGCCTCTTGAAACTGTCGTTTTGAAATATGGACGTCTTTTGAATTTTTTGGTCGATATATGACCCCAGGATTTGTTTTCAGGGCAGGTGTCATTTGCAGGCCTGTAATGATTTGGAATATCCACTGACCATTAGCGCTGGGATTAAAGCTGCTGTTGTGTGAAACGGCCACAAGGTGGCAGCAGTTCTCCCTTACCAAATCTGGTTACTAGGGCAGCAGAGCCTCAATGGAAGTCGCGTTCTAGATTGGAATGTAGAACGGAATGTACCAGGAGAAAGCCCCTCAAGATTTTCTCCCTAATTCTTGTTCGTGTTTTTAATTTAATTTTTTATTTTTTATTACAGCAAGTTTGAGTACAACGTTTAGCTTGTTGTAGGTGTGCAAGAGGTGGTTCTTTTACACATATACATATGTCTGTTCTTCCTGGGATCCTTTTCCCATGTTCGTTATGACACAATGTTGAGTAGTCTTCTCTTGGTACTCCGTAGGTCTTTGGTGATTATATATGTCTACTGTGTTTGTATATGTCTGTTAACCCCATATCGTAATGAATTCAATCCTCACACCTTTCCTTTGGTGAACCATAAGTTTGTTTAATGAATCTGTGATTGCCCTTCTCCGTGGAAATATCTGCCCTGGTATCAATTTATAGGTAACACCTATAAGTGATATGATATGATATGTGTCTTTCACTTTCTGACTTACTCCAAGTCACGTGATTACCTCTAGACTCATCTACGGTGCTGCAAATGGCATTGTGTGCTTCTTTTCCTTGGCGAATATTCTGTCTTAGCGAGGTCCATTTTCTGCAATGTGATTCCCTGAGGGCTGAGGATTAGCTGACCTGGGCAGCCTGACCCTGCCGGGAAGCCCTCCCCAGGTGTGCCTGGGTTGAGGTCAATATAAACTGCACTCCAGGCAGCAATAGCCCCTGCAGCTGTGCCTGACTCCATATTCTCTGCCCCATCAGCAGTCTCGGGGCTGTGCTGGTGGGAGGGTGTGAGGGTCCACGGCTTTGTGGGTGGCCCGGTGTGAGTGGGGCTCTGCTGGACTTTCTGCAGGAGTTGCCAGGCTGCCACCTGTAAAGAAGAGGATGTGTCACCCATAACTTCCACTGGAATATCTCTCCGGGCTGAGGTGAGGAAGGAAAAAAAGGAGTGGGGGCCAGGACAGGAGGGGTATCTCAGGCAGGGCAATGGAAAGCTTCCAGAAGAGCGCCCGTGGCCAGGACCATCCTGGCTGACCTGCAGGCACCAAGGTGGCCTGCGTGCTGTCGCCTGTGTGGCTCCATGGCTCTTCCTCTAGGCTTTCAAGCCCTTGTACATATTCAGGTGTTTCACCTGGGCAGGGTGGGAACAGTTCAGCAGCAGCTGGCCTGGGCCTCAGCTCACGTTTACTCACAGAGGCCTCGGCGCGGTCCCCCAGCTTTGCAATAAGGACGCTCCTTGCGTGGGCGGGCGGGGCTGCTGGCTCTATGGGAGATGATTCCCCACCTCTGACCAATTTCAGAATTGTTTACCACTGGAGCAAGTGCCTTGGTAGTGTTTTCCTCTGTACAACTGTTAGGTTCAGTATTTTTTTTTTCTTTTTGGGTTCAAGTTAGATTTTATTCCTCTTTTATGTATTTATAGATATAAGCATGGAAATAATTCATTCTTATAAATACATCAGTGTGAATGGAAGAACTTTTTTTCTGTTTTATTTTTACATTTTATTTTTAAAAATTTTGAAATTTAATTTTATTTATTTTTTTATACACTAGGTTATTATTAGTTATCTATTTTATGCATATACATGTATACAGGTCAATCCCAATCTCCCAACTCATCCCACCACCACCACCCCATGGCTTCCCACAATTTGTGTCCATATGTTTGTTCTCTACCTCTGTGTCTCTATTTCTGCCCTGCAAACCAGTTCATCTGTAGCATTTTTCTAGCTTCCACATATAGGCATTAATATACAATATTTGTTTTTCTCTTTCTGACTTACTTCACTCTGTATGACAGTCTCTAGATCCATCAACTTCTCTACAAATGACTCAGTTTCATTCCTTTTTATGGCTGAGTAATATTCCATTTTATATATGTACCACATCTTTATCCATTCGTCTGTCTGTGGGCATTTAGGTTGCTTCCATTACCTGGCTATTGTAAATAGTGCTGCAATGAACATTGTGGTGAATGTGTCTCTGTGATTTATGGTTTTCTCTGGGTATATGCCCAGAAGTGGGATTGCTGGATCCTATGGTAATTCTCTTTTTAGTTTTTTAAAGGAACCTCCATACTGTTCTCCATAGTGACTGTATCAATTTACATTCCCACCAATAGCGGAAGAGGGTTCCTTTTGTCCACACCCTCCCCAGAATTTGTTGTTTGTAGATTATCTGATGATGCCGATTCTAACAGGTGTGAGGTCTTACCTCATTGTAGTTTTGATTTGCATTTCTCTAATAATTAGTGATGTTGAGCAGCTTTTCATGTGCGTCTTGGCCATCTCTGTGTCTTCTTTGAAGAAACGTCTATTTAGATCTTCTGCCCATTTTTGTATTGGGTTGTTTGTTTTATTAATATTAAGCTGCATGAGCTGTTTATATATATTGGAGATTAAACCTTTGTCCATTGATTCGTTTGTGAAAGTTTTCGCCCATTGTGAGGGTTGCATTTTTCCATTCCCGTTTTTTTAACAAAGAAAGAAAGAAAGCAAAAGAAGCAGAACACTAATGTGCGTGAAATATGCCTCTTGAAACTGTCGTTTTGAAATATGGACGTCTTTTGAATTTTTTGGTCGATATATGACCCCAGGATTTGTTTTCAGGGCAGGTGTCATTTACAGGCCTGTAATGATTTGGAATATCCACTGACCATTAGCGCTGGGATTAAAGCTGCTGTTGTGTGAAACGGCCACAAGGTGGCAGCAGTTCTCCCTTACCAAATCTGGTTACTAGGGCAGCAGAGCCTCAATGGAAGTCGCGTTCTAGATTGGAATGTAGAACGGAATGTACCAGGAGAAAGCCCCTCAAGTTTTTCTCCCTAATTCTTGTTCGTGTTTTTAATTTAATTTTTTATTTTTTATTACAGCAAGTTTGAGTACAACGTTTAGCTTGTTGTAGGTGTGCAAGAGGTGGTTCTTTTACACATATACATATGTCTGTTCTTCCTGGGATCCTTTTCCCATGTTCGTTATGACACAATGTTGAGTAGTCTTCTCTTGGTACTCCGTAGGTCTTTGGTGATTATATATGTCTACTGTGTTTGTATATGTCTGTTAACCCCAATATCGTAATGAATTCAATCCTCACACCTTTCCTTTGGTGAACCATAAGTTTGTTTAATGAATCTGTGATTGCCCTTCTCCGTGGAAATATCTGCCCTGGTATCAATTTATAGGTAACACCTATAAGTGATATGATATGATATGTGTCTTTCACTTTCTGACTTACTCCAAGTCACGTGATTACCTCTAGACTCATCTACGGTGCTGCAAATGGCATTGTGTGCTTCTTTTCCTTGGCGAATATTCTGTCTTAGCGAGGTCCATTTTCTGCAATGTGATTCCCTGAGGGCTGAGGATTAGCTGACCTGGGCAGCCTGACCCTGCCGGCAAGCCCTCCCCAGGTGTGCCTGGGTTGAGGTCAATATAAACAGCACTCCAGGCAGCAATAGCCCCTGCAGCTGTGCCTGACTCCATATTCTCTGCCCCATCAGCAGTCTCGGGGCTGTGCTGGTGGGAGGGTGTGAGGGTCCACGGCTTTGTGGGTGGCCCGGTGTGAGTGGGGCTCTGCTGGACTTTCTGCAGGAGTTGCCAGGCTGCCACCTGTAAAGAAGAGGATGTGTCACCCATAACTTCCACTGGAATATCTCTCCGGGCTGAGGTGAGGAAGGAAAAAAAGGAGTGGGGGCCGGGACAGGAGGGGTATCTCAGGCAGGGCAATGGAAAGCTTCCAGAAGAGCGCCCGTGGCCAGGACCTTCCTGGCTGACCTGCAGGCACCAAGGTGGCCTGCGTGCTGTCGCCTGTGTGGCTCCATGGCTCTTCCTCTAGGCTTTCAAGCCCTTGTACATATTCAGGTGTTTCACCTGGGCAGGGTGGGAACAGTTCAGCAGCAGCTGGCCTGGGCCTCAGCTCACGTTTACTCACAGAGGCCTCGGCACGGTCCCCCAGCTTTGCAATAAGGACGCTCCTTGCGTGGGCGGGCGGGGCTGCTGGCTCTATGGGAGATGATTCCCCACCTCTGACCAATTTCAGAATTGTTTACCACTGGAGCAAGTGCCTTGGTAGTGTTTTCCTCTGTATAACTGTTAGGTTCAGTATTTTTTTTTTCTTTTTGGGTTCAAGTTAGATTTTATTCCTCTTTTATGTATTTATAGATATAAGCATGGAAATAATTCATTCTTATAAATACATCAGTGTGAATGGAAGAACTTTTTTTCTGTTTTATTTTTACATTTTATTTTTAAAAATTTTGAAATTTAATTTTATTTATTTTTTTATACACTAGGTTATTATTAGTTATCTATTTTATGCATATACATGTATACAGGTCAATCCCAATCTCCCAACTCATCCCACCACCACCACCCCATGGCTTCCCACAATTTGTGTCCATATGTTTGTTCTCTACCTCTGTGTCTCTATTTCTGCCCTGCAAACCAGTTCATCTGTAGCATTTTTCTAGCTTCCACATATAGGCATTAATATACAATATTTGTTTTTCTCTTTCTGACTTACTTCACTCTGTATGACAGTCTCTAGATCCATCAACTTCTCTACAAATGACTCAGTTTCATTCCTTTTTATGGCTGAGTAATATTCCATTTTATATATGTACCACATCTTTATCCATTCGTCTGTCTGTGGGCATTTAGGTTGCTTCCATTACCTGGCTATTGTAAATAGTGCTGCAATGAACATTGTGGTGAATGTGTCTCTGTGATTTATGGTTTTCTCTGGGTATATGCCCAGAAGTGGGATTGCTGGATCCTATGGTAATTCTCTTTTTAGTTTTTTAAAGGAACCTCCATACTGTTCTCCATAGTGACTGTATCAATTTACATTCCCACCAATAGCGGAAGAGGGTTCCTTTTGTCCACACCCTCCCCAGAATTTGTTGTTTGTAGATTATCTGATGATGCCGATTCTAACAGGTGTGAGGTCTTACCTCATTGTAGTTTTGATTTGCATTTCTCTAATAATTAGTGATGTTGAGCAGCTTTTCATGTGCGTCTTGGCCATCTCTGTGTCTTCTTTGAAGAAACGTCTATTTAGATCTTCTGCCCATTTTTGTATTGGGTTGTTTGTTTTATTAATATTAAGCTGCATGAGCTGTTTATATATATTGGAGATTAAACCTTTGTCCATTGATTCGTTTGTGAAAGTTTTCGCCCATTGTGAGGGTTGCATTTTTCCATTCCCGTTTTTTTAACAAAGAAAGAAAGAAAGCAAAAGAAGCAGAACACTAATGTGCGTGAAATATGCCTCTTGAAACTGTCGTTTTGAAATATGGACGTCTTTTGAATTTTTTGGTCGATATATGACCCCAGGATTTGTTTTCAGGGCAGGTGTCATTTACAGGCCTGTAATGATTTGGAATATCCACTGACCATTAGCGCTGGGATTAAAGCTGCTGTTGTGTGAAACGGCCACAAGGTGGCAGCAGTTCTCCCTTACCAAATCTGGTTACTAGGGCAGCAGAGCCTCAATGGAAGTCGAGTTCTAGATTGGAATGTAGAACGGAATGTACCAGGAGAAAGCCCCTCAAGTTTTTCTCCCTAATTCTTGTTCGTGTTTTTAATTTAATTTTTTATTTTTTATTACAGCAAGTTTGAGTACAACGTTTAGCTTGTTGTAGGTGTGCAAGAGGTGGTTCTTTTACACATATACATATGTCTGTTCTTCCTGGGATCCTTTTCCCATGTTCGTTATGACACAATGTTGAGTAGTCTTCTCTTGGTACTCCGTAGGTCTTTGGTGATTATATATGTCTACTGTGTTTGTATATGTCTGTTAACCCCAATATCGTAATGAATTCAATCCTCACACCTTTCCTTTGGTGAACCATAAGTTTGTTTAATGAATCTGTGATTGCCCTTCTCCGTGGAAATATCTGCCCTGGTATCAATTTATAGGTAACACCTATAAGTGATATGATATGATATGTGTCTTTCACTTTCTGACTTACTCCAAGTCACGTGATTACCTCTAGACTCATCTACGGTGCTGCAAATGGCATTGTGTGCTTCTTTTCCTTGGCGAATATTCTGTCTTAGCGAGGTCCATTTTCTGCAATGTGATTCCCTGAGGGCTGAGGATTAGCTGACCTGGGCAGCCTGACCCTGCCGGCAAGCCCTCCCCAGGTGTGCCTGGGTTGAGGTCAATATAAACAGCACTCCAGGCAGCAATAGCCCCTGCAGCTGTGCCTGACTCCATATTCTCTGCCCCATCAGCAGTCTCGGGGCTGTGCTGGTGGGAGGGT
Source organism: Mesoplodon bidens (assembly GCF_964165515.1). Lineage (NCBI taxonomy): Eukaryota > Metazoa > Chordata > Mammalia > Artiodactyla > Ziphiidae > Mesoplodon > Mesoplodon bidens. Next base: position 410,801 of record NW_027672509.1, read on the forward strand.
GTGAGGGTCCACGGCTTTGTGGGTGGCCCGGTGTGAGTGGGGCTCTGCTGGACTTTCTGCAGGAGTTGCCAGGCTGCCACCTGTAAAGAAGAGGATGTGTCACCCATAACTTCCACTGGAATATCTCTCCGGGCTGAGGTGAGGAAGGAAAAAAAGGAGTGGGGGCCGGGACAGGAGGGGTATCTCAGGCAGGGCAATGGAAAGCTTCCAGAAGAGCGCCCGTGGCCAGGACCTTCCTGGCTGACCTGCAGGCACCAAGGTGGCCTGCGTGCTGTCGCCTGTGTGGCTCCATGGCTCTTCCTCTAGGCTTTCAAGCCCTTGTACATATTCAGGTGTTTCACCTGGGAAGGGTGGGAACAGTTCAGCAGCAGCTGGCCTGGGGCTCAGCTCACGTTTACTCACAGAGGCCTCGGCACGGTCCCCCAGCTTTGCAATAAGGACGCTCCTTGCGTGGGCGGGCGGGGCTGCTGGCTCTATGGGAGATGATTCCCCACCTCTGACCAATTTCAGAATTGTTTACCACTGGAGCAAGTGCCTTGGTAGTGTTTTCCTCTGTATAACTGTTAGGTTCAGTATTTTTTTTTTCTTTTTGGGTTCAAGTTAGATTTTATTCCTCTTTTATGTATTTATAGATATAAGCATGGAAATAATTCATTCTTATAAATACATCAGTGTGAATGGAAGAACTTTTTTTCTGTTTTATTTTTACATTTTATTTTTAAAAATTTTGAAATTTAATTTTATTTATTTTTTTATACACTAGGTTATTATTAGTTATCTATTTTATGCATATACATGTATACAGGTCAATCCCAATCTCCCAACTCATCCCACCACCACCACCCCATGGCTTCCCCCAATTTGTGTCCATACGTTTGTTCTCTACCACTGTGTCTCTATTTCTGCCCTGCAAACCAGTTCATCTGTAGCATTTTTCTAGCTTCCACATATAGGCATTAATATACAATATTTGTTTTTCTCTTTCTGACTTACTTCACTCTGTATGACAGTCTCTAGATCCATCAACTTCTCTACAAATGACTCAGTTTCATTCCTTTTTATGGCTGAGTAATATTCCATTTTATATATGTACCACATCTTTATCCATTCGTCTGTCTGTGGGCATTTAGGTTGCTTCCATTACCTGGCTATTGTAAATAGTGCTGCAATGAACATTGTGGTGAATGTGTCTCTGTGATTTATGGTTTTCTCTGGGTATATGCCCAGAAGTGGGATTGCTGGATCCTATGGTAATTCTCTTTTTAGTTTTTTAAAGGAACCTCCATACTGTTCTCCATAGTGACTGTATCAATTTACATTCCCACCAATAGCGGAAGAGGGTTCCTTTTGTCCACACCCTCCCCAGAATTTGTTGTTTGTAGATTATCTGATGATGCCGATTCTAACAGGTGTGAGGTCTTACCTCATTGTAGTTTTGATTTGCATTTCTCTAATAATTAGTGATGTTGAGCAGCTTTTCATGTGCGTCTTGGCCATCTCTGTGTCTTCTTTGAAGAAACGTCTATTTAGATCTTCTGCCCATTTTTGTATTGGGTTGTTTGTTTTATTAATATTAAGCTGCATGAGCTGTTTATATATATTGGAGATTAAACCTTTGTCCATTGATTCGTTTGTGAAAGTTTTCGCCCATTCTGAGGGTTGCATTTTTCCATTCCCGTTTTTTTAACAAAGAAAGAAAGAAAGCAAAAGAAGCAGAACACTAATGTGCGTGAAATATGCCTCTTGAAACTGTCGTTTTGAAATATGGACGTCTTTTGAATTTTTTGGTCGATATATGACCCCAGGATTTGTTTTCAGGGCAGGTGTCATTTACAGGCCTGTAATGATTTGGAATATCCACTGACCATTAGCGCTGGGATTAAAGCTGCTGTTGTGTGAAACGGCCACAAGGTGGCAGCAGTTCTCCCTTACCAAATCTGGTTACTAGGGCAGCAGAGCCTCAATGGAAGTCGCGTTCTAGATTGGAATGTAGAACGGAATGTACCAGGAGAAAGCCCCTCAAGTTTTTCTCACTAATTCTTGTTCGTGTTTTTAATTTAATTTTTTATTTTTTATTACAGCAAGTTTGAGTACAACGTTTAGCTTGTTGTAGGTGTGCAAGAGGTGGTTCTTTTACACATATACATATGTCTGTTCTTCCTGGGATCCTTTTCCCATGTTCGTTATGACAGAATGTTGAGTAGTCTTCTCTTGGTACTCCGTAGGTCTTTGGTGATTATATATGTCTACTGTGTTTGTATATGTCTGTTAACCCCAATATCGTAATGAATTCAATCCTCACACCTTTCCTTTGGTGAACCATAAGTTTGTTTAATGAATCTGTGATTGCCCTTCTCCGTGGAAATATCTGCCCTGGTATCAATTTATAGGTAACACCTATAAGTGATATGATATGATATGTGTCTTTCACTTTCTGACTTACTCCAAGTCACGTGATTACCTCTAGACTCATCTACGGTGCTGCAAATGGCATTGTGTGCTTCTTTTCCTTGGCGAATATTCTGTCTTAGCGAGGTCCATTTTCTGCAATGTGATTCCCTGAGGGCTGAGGATTAGCTGACCTGGGCAGCCTGACTCTGCCGGCAAGCCCTCCCCAGGTGTGCCTGGGTTGAGGTCAATATAAACAGCACTCCAGGCAGCAATAGCCCCTGCAGCTGTGCCTGACTCCATATTCTCTGCCCCGTCAGCAGTCTCGGGGCTGTGCTGGTGGGAGGGTGTGAGGGTCCACGGCTTTGTGGGTGGCCCGGTGTGAGTGGGGCTCTGCTGGACTTTCTGCAGGAGTTGCCAGGCTGCCACCTGTAAAGAAGAGGATGTGTCACCCATAACTTCCACTGGAATATCTCTCCGGGCTGAGGTGAGGAAGGAAAAAAAGGAGTGGGGGCCGGGACAGGAGGGGTATCTCAGGCAGGGCAATGGAAAGCTTCCAGAAGAGCGCCCGTGGCCAGGACCATCCTGGCTGACCTGCAGGCACCAAGGTGGCCTGCGTGCTGTCGCCTGTGTGGCTCCATGGCTCTTCATCTAGGCTTTCAAGCCCTTGTACATATTCAGGTGTTTCACCTGGGAAGGGTGGGAACAGTTCAGCAGCAGCTGGCCTGGGGCTCAGCTCACGTTTACTCACAGAGGCCTCGGCACGGTCCCCCAGCTTTGCAATAAGGACGCTCCTTGCGTGGGCGGGCGGGGCTGCTGGCTCTATGGGAGATGATTCCCCACCTCTGACCAATTTCAGAATTGTTTACCACTGGAGCAAGTGCCTTGGTAGTGTTTTCCTCTGTATAACTGTTTGGTTCAGTTTTTTTTTTTCTTTTTGGGTTCAAGTTAGATTTTATTCCTCTTTTATGTATTTATAGATATAAGCATGGAAATAATTCATTCTTATAAATACATCAGTGTGAATGGAAGAAATTTTTTTCTGTTTTATTTTTACATTTTATTTTTAAAAATTTTGAAATTTAATTTTATTTATTTTTTTATACACTAGGTTATTATTAGTTATCTATTTTATGCATATACATGTATACAGGTCAATCCCAATCTCCCAACTCATCCCACCACCACCACCCCATGGCTTCCCCCACTTTGTGTCCATATGTTTGTTCTCTACCTCTGTGTCTCTATTTCTGCCCTGCAAACCAGTTCATCTGTAGCATTTTTCTAGCTTCCACATATAGGCATTAATATACAATATTTGTTTTTCTCTTTCTGACTTACTTCACTCTGTATGACAGTCTCTAGATCCATCAACTTCTCTACAAATAACTCAGTTTCATTCCTTTTTATGGCTGAGTAATATTCCATTTTATATATGTACCACATCTTTATCCATTCGTCTGTCTGTGGGCATTTAGGTTGCTTCCTTTACCTGGCTATTGTAAATAGTGCTGCAATGAACATTGTGGTGAATGTGTCTCTGTGATTTATGGTTTTCTCTGGGTATATGCACAGAAGTGGGATTGCTGGATCCTATGGTAATTCTCTTTTTAGTTTTTTAAAGGAACCTCCATACTGTTCTCCATAGTGACTGTATCAATTTACATTCCCACCAATAGCGGAAGAGGGTTCCTTTTGTCCACACCCTCCCCAGAATTTGTTGTTTGTAGATTATCTGATGATGCCGATTCTAACAGGTGTGAGGTCTTACCTCATTGTAGTTTTGATTTGCATTTCTCTAATAATTAGTGATGTTGAGCAGCTTTTCATGTGCGTCTTGGCCATCTCTGTGTCTTCTTTGAAGAAACGTCTATTTAGATCTTCTGCCCATTTTTGTATTGGGTTGTTTGTTTTATTAATATTAAGCTGCATGAGCTGTTTATATATATTGGAGATTAAACCTTTGTCCATTGATTCGTTTGTGAAAGTTTTCGCCCATTCTGAGGGTTGCATTTTTCCATTCCCGTTTTTTTAACAAAGAAAGAAAGAAAGCAAAAGAAGCAGAACACTAATGTGCGTGAAATATGCCTCTTGAAACTGTCGTTTTGAAATATGGACGTCTTCTGAATTTTTTGGTCGATATATGACCCCATTATTTGTTTTCAGGGCAGGTGTCATTTACAGGCCTGTAATGATTTGGAATATCCACTGACCATTAGCGCTGGGATTAAAGCTGCTGTTGTGTGAAACGGCCACAAGGTGGCAGCAGTTCTCCCTTACCAAATCTGGTTACTAGGGCAGCAGAGCCTCAATGGAAGTCGCGTTCTAGATTGGAATGTAGAACGGAATGTACCAGGAGAAAGCCCCTCAAGTTTGTCTCACTACTTCTTGTTCGTGTTTTTAATTTAATTTTTTATTTTTTATTACAGCAAGTTTGAGTACAACGTTTAGCTTGTTGTAGGTGTGCAAGAGGTGGTTCTTTTACACATATACATATGTCTGTTCTTCCTGGGATCCTTTTCCCATGTTCGTTATGACAGAATGTTGAGTAGTCTTCTCTTGGTACTCCGTAGGTCTTTGGTGATTATATATGTCTACTGTGTTTGTATATGTCTGTTAACCCCAATATCGTAATGAATTCAATCCTCACACCTTTCCTTTGGTGAACCATAAGTTTGTTTAATGAATCTGTGATTGCCCTTCTCCGTGGAAATATCTGCCCTGGTATCAATTTATAGGTAACACCTATAAGTGATATGATATGATATGTGTCTTTCACTTTCTGACTTACTCCAAGTCACGTGATTACCTCTAGACTCATCTACGGTGCTGCAAATGGCATTGTGTGCTTCTTTTCGTTGGCGAATATTCTGTCTTAGCGAGGTCCATTTTCTGCAATGTGATTCCCTGAGGGCTGAGGATTAGCTGACCTGGGCAGCCTGACCCTGCCGGCAAGCCCTCCCCAGGTGTGCCTGGGTTGAGGTCAATATAAACAGCACTCCAGGCAGCAATAGCCCCTGCAGCTGTGCCTGACTCCATATTCTCTGCCCCATCAGCAGTCTCGGGGCTGTGCTGGTGGGAGGGTGTGAGGGTCCACGGCTTTGTGGGTGGCCCGGTGTGAGTGGGGCTCTGCTGGACTTTCTGCAGGAGTTGCCAGGCTGCCACCTGTAAAGAAGAGGATGTGTCACCCATAACTTCCACTGGAATATCTCTCCGGGCTGAGGTGAGGAAGGAAAAAAAGGAGTGGGGGCCGGGACAGGAGGGGTATCTCAGGCAGGGCAATGGAAAGCTTCCAGAAGAGCGCCCGTGGCCAGGACCTTCCTGGCTGACCTGCAGGCACCAAGGTGGCCTGCGTGCTGTCGCCTGTGTGGCTCCATGGCTCTTCCTCTAGGCTTTCAAGCCCTTGTACATATTCAGGTGTTTCACCTGGGAAGGGTGGGAACAGTTCAGCAGCAGCTGGCCTGGGGCTCAGCTCACGTTTACTCACAGAGGCCTCGGCACGGTCCCCCAGCTTTGCAATAAGGACGCTCCTTGCGTGGGCGGGCGGGGCTGCTGGCTCTATGGGAGATGATTCCCCACCTCTGACCAATTTCAGAATTGTTTACCACTGGAGCAAGTGCCTTGGTAGTGTTTTCCTCTGTATAACTGTTAGGTTCAGTATTTTTTTTTTCTTTTTGGGTTCAAGTTAGATTTTATTCCTCTTTTATGTATTTATAGATATAAGCATGGAAATAATTCATTCTTATAAATACATCAGTGTGAATGGAAGAACTTTTTTTCTGTTTTATTTTTACATTTTATTTTTAAAAATTTTGAAATTTAATTTTATTTATTTTTTTATACACTAGGTTATTATTAGTTATCTATTTTATGCATATACATGTATACAGGTCAATCCCAATCTCCCAACTCATCCCACCACCACCACCCCATGGCTTCCCCCAATTTGTGTCCATATGTTTGTTCTCTACCACTGTGTCTCTATTTCTGCCCTGCAAACCAGTTCATCTGTAGCATTTTTCTAGCTTCCACATATAGGCATTAATATACAATATTTGTTTTTCTCTTTCTGACTTACTTCACTCTGTATGACAGTCTCTAGATCCATCAACTTCTCTACAAATGACTCAGTTTCATTCCTTTTTATGGCTGAGTAATATTCCATTTTATATATGTACCACATCTTTATCCATTCGTCTGTCTGTGGGCATTTAGGTTGCTTCCATTACCTGGCTATTGTAAATAGTGCTGCAATGAACATTGTGGTGAATGTGTCTCTGTGATTTATGGTTTTCTCTGGGTATATGCCCAGAAGTGGGATTGCTGGATCCTATGGTAATTCTCTTTTTAGTTTTTTAAAGGAACCTCCATACTGTTCTCCATAGTGACTGTATCAATTTACATTCCCACCAATAGCGGAAGAGGGTTCCTTTTGTCCACACCCTCCCCAGAATTTGTTGTTTGTAGATTATCTGATGATGCCGATTCTAACAGGTGTGAGGTCTTACCTCATTGTAGTTTTGATTTGCATTTCTCTAATAATTAGTGATGTTGAGCAGCTTTTCATGTGCGTCTTGGCCATCTCTGTGTCTTCTTTGAAGAAACGTCTATTTAGATCTTCTGCCCATTTTTGTATTGGGTTGTTTGTTTTATTAATATTAAGCTGCATGAGCTGTTTATATATATTGGAGATTAAACCTTTGTCCATTGATTCGTTTGTGAAAGTTTTCGCCCATTCTGAGGGTTGCATTTTTCCATTCCCGTTTTTTTAACAAAGAAAGAAAGAAAGCAAAAGAAGCAGAACACTAATGTGCGTGAAATATGCCTCTTGAAACTGTCGTTTTGAAATATGGACGTCTTTTGAATTTTTTGGTCGATATATGACCCCAGGATTTGTTTTCAGGGCAGGTGTCATTTACAGGCCTGTAATGATTTGGAATATCCACTGACCATTAGCGCTGGGATTAAAGCTGCTGTTGTGTGAAACGGCCACAAGGTGGCAGCAGTTCTCCCTTACCAAATCTGGTTACTAGGGCAGCAGAGCCTCAATGGAAGTCGCGTTCTAGATTGGAATGTAGAACGGAATGTACCAGGAGAAAGCCCCTCAAGTTTTTCTCACTAATTCTTGTTCGTGTTTTTAATTTAATTTTTTATTTTTTATTACAGCAAGTTTGAGTACAACGTTTAGCTTGTTGTAGGTGTGCAAGAGGTGGTTCTTTTACACATATACATATGTCTGTTCTTCCTGGGATCCTTTTCCCATGTTCGTTATGACAGAATGTTGAGTAGTCTTCTCTTGGTACTCCGTAGGTCTTTGGTGATTATATATGTCTACTGTGTTTGTATATGTCTGTTAACCCCAATATCGTAATGAATTCAATCCTCACACCTTTCCTTTGGTGAACCATAAGTTTGTTTAATGAATCTGTGATTGCCCTTCTCCGTGGAAATATCTGCCCTGGTATCAATTTATAGGTAACACCTATAAGTGATATGATATGATATGTGTCTTTCACTTTCTGACTTACTCCAAGTCACGTGATTACCTCTAGACTCATCTACGGTGCTGCAAATGGCATTGTGTGCTTCTTTTGCTTGGCGAATATTCTGTCTTAGCGAGGTCCATTTTCTGCAATGTGATTCCCTGAGGGCTGAGGATTAGCTGACCTGGGCAGCCTGACTCTGCCGGCAAGCCCTCCCCAGGTGTGCCTGGGTTGAGGTCAATATAAACAGCACTCCAGGCAGCAATAGCCCCTGCAGCTGTGCCTGACTCCATATTCTCTGCCCCGTCAGCAGTCTCGGGGCTGTGCTGGTGGGAGGGTGTGAGGGTCCACGGCTTTGTGGGTGGCCCGGTGTGAGTGGGGCTCTGCTGGACTTTCTGCAGGAGTTGCCAGGCTGCCACCTGTAAAGAAGAGGATGTGTCACCCATAACTTCCACTGGAATATCTCTCCGGGCTGAGGTGAGGAAGGAAAAAAAGGAGTGGGGGCCGGGACAGGAGGGGTATCTCAGGCAGGGCAATGGAAAGCTTCCAGAAGAGCGCCCGTGGCCAGGACCATCCTGGCTGACCTGCAGGCACCAAGGTGGCCTGCGTGCTGTCGCCTGTGTGGCTCCATGGCTCTTCATCTAGGCTTTCAAGCCCTTGTACATATTCAGGTGTTTCACCTGGGAAGGGTGGGAACAGTTCAGCAGCAGCTGGCCTGGGGCTCAGCTCACGTTTACTCACAGAGGCCTCGGCACGGTCCCCCAGCTTTGCAATAAGGACGCTCCTTGCGTGGGCGGGCGGGGCTGCTGGCTCTATGGGAGATGATTCCCCACCTCTGACCAATTTCAGAATTGTTTACCACTGGAGCAAGTGCCTTGGTAGTGTATTCCTCTGTATAACTGTTTGGTTCAGTTTTTTTTTTTTCTTTTTGGGTTCAAGTTAGATTTTATTCCTCTTTTATGTATTTATAGATATAAGCATGGAAATAATTCATTCTTATAAATACATCAGTGTGAATGGAAGAAATTTTTTTCTGTTTTATTTTTACATTTTATTTTTAAAAATTTTGAAATTTAATTTTATTTATTTTTTTATACACTAGGTTATTATTAGTTATCTATTTTATGCATATACATGTATACAGGTCAATCCCAATCTCCCAACTCATCCCACCACCACCACCCCATGGCTTCCCCCACTTTGTGTCCATATGTTTGTTCTCTACCTCTGTGTCTCTATTTCTGCCCTGCAAACCAGTTCATCTGTAGCATTTTTCTAGCTTCCACATATAGGCATTAATATACAATATTTGTTTTTCTCTTTCTGACTTACTTCACTCTGTATGACAGTCTCTAGATCCATCAACTTCTCTACAAATGACTCAGTTTCATTCCTTTTTATGGCTGAGTAATATTCCATTTTATATATGTACCACATCTTTATCCATTCGTCTGTCTGTGGGCATTTAGGTTGCTTCCTTTACCTGGCTATTGTAAATAGTGCTGCAATGAACATTGTGGTGAATGTGTCTCTGTGATTTATGGTTTTCTCTGGGTATATGCACAGAAGTGGGATTGCTGGATCCTATGGTAATTCTCTTTTTAGTTTTTTAAAGGAACCTCCATACTGTTCTCCATAGTGACTGTATCAATTTACATTCCCACCAATAGCGGAAGAGGGTTCCTTTTGTCCACACCCTCCCCAGAATTTGTTGTTTGTAGATTATCTGATGATGCCGATTCTAACAGGTGTGAGGTCTTACCTCATTGTAGTTTTGATTTGCATTTCTCTAATAATTAGTGATGTTGAGCAGCTTTTCATGTGCGTCTTGGCCATCTCTGTGTCTTCTTTGAAGAAACGTCTATTTAGATCTTCTGCCCATTTTTGTATTGGGTTGTTTGTTTTATTAATATTAAGCTGCATGAGCTGTTTATATATATTGGAGATTAAACCTTTGTCCATTGATTCGTTTGTGAAAGTTTTCGCCCATTCTGAGGGTTGCATTTTTCCATTCCCGTTTTTTTAACAAAGAAAGAAAGAAAGCAAAAGAAGCAGAACACTAATGTGCGTGAAATATGCCTCTTGAAACTGTCGTTTTGAAATATGGACGTCTTCTGAATTTTTTGGTCGATATATGACCCCATTATTTGTTTTCAGGGCAGGTGTCATTTACAGGCCTGTAATGATTTGGAATATCCACTGACCATTAGCGCTGGGATTAAAGCTGCTGTTGTGTGAAACGGCCACAAGGTGGCAGCAGTTCTCCCTTACCAAATCTGGTTACTAGGGCAGCAGAGCCTCAATGGAAGTCGCGTTCTAGATTGGAATGTAGAACGGAATGTACCAGGAGAAAGCCCCTCAAGTTTGTCTCACTACTTCTTGTTCGTGTTTTTAATTTAATTTTTTATTTTTTATTACAGCAAGTTTGAGTACAACGTTTAGCTTGTTGTAGGTGTGCAAGAGGTGGTTCTTTTACACATATACATATGTCTGTTCTTCCTGGGATCCTTTTCCCATGTTCGTTATGACAGAATGTTGAGTAGTCTTCTCTTGGTACTCCGTAGGTCTTTGGTGATTATATATGTCTACTGTGTTTGTATATGTCTGTTAACCCCAATATCGTAATGAATTCAATCCTCACACCTTTCCTTTGGTGAACCATAAGTTTGTTTAATGAATCTGTGATTGCCCTTCTCCGTGGAAATATCTGCCCTGGTATCAATTTATAGGTAACACCTATAAGTGATATGATATGATATGTGTCTTTCACTTTCTGACTTACTCCAAGTCACGTGATTACCTCTAGACTCATCTACGGTGCTGCAAATGGCATTGTGTGCTTCTTTTCGTTGGCGAATATTCTGTCTTAGCGAGGTCCATTTTCTGCAATGTGATTCCCTGAGGGCTGAGGATTAGCTGACCTGGGCAGCCTGACCCTGCCGGCAAGCCCTCCCCAGGTGTGCCTGGGTTGAGGTCAATATAAACAGCACTCCAGGCAGCAATAGCCCCTGCAGCTGTGCCTGACTCCATATTCTCTGCCCCGTCAGCAGTCTCGGGGCTGTGCTGGTGGGAGGGTGTGAGGGTCCACGGCTTTGTGGGTGGCCCGGTGTGAGTGGGGCTCTGCTGGACTTTCTGCAGGAGTTGCCAGGCTGCCACCTGTAAAGAAGAGGATGTGTCACCCATAACTTCCACTGGAATATCTCTCCGGGCTGAGGTGAGGAAGGAAAAAAAGGAGTGGGGGCCGGGACAGGAGGGGTATCTCAGGCAGGGCAATGGAAAGCTTCCAGAAGAGCGCCCGTGGCCAGGAACATCCTGGCTGACCTGCAGGCACCAAGGTGGCCTGCGTGCTGTCGCTGGTGTGGCACCACGGCCCTTCCTCTAGGCTTTCATGCCCTTGTACATATTCAGGTGTTTCACCTGGGAAGGGTGGGAACAGTTCAGCAGCAGCTGGCCTGGGGCTCAGCTCACGTTTACTCACAGAGGCCTCGGCACGGTCCCCCAGCTTTGCAATAAGGACGCTCCTTGCGTGGGCGGGCGGGGCTGCAGGCTCTATGGGAGATGATTCCCCACCTCTGACCAATTTCAGAATTGTTTACCACTGGAGCAAGTGCCTTGGTAGTGTTTGCCTCTGTATAACTGATAGGTTCAGTTTTTTTTTTCTTTTTTGGTTCAAGTTAGATTTTATTCCTCTTTTATGTATTTATGGATATAAGCATGGAAATAATTCATTCTTATAAATACATCAGTGTGAATGGAAGAACATTTTTTCTGTTTTATTTTTACATTTTATTTTTAAAATTTTTGAAATTTAATTTTATTTTTTTTTATACAGTAGGTTATTTTTAGTTATCTATTTTATGCATAGACATGTATACAGGTCAATCCCAATCTCCCAACACATCCCACCACCACCACCCCATGGCTTCCCCCACTTTGTGTCCATACGTTTGTTCTCTACCTCTGTGTCTCTATTTCTGCCCTGCAAACCAGTTCATCTGTAGCATTTTTCTAGGTTCCACATATAGGCATTAATATACAATATTTGTTTTTCTCTTTCTGACTTACTTCACTCTGTATGACAGTCTCTAGATCCATCAACTTCTCTACAAATGACCCAGTTTCATTCCTTTTTATGGTTGAGTAATATTCCATTTTATATATGTACCACATCTTTATCCATTCGTCTGTCTGTGGCCATTTAGGTTGCTTCCTTTACCTGGCTATTGTAAATAGTGCTGCAATGAACATTGTGGTGAATGTGTCTTTGTGATTTATGGTTTTCTCTGGGTATATGCCCAGAAGTGGGATTGCTGGATCCTATTGTAATTCTGTTTTTAGTTTTTTAAAGGAACCTCCATACTGTTCTCCATAGTGACTGTATCCATTTACATTCCCACCAATAGCGGAAGAGGGTTCCTTTTGTCCACACACTCCCCAGAATTTGTTGTTTGTAGATTATCTGATGATGCCGATTCTAACACGTGTGAGGTCTTACCTCATTGTAGTTTTGATTTGCATTTCTCTAATAATTAGTGGTGTTGAGCAGCTTTTCATGTGTGTCTTGGCCATCTCTGTGTCTTCTTTGAAGAAACGTCTATTTAGATCTTCTGCCCAATTTTGTATTGGGTTGTTTGTTTTATTAATATTAAGCTGCATGAGCTGTTTATATATATTGGAGATTAAACCTTTGTCCATTGATTCGTTTGTGAAAGTTTTCGCCCCTTCTGAGGGTTGCCTTTTTCCATTCCCGTTTTTTTAACAAAGAAAGAAAGAAAGCAAAAGAAGCAGAACACTAATGTGCGTGAAATATGCCTCTTGAAACTGTCGTTTTGAAATATGGACGTCTTTTGAATTTTTTGGTCGATATATGACCCCAGGATTTGTTTTCAGGGCAGGTGTCATTTACAGGCCTGTAATGATTTGGAATATCCACTGACCATTAGCGCTGGGATTAAAGCTGCTGTTGTGTGAAACGGCCACAAGGTGGCAGCAGTTCTCCCTTACCAAATCTGGTTTCTAGGGCAGCAGAGCCTCAATGGAAGTCGCGTTCTAGATTGGAATGTAGAACGGAATGTACCAGGAGAAAGCCCCTCAAGTTTTTCTCACTACTTCTTGTTCGTGTTTTTAATTTAATTTTTTATTTTTTATTACAGCAAGTTTGAGTACAACGTTTAGCTTGTTGTAGGTGTGCAAGAGGTGGTTCTTTTACACATATACATATGTCTGTTTTTCCTGGGATCCTTTTCCCATGTTCGTTATGACAGAATGTTGAGTAGTCTTCTCTTGGTACTCCGTAGGTCTTTGGTGATTATATATGTCTACTGTGTTTGTATATGTCTGTTAACCCCTATATCGTAATGAATTCAATCCTCACACCTTTCCTTTGGTGAACCATAAGTTTGTTTAATGAATCTGTGATTGCCCTTCTCCGTGGAAATATCTGCCCTGGTATCAATTTATAGGTAACACCTATAAGTGATATGATATGATATGTGTCTTTCACTTTCTGACTTACTCCAAGTCACGTGATTACCTCTAGACTCATCTACGGTGCTGCAAATGGCATTGTGTGCTTCTTTTCCTTGGCGAATATTCTGTCTTAGCGAGGTCCATTTTCTGCAATGTGATTCCCTGAGGGCTGAGGATTAGCTGACCTGGGCAGCCTGACCCTGCCGGCAAGCCCTGCCCAGGTGTGCCTGGGTTGAGGTCAATATAAACAGCACTCCAGGCAGCAATAGCCCCTGCAGCTGTGCCTGACTCCATATTCTCTGCCCCGTCAGCAGTCTCGGGGCTGTGCTGGTGGGAGGGTGTGAGGGTCCACGGCTTTGTGTGTGGCCCGGTGTGAGTGGGGCTCTGCTGGACTTTCTGCAGGAGTTGCCAGGCTGCCACCTGTAAAGAAGAGGATGTGTCACCCATAACTTCCACTGGAATATCTCTCAGGGCTGAGGTGAGGAAGGAAAAAAAGGAGTGGGGGCCGGGACAGGAGGGGTATCTCAGGCAGGGCAATGGAAAGCTTCCAGAAGAGCGCCCGTGGCCAGGACCATCCTGGCTGACCTGCAGGCACCAATGTGGCCTGCGTGCTGTCGCTGGTGTGGCTCCATGGCCCTTCCTCTAGGCTTTCAAGCCCTTGTACATATTCAGGTGTTTCACCTGGGAAGGGTGGGAACAGTTCAGCAGCAGCTGGCCTGGGGCTCAGCTCACGTTTACTCACAGATGCCACGGCACGGTCCCCCAGCTTTGCAATAAGGACGCTCCTTGCGTGGGCGGGCGGGGCTGCTGGCTCTATGGGAGATGATTCCCCACCTCTGACCAATTTCAGAATTGTTTACCACTGGAGCAAGTGCCTTGGTAGTGTTTTCCTCTGTATAACTGTTAGGTTCAGTTTTTTTTTTCTTTTGTGCTTCAAGTTAGATTTTATTCCTCTTTTATGTATTTATAGATATAAGCATGGAAATAATTCATTCTTATAAATACATCAGTGTGAATGGAAGAACTTTTTTTCTGTTTTATTTTTACATTTTATTTTTAAAAATTTTGAAATTTAATTTTATTTATTTTTTATACACTAGGTTATTATTAGTTATCTATTTTATGCATATACATGTATACAGGTCAATCCCAATCTCCCAACTCATCCCACCACCACCACCCCATGGCTTCCCCCACTTTGTGTCCATACGTTTGTTCTCTACCTCTGTGTCTCTATTTCTGCCCTGCAAACCAGTTCATCTGTAGCATTTTTCTAGGTTCCACATATAGGCATTAATATACAATATTTGTTTTTCTCTTTCTGACTTACTTCACTCTGTATGACAGTCTCTAGATCCATCAACTTCTCTACAAAGGACTCAGTTTCATTCCTTTTTATGGCTGAGTAATATTCCATTTTATATATGTACCACATCTTTATCCATTCGCCTGTCTGTGGCCATTTAGGTTGCTTCCATTACCTGGCTATTGTAAATAGTGCTGCAATGAACATTGTGGTGAATGTGTCTCTGTGATTTATGGTTTTCTCTGGGTATATGCACAGAAGTGGGATTGCTGGATCCTATGGTAATTCTCTTTTTAGTTTTTTAAAGGAACCTCCATACTGTTCTCCATAGTGACTGTATCAATTTACATTCCCACCAATAGCGGAAGAGGGTTCCTTTTGTCCACAGCCTCCCCAGAATTTGTTGTTTGTAGATTATCTGATGATGCCGATTCTAACACGTGTGAGGTCTTACCTAATTGTAGTTTTTTTTTTTTTTTTTTTTTTTTTTTTTTTTTTTTTAAAGTCATTTTAATTAAGGTCTCATGGGTTTTTTTTGTTTTTTTTTTTTGTTTTTCGGTATGTGGGCCTCTCACTGTTGTGGCCTCTCCCGCTGCGGAGCACAGGCTCCAGACGCGCAGGCTCAGCGGCCATGGCTCACGGGCCCAGCCGCTCCGCGGCATGTGGGATCCTCCCGGACTGGGGCACGAACCCGTGTCCCCTGCATCGGCAGGCGGACTCCCAACCACTGCTCCACCAGGGAAGCCCCTAATTGTAGTTTTGATTTGCATTTCTCTAATAATTAGTGATGTTGAGCAGCTTTTCATGTGCGTCTTGGCCATCTCTGTGTCTTCTTTGAAGAAACGTCTATTTAGATCTTCTGCCCATTTTTGTATTGGGTTGTTTGTTGTATTAATATTAAGCTGCATGAGCTGTATATATATATTGGAGATTAAACCTTTGTCCATTGATTCGTTTGTGAACGTTTTCGCCCCTTCTGAGGGTTACCGTTTTCCATTCCCATATTTTTAACAAAGAAAGAAAAAAAGCAAAAGAATCAGAACACTAATGTGCGTGAAATATGCCTCTTGAAACTGTCGTTTTGAAATATGGACGTCTTTTGAATTTTTTGGTCGGTATATGACCCCAGGATTTGTTTTCAGGGCAGGTGTCATTTACAGGCCTGTAATGATTTGGAATATCCACTGACCATTAGTGCTGGGATTAAAGCTGCTGTTGTGTGAAACGGCCACAAGGTGGCAGCAGTTCTCCCTTACCAAATCTGGTTACTAGGGCAGCAGAGCCTCAATGGAAGTCGCGTTCTAGATTGGAATGTAGAACGGAATGTGCCAGGAGAAAGCCCCTCAAGTTTGTCTCACTACTTCTTGTTCGTGTTTTTAATTTAATTTTTTATTTTTTATTACAGCAAGTTTGAGTACAACGTTTAGCTTGTTGTAGGTGTGCAAGAGGTGGTTCTTTTACACATATACATATGTCTGTTCTTCCTGGGATCCTTTTCCCATGTACGTTATGACAGAATGTTGAGTAGTCTTATCTTGGTACTCCGTAGGTCTTTGGTGATTATATATGTCTACTGTGTTTGTATATGTCTGTTAACCCCTATATCGTAATGAATTCAATCCTCACACCTTTCCTTTGGTGAACCATAAGTTTGTTTAATGAATCTGTGATTGCCCTTCTCCGTGGAAATATCTGCCCTGGTATCAATTTATAGGTAACACCTATAAGTGATATGATATGATATGTGTCTTTCACTTTCTGACTTACTCCAAGTCACGTGATTACCTCTAGACTCATCTACGGTGCTGCAAATGGCATTGTGTGCTTCTTTTCCTTGGCGAATATTCTGTCTTAGCGAGGTCCATTTTCTGCAATGTGATTCCCTGAGGGCTGAGGATTAGCTGACCTGGGCAGCCAGACCTTGCCGGCAAGCCCTCCCCAGGTGTGCCTGGGTTGAGGTCAATATAAACAGCACTCCAGGCAGCAATAGCCCCTGCAGCTGTGCCTGACTCCATATTCTCTGCCCCGTCAGCAGTCTCGGGGCTGTGCTGGTGGGAGGGTGTGAGGGTCCACGGCTTTGTGGGTGGCCCGGTGTGAGTGGGGCTCTGCTGGACTTTCTGCAGGAGTTGCCAGGCTGCCACCTGTAAAGAAGAGGATGTGTCACCCATAACTTCCACTGGAATATCTCTCCGGGCTGAGGTGAGGAAGGAAAAAAAGGAGTGGGGGCCGGGACAGGAGGGGTATCTCAGGCAGGGCAATGGAAAGCTTCCAGAAGAGCGCCCGTGGCCAGGACCATCCTGGCTGACCTGCAGGCACCAAGGTGGCCTGCGTGCTGTCGCTGGTGTGGCTCCACGGCCCTTCCTCTAGGCTTTCAAGCCCTTGTACATATTCAGGTGTTTCACCTGGGAAGGGTGGGAACAGTTCAGCAGCAGCTGGCCTGGGGCTCAGCTCACGTTTACTCACAGAGGCCTCTGCACGGTCCCCCAGCTTTGCAATAAGGACGCTCCTTGCGTGGGCGGGCGGGGCTGCTGGCTCTATGGGAGATGATTCCCCACCTCTGACCAAATTCAGAATTATTTACCACTGGAGCAAGTGCCTTGGTAGTGTTTTCCTCTGTATAACTGTTAGGTTTAGTTTTTTTTTTTGCTTTTTTGGTTCAAGTTAGATTTTATTCCTCTTTTATGTATTTATGGATATAAGCATGGAAATAATTCATTCTTATAAATACATCAGTGTGAATGAAAGAACATATTTTCTGTTTTATTTTTACATTTTATTTTTAAAATTTTTGAAATTTAATTTTATTTATTTTTTTATACAGTAGGTTATTATTAGTTATCTATTTTATGCATAGACATGTATACAGGTCAATCCCAATCTCCCAACTCATCCCACCACCACCACCCCATGGCTTCCCCCACTTTGTGTCCATACGTTTGTTCTCTACCTCTGTGTCTCTATTTCTGCCCTGCAAACCAGTTCATCTGTAGCATTTTTCTAGGTTCCACATATAGGCATTAATATACAATATTTGTTTTTCTCTTTCTGACTTACTTCACTCTGTATGACGGTCTCTAGATCCATCAACTTCTCTACAAATGACCCAGTTTCATTCCTTTTTATGGCTGAGTAATATTCCATTTTATATATGTACCACATCTTTATCCATTCGTCTGTCTGTGGGCATTTAGGTTGCTTCCATTACCTGGCTATTGTAAATAGTGCTGCAATGAACATTGTGGTGAATGTGTCTCTGTGATTTATGGTTTTCTCTGGGTATATGCCCAGAAGTGGGATTGCTGGATCCTATGGTAATTCTCTTTTTAGTTTTTTAAAGGAACCTCCATACTGTTCTCCATAGTGACTGTATCAATTTACATTCCCACCAATAGCGGAAGAGGGTTCCTTTTGTCCACACCCTCCCCAGAATTTGTTGTTCGTAGATTATCTGATGATGCCGATTCTAACAGGTGTGAGGTCTTACCTCATTGTAGTTTTGATTTGCATTTCTCTAATAATTAGTGATGTTGAGCAGCTTTTCATGTGCGTCTTGGCCATCTCTGTGTCTTCTTTGAAGAAACGTCTATTTAGATCTTCTGCCCATTTTTGTATTGGGTTGTTTGTTTTATTAATATTAAGCTGCATGAGCTGTTTATATATATTGGAGATTAAACCTTTGTCCATTGATTCGTTTGTGAAAGTTTTCGCCCATTCTGAGGGTTGCCTTTTTCCATTCCCGTTTTTTTAACAAATAAAGAAAGAAATCAAAAGAAGCAGAACACTAATGTGCGTGAAATATGCCTCTTGAAACTGTCGTTTTGAAATATGGACGTCTTTTGAATTTTTTGGTCGATATATGACCCCAGGATTTGTTTTCAGGGCAGGTGTCATTTACAGGCCTGTAATGATTTGGAATATCCACTGACCATTAGCGCTGGGATTAAAGCTGCTGTTGTGTGAAACGGCCACAAGGTGGCAGCAGTTCTCCCTTACCAAATCTGGTTACTAGGGCAGCAGAGCCTCAATGGAAGTCGCGTTCAAGATTGGAGTGTAGAACGCAATGTACCAGGAGAAAGCCCCTCAAGTTTTTCTCACTAATTCTTGTTCGTGTTTTTAATTTAATTTTTTATTTTTTATTACAGCAACTTTGAGTACAACGTTTAGCTTGTTGTAGGTGTGTAAGAGGTTGCTCTTTTACACATATACATATGTCTGTTCTTCCTGGGATCCTTTTCCCATGTTCGTTATGACAGAATGTTGAGTAGTCTTCTCTTGGTACTCCGTAGGTCTTTGGTGATTATATACGTCTACTGTGTTTGTATATGTCTGTTAACCCCAATATCATAATGAATTCAATCCTCACACCTTTCCTTTGGTGAACCATAAGTTTGTTTAATGAATCTGTGATTGCCCTTCTCCGTGGAAATATGTGCCCTGGTATCAATTTATAGGTAACACCTATAAGTGATATGATATGATATGTGTCTTTCACTTTCTGACTTACTCCAAGTCACGTGATTACCTCTAGACTCATCTACGGTGCTGCAAATGGCATTGTGTGCTTCTTTTCGTTGGCGAATATTCTGTCTTAGCGAGGTCCATTTTCTGCAATGTGATTCCCCGAGGGCTGAGGATTAGCTGACCTGGGCAGCCTGACCCTGCCGGCAAGCCCTCCCCAGGTGTGCCTGGGTTGAGGTCAATATAAACAGCACTCCAGGCAGCAATAGCCCCTGCAGCTGTGCCTGACTCCATATTCTCTGCCCCGTCAGCAGTCTCGGGGCTGTGCTGGTGGGAGGGTGTGAGGGTCCACGGCTTTGTGTGTGGCCCGGTGTGAGTGGGGCTCTGCTGGACTTTCTGCAGGAGTTGCCAGGCTGCCACCTGTAAAGAAGAGGATGTGTCACCCATAACTTCCACTGGAATATCTCTCCGGGCTGATGTGAGGAAGGAAAAAAAGGAGTGGGGGCCGGGACAGGAGGGGTATCTCAGGCAGGGCAATGGAAAGCTTCCAGAAGAGCGCCCGTGGCCAGGACCATCCTGGCTGACCTGCAGGCACCAAGGTGGCCTGCGTGCTGTCGCTGGTGTGGCTCCACGGCCCTTCCTCTAGGCTTTCAAGCCCTTGTACATATTCAGGTCTTTCACCTGGGAAGAGTGGGAACAGTTCAGCAGCAGCTGGCCTGGGGCTCAGCTCACGTTTACTCACAGAGGCCTCGGCACGGTCCCCCAGCTTTGCAATAAGGACGCTCCTTGCGTGGGCGGGCGGGGCTGCTGGCTCTATGGGAGATGATTCCCCACCTCTGACCAATTTCAGAATTGTTTACCACTGGAGCAAGTGCCTTGGTAGTGTTTTCCTCTGTATAACTGTTAGGTTCAGTTTTATTTTTTCTTTTTTGGTTCAAGTTAGATTTTATTCCTCTTTTATGTATTTATGGATATAAGCATGGAAATAATTCATTCTTATAAATACATCAGTGTGAATGGAAGAACATTTCTTCTGTTTTATTTTTACATTTTATTTTTAAAATTTTTGAAATTTAATTTTATTTATTTTTTTATACAGTAGTTTATTATTAGTTATCTATTTTATGCATAGACATGTATAGAGGTCAATCCCAATCTCCCAACTCATCCCACCACCACCACCCCGTGGCTTCCCCAACTTTGTGTCCATACGTTTGTTCTCTACCTCTGTGTCTCTATTTCTGCCCTGCAAACCAGTTCATCTGTAGCATTTTTCTAGGTTCCACATATAGGCATTAATATACAATATTTGTTTTTCTCTTTCTGACTTACTTCACTCTGTATGACAGTCTCTAGATCCATCAACTTCTCTACAAATGACCCAGTTTCATTCCTTTTTATGGCTGAGTAATATTCCATTTTATATATGTACCACATCTTTATCCATTCGTCTGTCTGTGGCCATTTAGGTTGCTTCCATTACCTGGCTATTGTAAATAGTGCTGCAATGAACATTGTGGTGAATGTGTCTCTGTGATTTATGGTATTCTCTGGGTATATGCCCAGAAGTGGGATTGCTGGATCCTATGGTAATTCTCTTTTTAGTTTTTTAAAGGAACCTCCATACTGTTCTCCATAGTGACTGTATCAATTTACATTCCCACCAGTAGCGGAAGAGGGTTCCTTTTGTCCACACCCTCCCCAGAATTTGTTGTTTGTAGATTATCTGATGATGCCGATTCTAACAGGTGTGAGGTCTTACCTCATTGTAGTTTTGATTTGCATTTCTCTAATAATTAGTGATGTTGAGCCGCTTTTCATGTGCGTCTTGGCCATCTCTGTGTCTTCTTTGAAGAAACGTCTATTTAGATCTTCTGCCCATTTTTGTATTGGGTTGTTTGTTGTATTAATATTAAGCTGCATGAGCTGTTCATATATATTGGAGATTAAACCTTTGTCCATTGATTCGTTTGTGAAAGTTTTCGCCCATTCTGAGGGTTGCCTTTTTCCATTCCCGTTTTTTTAACAAAGAAGGAATGAAATCAAAAGAAGCAGAACACTAATGTGCGTGAAATATGCCTCTTGAAACTGTCGTTTTGAAATATGGACGTCTTTTGAATTTTTTGGTCGATAAATGACCCCAGGATTGGTTTTCAGGGCAGGGGTCATTTACAGGCCTGTAATGATTTGGAATATCCACTGACCATTAGCGCTGGGATTAAAGCTGCTGTTGTGTGAAACGGCCACAAGGTGGCAGCAGTTCTCCCTTACCAAATCTGGTTACTAGGGCAGCAGAGCCTCAATGGAAGTCGCGTTCTAGATTGGAATGTAGAACGCAATGTACCAGGAGAAAGCCCCTCTAGTTTTTCTCACTAATTCTTGTTCGTGTTTTTAATTTAATTTTTTATTTTTTATTACAGCAACTTTGAGTACAACGTTTAGCTTGTTGTAGGTGTGCAAGAGGTTGCTCTATTACACATATACATATGTCTGTTCTTCCTGGGATCCTTTTCCCATGTACGTTATGACAGAATGTTGAGTAGTCTTCTCTTGGTACTCCGTAGGTCTTTGGTGATTATATATGTCTACTGTGTGTGTATATGTCTGTTAACCCCAATATCGTAATGAATTCAATCCTCACACCTTTCCTTTGGTGAACCATAAGTTTGTTTAATGAATCTGTGATTGCCCTTCTCTGTGGAAATATCTGCCCTGGTATCAATTTATAGGTAACACCTATAAGTGATGTGATATGATATGTGTCTTTCACTTTCTGACTTACTCCAAGTCACGTGATTACCTCTAGACTCATCTACGGTGCTGCAAATGGCATTGTGTGCTTCTTTTCGTTGGCGAATATTCTGTCTTAGCGAGGTCCATTTTCTGCAATGTGATTCCCTGAGGGCTGAGGATTAGCTGACCTGGGCAGCCTGACCCTGCCGGCAAGCCCTCCCCAGGTGTGCCTGGGTTGAGGTCAATATAAACAGCACTCCAGGCAGCAATAGCCCCTGCAGCTGTGCCTGACTCCATATTCTCTGCCCCGTCAGCAGCCTCGGTGCTGTGCTGGTGGGAGGGTGTGAGGGTCCACGGCTTTGTGGGTGGCCCGGTGTGAGTGGGGCTCTTGGACTTTCTGCAGGAGTTGCCAGGCTGCCACCTGTAAAGAAGAGGATGTGTCACCCATAACTTCCACTGGAGTATCTCTCCGGGCTGAAGTGAGGAAGGAAAAAAAGGAGTGGGGGCCGGGACAGGAGGGGTATCTCAGGCAGGGCAATGGAAAGCTTCCAGAAGAGCGCCCGTGGCCAGGACCATCCTGGGTGACCTGCTGGCACCAAGTGGGCCTGCGTGCTTTCGCTGGTGTGGCTCCACGGCCCTTCCTCTAGGCTTTCAAGCCCTTGTACATATTCAGGTGTTTCACCTGGGAAGGGTGGGAACAGTTCAGCAGCAGCTGGCCTGGGGCTCAGCTCACGTTTACTCACAGAGGCCTCGGCACGGTCCCCCAGCTTTGCAATAAGGACGCTCCTTGCGTGGGCGGGTGGGGCTGCTGGCTGTATGGGAGATGATTCCCCACCTCTGACCAATTTCAGAATTGTTTACCACTGGAGCAAGTGCCTTGGTAGTGTTTTCCTCTGTATAACTGTTAGGTTTAGTTGTTTTTTTTTTCTTTTTGGTTCAAGTTAGATTTTATTCCTCTTTTATGTATTTATGGATATAAGCATGGAATAATTCATTCTTATAAATACATCAGTGTGAATGGAAGAACATGTTTTCTGTTTTATTTTTACATTTTATTTTTTAAATTTTTGAAATTTAATTTTATTTATTTTTTTATACAGTAGATTATTATTAGTTATCTATTTTATGCATAGACATGTATACAGGTCAATCCCAATCTCCCAACTCATCCCACCACCACCACCCCATGGCTTCCCCCACTTTGTGTCCATACGTTTGTTCTCTACCTCTGTGTCTCTATTTCTGCCCTGCAAACCAGTTCATCTGTAGCATTTTTCTAGGTTCCACATATAGGCATTAATATACAATATTTGTTTTTCTCTTTCTGACTTACTTCACTCTGTATGACAGTCTCTAGATCCATCAACTTCTCTACAAATGACCCAGTTTCATTGCTTTTTATGGCTGAGTAATATTCCATTTTATATATGTACCACATCTTTATCCATTCGTCTGTCTGTGGGCATTTAGGTTGCTTCCATTACCTGGCTATTGTAAATAGTGCTGCAATGAACATTGTGGTGAATGTGTCTCTGTGATTTATGGTTTTCTCTGGGTATATGCCCAGAAGTGGGATTGCTGGATCCTATGGTAATTCTCATTTAGTTTTTTAAAGGAACCTCCATACTGTTCTCCATAGTGACTGTATCAATTTACATTCCCACCAATAGCGGAAGAGGGTTCCTTTTGTCCACACCCTCCCCAGAATTTGTTGTTTGTAGATTATCTGATGATGCCGATTCTAATAGGTGTGAGGTCTTACCTCATTGTAGTTTTGATTTGCATTTCTCTAATAATTAGTGATGTTGAGCAGCTTTTCATGTGCGTCTTGGCCATCTCTGTGTCTTCTTTGAAGAAACGCCTATTTAGATCTTCTGCCCATTTTTGTATTGGGTTGTTTGTTTTATTAATATTAAGCTGCATGAGCTGTTCATATATATTGGAGATTAAACCTTTGTCCATTGATTCGTTTGTGAAAGTTTTCGCCCATTCTGAGGGTTGCCTTTTTCCATTCCCGTTTTTTTAACAAAGAAAGAAAAAATCAAAAGAAGCAGAACACTAATGTGCGTGAAATATGCCTCTTGAAACTGTCGTTTTGAAATATGGACGTCTTTTGAATTTTTTGGTCGATATATGACCCCAGGATTTGTTTTCAGGGCAGGTGTCATTTACAGGCCTGTAATGATTTGGAATATCCACTGACCATTAGCGCTGGGATTAAAGCTGCTGTTGTGTGAAACGGCCACAAGGTGGCAGCAGTTCTCCCTTACCAAATCTGGTTACAAGGGCAGCAGAGCCTCAATGGAAGTCGCATTCTAGATTGGAATGTAGAACGGAATGTACCAGGAGAAAGCCCCTCAAGTTTTTCTCACTAATTCTTGTTCGTGTTTTTAATTTAATTTTTTATTTTTTATTACAGCAAGTTTGAGTACAACGTTTAGCTTGTTGTAGGTGTGCAAGAGGTGGTTCTTTTACACATATACATATGTCTGTTCTTCCTGGGATCCTTTTCCCATGTTCGTTATGACAGAATGTTGAGTAGTCTTCTCTTGGTACTCCGTAGGTCTTTGGTGATTATATATGTCTACTGTGTTTGTATATGTTTGTTAACCCCTATATCGTAATGAATTCAATCCTCACACCTTTCCTTTGGTGAACCATAAGTTTGTTTAATGAATCTGTGATTGCCCTTCTCTGTGGAAATATCTGCCCTGGTATCAATTTATAGGTAACACCTATAAGTGATATGATATGATATGTGTCTTTCACTTTCTGACTTACTCCAAGTCACGTGATTACCTCTAGACTCATCTACGGTGCTGCAAATGGCATTGTGTGCTTCTTTTCGTTGGCGAATATTCTGTCTTAGCGAGGTCCATTTTCTGCAATGTGATTCCCTGAGGGCTGAGGATTAGCTGACCTGGGCAGCCTGACCCTGCCGGCAAGCCCTCCCCAGGTGTGCCTGGGTTGAGGTCAATATAAACAGCACTCCAGGCAGCAATAGCCCCTGCAGCTGTGCCTGACTCCATATTCTCTGCCCCGTCAGCAGTCTCGGGGCTGTGCTGGTGGGAGGGTGTGAGGGTCCACGGCTTTGTGGGTGGCCCGGTGTGAGTGGGGCTCTGCTGGACTTTCTGCAGGAGTTGCCAGGCTGCCACCTGTAAAGAAGAGGATGTGTCACCCATAACTTCCACTGGAATATCTCTCCGGGCTGAGGTGAGGAAGGAAAAAAAGGAGTGGGGGCCGGGACAGGAGGGGTATCTCAGGCAGGGCAATGGAAAGCTTCCAGAAGAGCGCCCGTGGCCAGGAACATCCTGGCTGACCTGCAGGCACCAAGGTGGCCTGCGTGCTGTCGCTGGTGTGGCACCACGGCCCTTCCTCTAGGCTTTCATGCCCTTGTACATATTCAGGTGTTTCACCTGGGAAGGGTGGGAACAGTTCAGCAGCAGCTGGCCTGGGGCTCAGCTCACGTTTACTCACAGAGGCCTCGGCACGGTCCCCCAGCTTTGCAATAAGGACGCTCCTTGCGTGGGCGGGCGGGGCTGCAGGCTCTATGGGAGATGATTCCCCACCTCTGACCAATTTCAGAATTGTTTACCACTGGAGCAAGTGCCTTGGTAGTGTTTGCCTCTGTATAACTGATAGGTTCAGTTTTTTTTTTCTTTTTTGGTTCAAGTTAGATTTTATTCCTCTTTTATGTATTTATGGATATAAGCATGGAAATAATTCATTCTTATAAATACATCAGTGTGAATGGAAGAACATTTTTTCTGTTTTATTTTTACATTTTATTTTTAAAATTTTTGAAATTTAATTTTATTTTTTTTTATACAGTAGGTTATTTTTAGTTATCTATTTTATGCATAGACATGTATACAGGTCAATCCCAATCTCCCAACACATCCCACCACCACCACCCCATGGCTTCCCCCACTTTGTGTCCATACGTTTGTTCTCTACCTCTGTGTCTCTATTTCTGCCCTGCAAACCAGTTCATCTGTAGCATTTTTCTAGGTTCCACATATAGGCATTAATATACAATATTTGTTTTTCTCTTTCTGACTTACTTCACTCTGTATGACAGTCTCTAGATCCATCAACTTCTCTACAAATGACCCAGTTTCATTCCTTTTTATGGTTGAGTAATATTCCATTTTATATATGTACCACATCTTTATCCATTCGTCTGTCTGTGGCCATTTAGGTTGCTTCCTTTACCTGGCTATTGTAAATAGTGCTGCAATGAACATTGTGGTGAATGTGTCTTTGTGATTTATGGTTTTCTCTGGGTATATGCCCAGAAGTGGGATTGCTGGATCCTATTGTAATTCTGTTTTTAGTTTTTTAAAGGAACCTCCATACTGTTCTCCATAGTGACTGTATCCATTTACATTCCCACCAATAGCGGAAGAGGGTTCCTTTTGTCCACACACTCCCCAGAATTTGTTGTTTGTAGATTATCTGATGATGCCGATTCTAACACGTGTGAGGTCTTACCTCATTGTAGTTTTGATTTGCATTTCTCTAATAATTAGTGGTGTTGAGCAGCTTTTCATGTGTGTCTTGGCCATCTCTGTGTCTTCTTTGAAGAAACGTCTATTTAGATCTTCTGCCCAATTTTGTATTGGGTTGTTTGTTTTATTAATATTAAGCTGCATGAGCTGTTTATATATATTGGAGATTAAACCTTTGTCCATTGATTCGTTTGTGAAAGTTTTCGCCCCTTCTGAGGGTTGCCTTTTTCCATTCCCGTTTTTTTAACAAAGAAAGAAAGAAAGCAAAAGAAGCAGAACACTAATGTGCGTGAAATATGCCTCTTGAAACTGTCGTTTTGAAATATGGACGTCTTTTGAATTTTTTGGTCGATATATGACCCCAGGATTTGTTTTCAGGGCAGGTGTCATTTACAGGCCTGTAATGATTTGGAATATCCACTGACCATTAGCGCTGGGATTAAAGCTGCTGTTGTGTGAAACGGCCACAAGGTGGCAGCAGTTCTCCCTTACCAAATCTGGTTTCTAGGGCAGCAGAGCCTCAATGGAAGTCGCGTTCTAGATTGGAATGTAGAACGGAATGTACCAGGAGAAAGCCCCTCAAGTTTTTCTCACTACTTCTTGTTCGTGTTTTTAATTTAATTTTTTATTTTTTATTACAGCAAGTTTGAGTACAACGTTTAGCTTGTTGTAGGTGTGCAAGAGGTGGTTCTTTTACACATATACATATGTCTGTTTTTCCTGGGATCCTTTTCCCATGTTCGTTATGACAGAATGTTGAGTAGTCTTCTCTTGGTACTCCGTAGGTCTTTGGTGATTATATATGTCTACTGTGTTTGTATATGTCTGTTAACCCCTATATCGTAATGAATTCAATCCTCACACCTTTCCTTTGGTGAACCATAAGTTTGTTTAATGAATCTGTGATTGCCCTTCTCCGTGGAAATATCTGCCCTGGTATCAATTTATAGGTAACACCTATAAGTGATATGATATGATATGTGTCTTTCACTTTCTGACTTACTCCAAGTCACGTGATTACCTCTAGACTCATCTACGGTGCTGCAAATGGCATTGTGTGCTTCTTTTCCTTGGCGAATATTCTGTCTTAGCGAGGTCCATTTTCTGCAATGTGATTCCCTGAGGGCTGAGGATTAGCTGACCTGGGCAGCCTGACCCTGCCGGCAAGCCCTGCCCAGGTGTGCCTGGGTTGAGGTCAATATAAACAGCACTCCAGGCAGCAATAGCCCCTGCAGCTGTGCCTGACTCCATATTCTCTGCCCCGTCAGCAGTCTCGGGGCTGTGCTGGTGGGAGGGTGTGAGGGTCCACGGCTTTGTGTGTGGCCCGGTGTGAGTGGGGCTCTGCTGGACTTTCTGCAGGAGTTGCCAGGCTGCCACCTGTAAAGAAGAGGATGTGTCACCCATAACTTCCACTGGAATATCTCTCAGGGCTGAGGTGAGGAAGGAAAAAAAGGAGTGGGGGCCGGGACAGGAGGGGTATCTCAGGCAGGGCAATGGAAAGCTTCCAGAAGAGCGCCCGTGGCCAGGAACATCCTGGCTGACCTGCAGGCACCAAGGTGGCCTGCGTGCTGTCGCTGGTGTGGCACCACGGCCCTTCCTCTAGGCTTTCATGCCCTTGTACATATTCAGGTGTTTCACCTGGGAAGGGTGGGAACAGTTCAGCAGCAGCTGGCCTGGGGCTCAGCTCACGTTTACTCACAGAGGCCTCGGCACGGTCCCCCAGCTTTGCAATAAGGACGCTCCTTGCGTGGGCGGGCGGGGCTGCAGGCTCTATGGGAGATGATTCCCCACCTCTGACCAATTTCAGAATTGTTTACCACTGGAGCAAGTGCCTTGGTAGTGTTTGCCTCTGTATAACTGATAGGTTCAGTTTTTTTTTTCTTTTTTGGTTCAAGTTAGATTTTATTCCTCTTTTATGTATTTATGGATATAAGCATGGAAATAATTCATTCTTATAAATACATCAGTGTGAATGGAAGAACATTTTTTCTGTTTTATTTTTACATTTTATTTTTAAAATTTTTGAAATTTAATTTTATTTTTTTTTATACAGTAGGTTATTTTTAGTTATCTATTTTATGCATAGACATGTATACAGGTCAATCCCAATCTCCCAACACATCCCACCACCACCACCCCATGGCTTCCCCCACTTTGTGTCCATACGTTTGTTCTCTACCTCTGTGTCTCTATTTCTGCCCTGCAAACCAGTTCATCTGTAGCATTTTTCTAGGTTCCACATATAGGCATTAATATACAATATTTGTTTTTCTCTTTCTGACTTACTTCACTCTGTATGACAGTCTCTAGATCCATCAACTTCTCTACAAATGACCCAGTTTCATTCCTTTTTATGGTTGAGTAATATTCCATTTTATATATGTACCACATCTTTATCCATTCGTCTGTCTGTGGCCATTTAGGTTGCTTCCTTTACCTGGCTATTGTAAATAGTGCTGCAATGAACATTGTGGTGAATGTGTCTTTGTGATTTATGGTTTTCTCTGGGTATATGCCCAGAAGTGGGATTGCTGGATCCTATTGTAATTCTGTTTTTAGTTTTTTAAAGGAACCTCCATACTGTTCTCCATAGTGACTGTATCCATTTACATTCCCACCAATAGCGGAAGAGGGTTCCTTTTGTCCACACACTCCCCAGAATTTGTTGTTTGTAGATTATCTGATGATGCCGATTCTAACACGTGTGAGGTCTTACCTCATTGTAGTTTTGATTTGCATTTCTCTAATAATTAGTGGTGTTGAGCAGCTTTTCATGTGTGTCTTGGCCATCTCTGTGTCTTCTTTGAAGAAACGTCTATTTAGATCTTCTGCCCAATTTTGTATTGGGTTGTTTGTTTTATTAATATTAAGCTGCATGAGCTGTTTATATATATTGGAGATTAAACCTTTGTCCATTGATTCGTTTGTGAAAGTTTTCGCCCCTTCTGAGGGTTGCCTTTTTCCATTCCCGTTTTTTTAACAAAGAAAGAAAGAAAGCAAAAGAAGCAGAACACTAATGTGCGTGAAATATGCCTCTTGAAACTGTCGTTTTGAAATATGGACGTCTTTTGAATTTTTTGGTCGATATATGACCCCAGGATTTGTTTTCAGGGCAGGTGTCATTTACAGGCCTGTAATGATTTGGAATATCCACTGACCATTAGCGCTGGGATTAAAGCTGCTGTTGTGTGAAACGGCCACAAGGTGGCAGCAGTTCTCCCTTACCAAATCTGGTTTCTAGGGCAGCAGAGCCTCAATGGAAGTCGCGTTCTAGATTGGAATGTAGAACGGAATGTACCAGGAGAAAGCCCCTCAAGTTTTTCTCACTACTTCTTGTTCGTGTTTTTAATTTAATTTTTTATTTTTTATTACAGCAAGTTTGAGTACAACGTTTAGCTTGTTGTAGGTGTGCAAGAGGTGGTTCTTTTACACATATACATATGTCTGTTTTTCCTGGGATCCTTTTCCCATGTTCGTTATGACAGAATGTTGAGTAGTCTTCTCTTGGTACTCCGTAGGTCTTTGGTGATTATATATGTCTACTGTGTTTGTATATGTCTGTTAACCCCTATATCGTAATGAATTCAATCCTCACACCTTTCCTTTGGTGAACCATAAGTTTGTTTAATGAATCTGTGATTGCACTTCTCCGTGGAAATATCTGCCCTGGTATCAATTTATAGGTAACACCTATAAGTGATATGATATGATATGTGTCTTTCACTTTCTGACTTACTCCAAGTCACGTGATTACCTCTAGACTCATCTACGGTGCTGCAAATGGCATTGTGTGCTTCTTTTCCTTGGCGAATATTCTGTCTTAGCGAGGTCCATTTTCTGCAATGTGATTCCCTGAGGGCTGAGGATTAGCTGACCTGGGCAGCCTGACCCTGCCGGCAAGCCCTGCCCAGGTGTGCCTGGGTTGAGGTCAATATAAACAGCACTCCAGGCAGCCATAGCCCCTGCAGCTGTGCCTGACTCCATATTCTCTGCCCCGTCAGCAGTCTCGGGGCTGTGCTGGTGGGAGGGTGTGAGGGTCCACGGCTTTGTGTGTGGCCCGGTGTGAGTGGGGCTCTGCTGGACTTTCTGCAGGAGTTGCCAGGCTGCCACCTGTAAAGAAGAGGATGTGTCACCCATAACTTCCACTGGAATATCTCTCAGGGCTGAGGTGAGGAAGGAAAAAAAGGAGTGGGGGCCGGGACAGGAGGGGTATCTCAGGCAGGGCAATGGAAAGCTTCCAGAAGAGCGCCCGTGGCCAGGACCATCCTGGCTGACCTGCAGGCACCAAGGTGGCCTGCGTGCTGTCGCTGGTGTGGCTCCATGGCCCTTCCTCTAGGCTTTCAAGCCCTTGTACATATTCAGGTGTTTCACCTGGGAAGGGTGGGAACAGTTCAGCAGCAGCTGGCCTGGGGCTCAGCTCACGTTTACTCACAGATGCCACGGCACGGTCCCCCAGCTTTGCAATAAGGACGCTCCTTGTGTGGGCGGGCGGGGCTGCTGGCTCTATGGGAGATGATTCCCCACCTCTGACCAATTTCAGAATTGTTTACCACTGGAGCAAGTGCCTTGGTAGTGTTTTCCTCTGTATAACTGTTAGGTTCAGTTTTTTTTTTCTTTTGTGCTTCAAGTTAGATTTTATTCCTCTTTTATGTATTTATAGATATAAGCATGGAAATAATTCATTCTTATAAATACATCAGTGTGAATGGAAGAACTTTTTTTCTGTTTTATTTTTACATTTTATTTTTAAAAATTTTGAAATTTAATTTTATTTATTTTTTATACACTAGGTTATTATTAGTTATCTATTTTATGCATATACATGTATACAGGTCAATCCCAATCTCCCAACTCATCCCACCACCACCACCCCATGGCTTCCCCCACTTTGTGTCCATACGTTTGTTCTCTACCTCTGTGTCTCTATTTCTGCCCTGCAAACCAGTTCATCTGTAGCATTTTTCTAGGTTCCACATATAGGCATTAATATACAATATTTGTTTTTCTCTTTCTGACTTACTTCACTCTGTATGACAGTCTCTAGATCCATCAACTTCTCTACAAAGGACTCAGTTTCATTCCTTTTTATGGCTGAGTAATATTCCATTTTATATATGTACCACATCTTTATCCATTCGCCTGTCTGTGGCCATTTAGGTTGCTTCCATTACCTGGCTATTGTAAATAGTGCTGCAATGAACATTGTGGTGAATGTGTCTCTGTGATTTATGGTTTTCTCTGGGTATATGCACAGAAGTGGGATTGCTGGATCCTATGGTAATTCTCTTTTTAGTTTTTTAAAGGAACCTCCATACTGTTCTCCATAGTGACTGTATCAATTTACATTCCCACCAATAGCGGAAGAGGGTTCCTTTTGTCCACAGCCTCCCCAGAATTTGTTGTTTGTAGATTATCTGATGATGCCGATTCTAACACGTGTGAGGTCTTACCTAATTGTAGTTTTGATTTGCATTTCTCTAATAATTAGTGATGTTGAGCAGCTTTTCATGTGCGTCTTGGCCATCTCTGTGTCTTCTTTGAAGAAACGTCTATTTAGATCTTCTGCCCATTTTTGTATTGGGTTGTTTGTTGTATTAATATTAAGCTGCATGAGCTATATATATATATTGGAGATTAAACCTTTGTCCATTGATTCGTTTGTGAACGTTTTCGCCCCTTCTGAGGGTTACCGTTTTCCATTCCCATATTTTTAACAAAGAAAGAAAAAAAGCAAAAGAATCAGAACACTAATGTGCGTGAAATATGCCTCTTGAAACTGTCGTTTTGAAATATGGACGTCTTTTGAATTTTTTGGTCGGTATATGACCCCAGGATTTGTTTTCAGGGCAGGTGTCATTTACAGGCCTGTAATGATTTGGAATATCCACTGACCATTAGCGCTGGGATTAAAGCTGCTGTTGTGTGAAACGGCCACAAGGTGGCAGCAGTTCTCCCTTACCAAATCTGGTTACTAGGGCAGCAGAGCCTCAATGGAAGTCGCGTTCTAGATTGGAATGTAGAACGGAATGTGCCAGGAGAAAGCCCCTCAAGTTTGTCTCACTACTTCTTGTTCGAGTTTTTAATTTAATTTTTTATTTTTTATTACAGCAAGTTTGAGTACAACGTTTAGCTTGTTGTAGGTGTGCAAGAGGTGGTTCTTTTACACATATACATATGTCTGTTCTTCCTGGGATCCTTTTCCCATGTACGTTATGACAGAATGTTGAGTAGTCTTATCTTGGTACTCCGTAGGTCTTTGGTGATTATATATGTCTACTGTGTTTGTATATGTCTGTTAACCCCTATATCGTAATGAATTCAATCCTCACACCTTTCCTTTGGTGAACCATAAGTTTGTTTAATGAATCTGTGATTGCCCTTCTCCGTGGAAATATCTGCCCTGGTATCAATTTATAGGTAACACCTATAAGTGATATGATATGATATGTGTCTTTCACTTTCTGACTTACTCCAAGTCACGTGATTACCTCTAGACTCATCTACGGTGCTGCAAATGGCATTGTGTGCTTCTTTTCCTTGGCGAATATTCTGTCTTAGCGAGGTCCATTTTCTGCAATGTGATTCCCTGAGGGCTGAGGATTAGCTGACCTGGGCAGCCAGACCTTGCCGGCAAGCCCTCCCCAGGTGTGCCTGGGTTGAGGTCAATATAAACAGCACTCCAGGCAGCAATAGCCCCTGCAGCTGTGCCTGACTCCATATTCTCTGCCCCGTCAGCAGTCTCGGGGCTGTGCTGGTGGGAGGGTGTGAGGGTCCACGGCTTTGTGGGTGGCCCGGTGTGAGTGGGGCTCTGCTGGACTTTCTGCAGGAGTTGCCAGGCTGCCACCTGTAAAGAAGAGGATGTGTCACCCATAACTTCCACTGGAATATCTCTCCGGGCTGAGGTGAGGAAGGAAAAAAAGGAGTGGGGGCCGGGACAGGAGGGGTATCTCAGGCAGGGCAATGGAAAGCTTCCAGAAGAGCGCCCGTGGCCAGGACCATCCTGGCTGACCTGCAGGCACCAAGGTGGCCTGCGTGCTGTCGCTGGTGTGGCTCCACGGCCCTTCCTCTAGGCTTTCAAGCCCTTGTACATATTCAGGTGTTTCACCTGGGAAGGGTGGGAACAGTTCAGCAGCAGCTGGCCTGGGGCTCAGCTCACGTTTACTCACAGAGGCCTCGGCACGGTCCCCCAGCTTTGCAATAAGGACGCTCCTTGCGTGGGCGGGCGGGGCTGCTGGCTCTATGGGAGATGATTCCCCACCTCTGACCAAATTCAGAATTATTTACCACTGGAGCAAGTGCCTTGGTAGTGTTTTCCTCTGTATAACTGTTAGGTTTAGTTTTTTTTTTTGCTTTTTTGGTTCAAGTTAGATTTTATTCCTCTTTTATGTATTTATGGATATAAGCATGGAAATAATTCATTCTTATAAATACATCAGTGTGAATGAAAGAACATATTTTCTGTTTTATTTTTACATTTTATTTTTAAAATTTTTGAAATTTAATTTTATTTATTTTTTTATACAGTAGGTTATTATTAGTTATCTATTTTATGCATAGACATGTATACAGGTCAATCCCAATCTCCCAACTCATCCCACCACCACCACCCCATGGCTTCCCCCACTTTGTGTCCATACGTTTGTTCTCTACCTCTGTGTCTCTATTTCTGCCCTGCAAACCAGTTCATCTGTAGCATTTTTCTAGGTTCCACATATAGGCATTAATATACAATATTTGTTTTTCTCTTTCTGACTTACTTCACTCTGTATGACGGTCTCTAGATCCATCAACTTCTCTACAAATGACCCAGTTTCATTCCTTTTTATGGCTGAGTAATATTCCATTTTATATATGTACCACATCTTTATCCATTCGTCTGTCTGTGGGCATTTAGGTTGCTTCCATTACCTGGCTATTGTAAATAGTGCTGCAATGAACATTGTGGTGAATGTGTCTCTGTGATTTATGGTTTTCTCTGGGTATATGCCCAGAAGTGGGATTGCTGGATCCTATGGTAATTCTCTTTTTAGTTTTTTAAAGGAACCTCCATACTGTTCTCCATAGTGACTGTATCAATTTACATTCCCACCAATAGCGGAAGAGGGTTCCTTTTGTCCACACCCTCCCCAGAATTTGTTGTTCGTAGATTATCTGATGATGCCGATTCTAACAGGTGTGAGGTCTTACCTCATTGTAGTTTTGATTTGCATTTCTCTAATAATTAGTGATGTTGAGCAGCTTTTCATGTGCGTCTTGGCCATCTCTGTGTCTTCTTTGAAGAAACGTCTATTTAGATCTTCTGCCCATTTTTGTATTGGGTTGTTTGTTTTATTAATATTAAGCTGCATGAGCTGTTTATATATATTGGAGATTAAACCTTTGTCCATTGATTCGTTTGTGAAAGTTTTCGCCCATTCTGAGGGTTGCCTTTTTCCATTCCCGTTTTTTTAACAAATAAAGAAAGAAATCAAAAGAAGCAGAACACTAATGTGCGTGAAATATGCCTCTTGAAACTGTCGTTTTGAAATATGGACGTCTTTTGAATTTTTTGGTCGATATATGACCCCAGGATTTGTTTTCAGGGCAGGTGTCATTTACAGGCCTGTAATGATTTGGAATATCCACTGACCATTAGCGCTGGGATTAAAGCTGCTGTTGTGTGAAACGGCCACAAGGTGGCAGCAGTTCTCCCTTACCAAATCTGGTTACTAGGGCAGCAGAGCCTCAATGGAAGTCGCGTTCAAGATTGGAGTGTAGAACGCAATGTACCAGGAGAAAGCCCCTCAAGTTTTTCTCACTAATTCTTGTTCGTGTTTTTAATTTAATTTTTTATTTTTTATTACAGCAACTTTGAGTACAACGTTTAGCTTGTTGTAGGTGTGCAAGAGGTTGCTCTTTTACACATATACATATGTCTGTTCTTCCTGGGATCCTTTTCCCATGTTCGTTATGACAGAATGTTGAGTAGTCTTCTCTTGGTACTCCGTAGGTCTTTGGTGATTATATACGTCTACTGTGTTTGTATATGTCTGTTAACCCCAATATCATAATGAATTCAATCCTCACACCTTTCCTTTGGTGAACCATAAGTTTGTTTAATGAATCTGTGATTGCCCTTCTCCGTGGAAATATGTGCCCTGGTATCAATTTATAGGTAACACCTATAAGTGATATGATATGATATGTGTCTTTCACTTTCTGACTTACTCCAAGTCACGTGATTACCTCTAGACTCATCTACGGTGCTGCAAATGGCATTGTGTGCTTCTTTTCGTTGGCGAATATTCTGTCTTAGCGAGGTCCATTTTCTGCAATGTGATTCCCTGAGGGCTGAGGATTAGCTGACCTGGGCAGCCTGACCCTGCCGGCAAGCCCTCCCCAGGTGTGCCTGGGTTGAGGTCAATATAAACAGCACTCCAGGCAGCAATAGCCCCTGCAGCTGTGCCTGACTCCATATTCTCTGCCCCGTCAGCAGTCTCGGGGCTGTGCTGGTGGGAGGGTGTGAGGGTCCACGGCTTTGTGGGTGGCCCGGTGTGAGTGGGGCTCTGCTGGACTTTCTGCAGGAGTTGCCAGGCTGCCACCTGTAAAGAAGAGGATGTGTCACCCATAACTTCCACTGGAATATCTCTCCGGGCTGAGGTGAGGAAGGAAAAAAAGGAGTGGGGGCCGGGACAGGAGGGGTATCTCAGGCAGGGCAATGGAAAGCTTCCAGAAGAGCGCCCGTGGCCAGGAACATCCTGGCTGACCTGCAGGCACCAAGGTGGCCTGCGTGCTGTCGCTGGTGTGGCACCACGGCCCTTCCTCTAGGCTTTCATGCCCTTGTACATATTCAGGTGTTTCACCTGGGAAGGGTGGGAACAGTTCAGCAGCAGCTGGCCTGGGGCTCAGCTCACGTTTACTCACAGAGGCCTCGGCACGGTCCCCCAGCTTTGCAATAAGGACGCTCCTTGCGTGGGCGGGCGGGGCTGCAGGCTCTATGGGAGATGATTCCCCACCTCTGACCAATTTCAGAATTGTTTACCACTGGAGCAAGTGCCTTGGTAGTGTTTGCCTCTGTATAACTGATAGGTTCAGTTTTTTTTTTCTTTTTTGGTTCAAGTTAGATTTTATTCCTCTTTTATGTATTTATGGATATAAGCATGGAAATAATTCATTCTTATAAATACATCAGTGTGAATGGAAGAACATTTTTTCTGTTTTATTTTTACATTTTATTTTTAAAATTTTTGAAATTTAATTTTATTTTTTTTTATACAGTAGGTTATTTTTAGTTATCTATTTTATGCATAGACATGTATACAGGTCAATCCCAATCTCCCAACACATCCCACCACCACCACCCCATGGCTTCCCCCACTTTGTGTCCATACGTTTGTTCTCTACCTCTGTGTCTCTATTTCTGCCCTGCAAACCAGTTCATCTGTAGCATTTTTCTAGGTTCCACATATAGGCATTAATATACAATATTTGTTTTTCTCTTTCTGACTTACTTCACTCTGTATGACAGTCTCTAGATCCATCAACTTCTCTACAAATGACCCAGTTTCATTCCTTTTTATGGTTGAGTAATATTCCATTTTATATATGTACCACATCTTTATCCATTCGTCTGTCTGTGGCCATTTAGGTTGCTTCCTTTACCTGGCTATTGTAAATAGTGCTGCAATGAACATTGTGGTGAATGTGTCTTTGTGATTTATGGTTTTCTCTGGGTATATGCCCAGAAGTGGGATTGCTGGATCCTATTGTAATTCTGTTTTTAGTTTTTTAAAGGAACCTCCATACTGTTCTCCATAGTGACTGTATCCATTTACATTCCCACCAATAGCGGAAGAGGGTTCCTTTTGTCCACACACTCCCCAGAATTTGTTGTTTGTAGATTATCTGATGATGCCGATTCTAACACGTGTGAGGTCTTACCTCATTGTAGTTTTGATTTGCATTTCTCTAATAATTAGTGGTGTTGAGCAGCTTTTCATGTGTGTCTTGGCCATCTCTGTGTCTTCTTTGAAGAAACGTCTATTTAGATCTTCTGCCCAATTTTGTATTGGGTTGTTTGTTTTATTAATATTAAGCTGCATGAGCTGTTTATATATATTGGAGATTAAACCTTTGTCCATTGATTCGTTTGTGAAAGTTTTCGCCCCTTCTGAGGGTTGCCTTTTTCCATTCCCGTTTTTTTAACAAAGAAAGAAAGAAAGCAAAAGAAGCAGAACACTAATGTGCGTGAAATATGCCTCTTGAAACTGTCGTTTTGAAATATGGACGTCTTTTGAATTTTTTGGTCGATATATGACCCCAGGATTTGTTTTCAGGGCAGGTGTCATTTACAGGCCTGTAATGATTTGGAATATCCACTGACCATTAGCGCTGGGATTAAAGCTGCTGTTGTGTGAAACGGCCACAAGGTGGCAGCAGTTCTCCCTTACCAAATCTGGTTTCTAGGGCAGCAGAGCCTCAATGGAAGTCGCGTTCTAGATTGGAATGTAGAACGGAATGTACCAGGAGAAAGCCCCTCAAGTTTTTCTCACTACTTCTTGTTCGTGTTTTTAATTTAATTTTTTATTTTTTATTACAGCAAGTTTGAGTACAACGTTTAGCTTGTTGTAGGTGTGCAAGAGGTGGTTCTTTTACACATATACATATGTCTGTTTTTCCTGGGATCCTTTTCCCATGTTCGTTATGACAGAATGTTGAGTAGTCTTCTCTTGGTACTCCGTAGGTCTTTGGTGATTATATATGTCTACTGTGTTTGTATATGTCTGTTAACCCCTATATCGTAATGAATTCAATCCTCACACCTTTCCTTTGGTGAACCATAAGTTTGTTTAATGAATCTGTGATTGCCCTTCTCCGTGGAAATATCTGCCCTGGTATCAATTTATAGGTAACACCTATAAGTGATATGATATGATATGTGTCTTTCACTTTCTGACTTACTCCAAGTCACGTGATTACCTCTAGACTCATCTACGGTGCTGCAAATGGCATTGTGTGCTTCTTTTCCTTGGCGAATATTCTGTCTTAGCGAGGTCCATTTTCTGCAATGTGATTCCCTGAGGGCTGAGGATTAGCTGACCTGGGCAGCCTGACCCTGCCGGCAAGCCCTGCCCAGGTGTGCCTGGGTTGAGGTCAATATAAACAGCACTCCAGGCAGCAATAGCCCCTGCAGCTGTGCCTGACTCCATATTCTCTGCCCCGTCAGCAGTCTCGGGGCTGTGCTGGTGGGAGGGTGTGAGGGTCCACGGCTTTGTGGGTGGCCCGGTGTGAGTGGGGCTCTGCTGGACTTTCTGCAGGAGTTGCCAGGCTGCCACCTGTAAAGAAGAGGATGTGTCACCCATAACTTCCACTGGAATATCTCTCAGGGCTGAGGTGAGGAAGGAAAAAAAGGAGTGGGGGCCGGGACAGGAGGGGTATCTCAGGCAGGGCAATGGAAAGCTTCCAGAAGAGCGCCCGTGGCCAGGAACATCCTGGCTGACCTGCAGGCACCAAGGTGGCCTGCGTGCTGTCGCTGGTGTGGCACCACGGCCCTTCCTCTAGGCTTTCATGCCCTTGTACATATTCAGGTGTTTCACCTGGGAAGGGTGGGAACAGTTCAGCAGCAGCTGGCCTGGGGCTCAGCTCACGTTTACTCACAGAGGCCTCGGCACGGTCCCCCAGCTTTGCAATAAGGACGCTCCTTGCGTGGGCGGGCGGGGCTGCAGGCTCTATGGGAGATGATTCCCCACCTCTGACCAATTTCAGAATTGTTTACCACTGGAGCAAGTGCCTTGGTAGTGTTTGCCTCTGTATAACTGATAGGTTCAGTTTTTTTTTTCTTTTTTGGTTCAAGTTAGATTTTATTCCTCTTTTATGTATTTATGGATATAAGCATGGAAATAATTCATTCTTATAAATACATCAGTGTGAATGGAAGAACATTTTTTCTGTTTTATTTTTACATTTTATTTTTAAAATTTTTGAAATTTAATTTTATTTTTTTTTATACAGTAGGTTATTTTTAGTTATCTATTTTATGCATAGACATGTATACAGGTCAATCCCAATCTCCCAACACATCCCACCACCACCACCCCATGGCTTCCCCCACTTTGTGTCCATACGTTTGTTCTCTACCTCTGTGTCTCTATTTCTGCCCTGCAAACCAGTTCATCTGTAGCATTTTTCTAGGTTCCACATATAGGCATTAATATACAATATTTGTTTTTCTCTTTCTGACTTACTTCACTCTGTATGACAGTCTCTAGATCCATCAACTTCTCTACAAATGACCCAGTTTCATTCCTTTTTATGGTTGAGTAATATTCCATTTTATATATGTACCACATCTTTATCCATTCGTCTGTCTGTGGCCATTTAGGTTGCTTCCTTTACCTGGCTATTGTAAATAGTGCTGCAATGAACATTGTGGTGAATGTGTCTTTGTGATTTATGGTTTTCTCTGGGTATATGCCCAGAAGTGGGATTGCTGGATCCTATTGTAATTCTGTTTTTAGTTTTTTAAAGGAACCTCCATACTGTTCTCCATAGTGACTGTATCCATTTACATTCCCACCAATAGAGGAAGAGGGTTCCTTTTGTCCACACACTCCCCAGAATTTGTTGTTTGTAGATTATCTGATGATGCCGATTCTAACACGTGTGAGGTCTTACCTCATTGTAGTTTTGATTTGCATTTCTCTAATAATTAGTGGTGTTGAGCAGCTTTTCATGTGTGTCTTGGCCATCTCTGTGTCTTCTTTGAAGAAACGTCTATTTAGATCTTCTGCCCAATTTTGTATTGGGTTGTTTGTTTTATTAATATTAAGCTGCATGAGCTGTTTATATATATTGGAGATTAAACCTTTGTCCATTGATTCGTTTGTGAAAGTTTTCGCCCCTTCTGAGGGTTGCCTTTTTCCATTCCCGTTTTTTTAACAAAGAAAGAAAGAAAGCAAAAGAAGCAGAACACTAATGTGCGTGAAATATGCCTCTTGAAACTGTCGTTTTGAAATATGGACGTCTTTTGAATTTTTTGGTCGATATATGACCCCAGGATTTGTTTTCAGGGCAGGTGTCATTTACAGGCCTGTAATGATTTGGAATATCCACTGACCATTAGCGCTGGGATTAAAGCTGCTGTTGTGTGAAACGGCCACAAGGTGGCAGCAGTTCTCCCTTACCAAATCTGGTTTCTAGGGCAGCAGAGCCTCAATGGAAGTCGCGTTCTAGATTGGAATGTAGAACGGAATGTACCAGGAGAAAGCCCCTCAAGTTTTTCTCACTACTTCTTGTTCGTGTTTTTAATTTAATTTTTTATTTTTTATTACAGCAAGTTTGAGTACAACGTTTAGCTTGTTGTAGGTGTGCAAGAGGTGGTTCTTTTACACATATACATATGTCTGTTTTTCCTGGGATCCTTTTCCCATGTTCGTTATGACAGAATGTTGAGTAGTCTTCTCTTGGTACTCCGTAGGTCTTTGGTGATTATATATGTCTACTGTGTTTGTATATGTCTGTTAACCCCTATATCGTAATGAATTCAATCCTCACACCTTTCCTTTGGTGAACCATAAGTTTGTTTAATGAATCTGTGATTGCACTTCTCCGTGGAAATATCTGCCCTGGTATCAATTTATAGGTAACACCTATAAGTGATATGATATGATATGTGTCTTTCACTTTCTGACTTACTCCAAGTCACGTGATTACCTCTAGACTCATCTACGGTGCTGCAAATGGCATTGTGTGCTTCTTTTCCTTGGCGAATATTCTGTCTTAGCGAGGTCCATTTTCTGCAATGTGATTCCCTGAGGGCTGAGGATTAGCTGACCTGGGCAGCCTGACCCTGCCGGCAAGCCCTGCCCAGGTGTGCCTGGGTTGAGGTCAATATAAACAGCACTCCAGGCAGCAATAGCCCCTGCAGCTGTGCCTGACTCCATATTCTCTGCCCCGTCAGCAGTCTCGGGGCTGTGCTGGTGGGAGGGTGTGAGGGTCCACGGCTTTGTGTGTGGCCCGGTGTGAGTGGGGCTCTGCTGGACTTTCTGCAGGAGTTGCCAGGCTGCCACCTGTAAAGAAGA
The DNA here is from genome assembly GCF_964165515.1 of Mesoplodon bidens. Lineage (NCBI taxonomy): Eukaryota > Metazoa > Chordata > Mammalia > Artiodactyla > Ziphiidae > Mesoplodon > Mesoplodon bidens. Next base: position 452,208 of record NW_027672509.1, read on the forward strand.
GGATGTGTCACCCATAACTTCCACTGGAATATCTCTCAGGGCTGAGGTGAGGAAGGAAAAAAAGGAGTGGGGGCCGGGACAGGAGGGGTATCTCAGGCAGGGCAATGGAAAGCTTCCAGAAGAGCGCCCGTGGCCAGGACCATCCTGGCTGACCTGCAGGCACCAAGGTGGCCTGCGTGCTGTCGCTGGTGTGGCTCCATGGCCCTTCCTCTAGGCTTTCAAGCCCTTGTACATATTCAGGTGTTTCACCTGGGAAGGGTGGGAACAGTTCAGCAGCAGCTGGCCTGGGGCTCAGCTCACGTTTACTCACAGATGCCACGGCACGGTCCCCCAGCTTTGCAATAAGGACGCTCCTTGCGTGGGCGGGCGGGGCTGCTGGCTCTATGGGAGATGATTCCCCACCTCTGACCAATTTCAGAATTGTTTACCACTGGAGCAAGTGCCTTGGTAGTGTTTTCCTCTGTATAACTGTTAGGTTCAGTTTTTTTTTTCTTTTGTGCTTCAAGTTAGATTTTATTCCTCTTTTATGTATTTATAGATATAAGCATGGAAATAATTCATTCTTATAAATACATCAGTGTGAATGGAAGAACTTTTTTTCTGTTTTATTTTTACATTTTATTTTTAAAAATTTTGAAATTTAATTTTATTTATTTTTTATACACTAGGTTATTATTAGTTATCTATTTTATGCATATACATGTATACAGGTCAATCCCAATCTCCCAACTCATCCCACCACCACCACCCCATGGCTTCCCCCACTTTGTGTCCATACGTTTGTTCTCTACCTCTGTGTCTCTATTTCTGCCCTGCAAACCAGTTCATCTGTAGCATTTTTCTAGGTTCCACATATAGGCATTAATATACAATATTTGTTTTTCTCTTTCTGACTTACTTCACTCTGTATGACAGTCTCTAGATCCATCAACTTCTCTACAAAGGACTCAGTTTCATTCCTTTTTATGGCTGAGTAATATTCCATTTTATATATGTACCACATCTTTATCCATTCGCCTGTCTGTGGCCATTTAGGTTGCTTCCATTACCTGGCTATTGTAAATAGTGCTGCAATGAACATTGTGGTGAATGTGTCTCTGTGATTTATGGTTTTCTCTGGGTATATGCACAGAAGTGGGATTGCTGGATCCTATGGTAATTTTCTTTTTAGTTTTTTAAAGGAACCTCCATACTGTTCTCCATAGTGACTGTATCAATTTACATTCCCACCAATAGCGGAAGAGGGTTCCTTTTGTCCACAGCCTCCCCAGAATTTGTTGTTTGTAGATTATCTGATGATGCCGATTCTAACACGTGTGAGGTCTTACCTAATTGTAGTTTTGATTTGCATTTCTCTAATAATTAGTGATGTTGAGCAGCTTTTCATGTGCGTCTTGGCCATCTCTGTGTCTTCTTTGAAGAAACGTCTATTTAGATCTTCTGCCCATTTTTGTATTGGGTTGTTTGTTGTATTAATATTAAGCTGCATGAGCTATATATATATATTGGAGATTAAACCTTTGTCCATTGATTCGTTTGTGAACGTTTTCGCCCCTTCTGAGGGTTACCGTTTTCCATTCCCATATTTTTAACAAAGAAAGAAAAAAAGCAAAAGAATCAGAACACTAATGTGCGTGAAATATGCCTCTTGAAACTGTCGTTTTGAAATATGGACGTCTTTTGAATTTTTTGGTCGGTATATGACCCCAGGATTTGTTTTCAGGGCAGGTGTCATTTACAGGCCTGTAATGATTTGGAATATCCACTGACCATTAGCGCTGGGATTAAAGCTGCTGTTGTGTGAAACGGCCACAAGGTGGCAGCAGTTCTCCCTTACCAAATCTGGTTACTAGGGCAGCAGAGCCTCAATGGAAGTCGCGTTCTAGATTGGAATGTAGAACGGAATGTGCCAGGAGAAAGCCCCTCAAGTTTGTCTCACTACTTCTTGTTCGTGTTTTTAATTTAATTTTTTATTTTTTATTATAGCAAGTTTGAGTACAACGTTTAGCTTGTTGTAGGTGTGCAAGAGGTGGTTCTTTTACACATATACATATGTCTGTTCTTCCTGGGATCCTTTTCCCATGTACGTTATGACAGAATGTTGAGTAGTCTTATCTTGGTACTCCGTAGGTCTTTGGTGATTATATATGTCTACTGTGTTTGTATATGTCTGTTAACCCCTATATCGTAATGAATTCAATCCTCACACCTTTCCTTTGGTGAACCATAAGTTTGTTTAATGAATCTGTGATTGCCCTTCTCCGTGGAAATATCTGCCCTGGTATCAATTTATAGGTAACACCTATAAGTGATATGATATGATATGTGTCTTTCACTTTCTGACTTACTCCAAGTCACGTGATTACCTCTAGACTCATCTACGGTGCTGCAAATGGCATTGTGTGCTTCTTTTCCTTGGCGAATATTCTGTCTTAGCGAGGTCCATTTTCTGCAATGTGATTCCCTGAGGGCTGAGGATTAGCTGACCTGGGCAGCCTGACCCTGCAGGCAAGCCCTCCCCAGGTGTGCCTGGGTTGAGGTCAATATAAACAGCACTCCAGGCAGCAATAGCCCCTGCAGCTGTGCCTGACTCCATATTCTCTGCCCCGTCAGCAGTCTCGGGGCTGTGCTGGTGGGAGGGTGTGAGGGTCCACGGCTTTGTGGGTGGCCCGGTGTGAGTGGGGCTCTGCTGGACTTTCTGCAGGAGTTGCCAGGCTGCCACCTGTAAAGAAGAGGATGTGTCACCCATAACTTCCACTGGAATATCTCTCCGGGCTGAGGTGAGGAAGGAAAAAAAGGAGTGGGGGCCGGGACAGGAGGGGTATCTCAGGCAGGGCAATGGAAAGCTTCCAGAAGAGCGCCCGTGGCCAGGACCATCCTGGCTGACCTGCAGGCACCAAGGTGGCCTGCGTGCTGTCGCTGGTGTGGCTCCACGGCCCTTCCTCTAGGCTTTCAAGCCCTTGTACATATTCAGGTGTTTCACCTGGGAAGGGTGGGAACAGTTCAGCAGCAGCTGGCCTGGGGCTCAGCTCACGTTTACTCACAGAGGCCTCGGCACGGTCCCCCAGCTTTGCAATAAGGACGCTCCTTGCGTGGGCGGGCGGGGCTGCTGGCTCTATGGGAGATGATTCCCCACCTCTGACCAATTTCAGAATTGTTTACCACTGGAGCAAGTGCCTTGGTAGTGTTTTCCTCTGTATAACTGTTAGGTTCAGTTTTATTTTTTCTTTTTTGGTTCAAGTTAGATTTTATTCCTCTTTTATGTATTTATGGATATAAGCATGGAAATAATTCATTCTTATAAATACATCAGTGTGAATGGAAGAACATTTCTTCTGTTTTATTTTTACATTTTATTTTTAAAATTTTTGAAATTTAATTTTATTTATTTTTTTATACAGTAGTTTATTATTAGTTATCTATTTTATGCATAGACATGTATAGAGGTCAATCCCAATCTCCCAACTCATCCCACCACCACCACCCCGTGGCTTCCCCAACTTTGTGTCCATACGTTTGTTCTCTACCTCTGTGTCTCTATTTCTGCCCTGCAAACCAGTTCATCTGTAGCATTTTTCTAGGTTCCACATATAGGCATTAATATACAATATTTGTTTTTCTCTTTCTGACTTACTTCACTCTGTATGACAGTCTCTAGATCCATCAACTTCTCTACAAATGACCCAGTTTCATTCCTTTTTATGGCTGAGTAATATTCCATTTTATATATGTACCACATCTTTATCCATTCGTCTGTCTGTGGGCATTTAGGTTGCTTCCATTACCTGGCTATTGTAAATAGTGCTGCAATGAACATTGTGGTGAATGTGTCTTTGTGATTTATGGTATTCTCTGGGTATATGCCCAGAAGTGGGATTGCTGGATCCTATGGTAATTCTCTTTTTAGTTTTTTAAAGGAACCTCCATACTGTTCTCCATAGTGACTGTATCAATTTACATTCCCACCAGTAGCGGAAGAGGGTTCCTTTTGTCCACACCCTCCCCAGAATTTGTTGTTTGTAGATTATCTGATGATGCCGATTCTAACAGGTGTGAGGTCTTACCTCATTGTAGTTTTGATTTGCATTTCTCTAATAATTAGTGATGTTGAGCCGCTTTTCATGTGCGTCTTGGCCATCTCTGAGTCTTCTTTGAAGAAACGTCTATTTAGATCTTCTGCCCATTTTTGTATTGGGTTGTTTGTTGTATTAATATTAAGCTGCATGAGCTGTTCATATATATTGGAGATTAAACCTTTGTCCATTGATTCGTTTGTGAAAGTTTTCGCCCATTCTGAGGGTTGCCTTTTTCCATTCCCGTTTTTTTAACAAAGAAGGAATGAAATCAAAAGAAGCAGAACACTAATGTGCGTGAAATATGCCTCTTGAAACTGTCGTTTTGAAATATGGACGTCTTTTGAATTTTTTGGTCGATAAATGACCCCAGGATTGGTTTTCAGGGCAGGGGTCATTTACAGGCCAGTAATGATTTGGAATATCCACTGACCATTAGCGCTGGGATTAAAGCTGCTGTTGTGTGAAACGGCCACAAGGTGGCAGCAGTTCTCCCTTACCAAATCTGGTTACTAGGGCAGCAGAGCCTCAATGGAAGTCGCGTTCTAGATTGGAATGTAGAACGCAATGTACCAGGAGAAAGCCCCTCTAGTTTTTCTCACTAATTCTTGTTCGTGTTTTTAATTTAATTTTTTATTTTTTATTACAGCAACTTTGAGTACAACGTTTAGCTTGTTGTAGGTGTGCAAGAGGTTGCTCTATTACACATATACATATGTCTGTTCTTCCTGGGATCCTTTTCCCATGTACGTTATGACAGAATGTTGAGTAGTCTTCTCTTGGTACTCCGTAGGTCTTTGGTGATTATATATGTCTACTGTGTGTGTATATGTCTGTTAACCCCAATATCGTAATGAATTCAATCCTCACACCTTTCCTTTGGTGAACCATAAGTTTGTTTAATGAATCTGTGATTGCCCTTCTCTGTGGAAATATCTGCCCTGGTATCAATTTATAGGTAACACCTATAAGTGATGTGATATGATATGTGTCTTTCACTTTCTGACTTACTCCAAGTCACGTGATTACCTCTAGACTCATCTACGGTGCTGCAAATGGCATTGTGTGCTTCTTTTCGTTGGCGAATATTCTGTCTTAGCGAGGTCCATTTTCTGCAATGTGATTCCCTGAGGGCTGAGGATTAGCTGACCTGGGCAGCCTGACCCTGCCGGCAAGCCCTCCCCAGGTGTGCCTGGGTTGAGGTCAATATAAACAGCACTCCAGGCAGCAATAGCCCCTGCAGCTGTGCCTGACTCCATATTCTCTGCCCCGTCAGCAGCCTCGGTGCTGTGCTGGTGGGAGGGTGTGAGGGTCCACGGCTTTGTGGGTGGCCCGGTGTGAGTGGGGCTCTTGGACTTTCTGCAGGAGTTGCCAGGCTGCCACCTGTAAAGAAGAGGATGTGTCACCCATAACTTCCACTGGAGTATCTCTCCGGGCTGAAGTGAGGAAGGAAAAAAAGGAGTGGGGGCCGGGACAGGAGGGGTATCTCAGGCAGGGCAATGGAAAGCTTCCAGAAGAGCGCCCGTGGCCAGGACCATCCTGGCTGACCTGCAGGCACCAAGTGGGCCTGCGTGCTTTCGCTGGTGTGGCTCCACGGCCCTTCCTCTAGGCTTTCAAGCCCTTGTACATATTCAGGTGTTTCACCTGGGAAGGGTGGGAACAGTTCAGCAGCAGCTGGCCTGGGGCTCAGCTCACGTTTACTCACAGAGGCCTCGCCACGGTCCCCCAGCTTTGCAATAAGGACGCTCCTTGCGTGGGCGGGTGGGGCTGCTGGCTGTATGGGAGATGATTCCCCACCTCTGACCAATTTCAGAATTGTTTACCACTGGAGCAAGTGCCTTGGTAGTGTTTTCCTCTGTATAACTGTTAGGTTTAGTTGTTTTTTTTTTCTTTTTGGTTCAAGTTAGATTTTATTCCTCTTTTATGTATTTATGGATATAAGCATGGAATAATTCATTCTTATAAATACATCAGTGTGAATGGAAGAACATGTTTTCTGTTTTATTTTTACATTTTATTTTTTAAATTTTTGAAATTTAATTTTATTTATTTTTTTATACAGTAGATTATTATTAGTTATCTATTTTATGCATAGACATGTATACAGGTCAATCCCAATCTCCCAACTCATCCCACCACCACCACCCCATGGCTTCCCCCACTTTGTGTCCATACGTTTGCTCTCTACCTCTGTGTCTCTATTTCTGCCCTGCAAACCAGTTCATCTGTAGCATTTTTCTAGGTTCCACATATAGGCATTAATATACAATATTTGTTTTTCTCTTTCTGACTTACTTCACTCTGTATGACAGTCTCTAGATCCATCAACTTCTCTACAAATGACCCAGTTTCATTGCTTTTTATGGCTGAGTAATATTCCATTTTATATATGTACCACATCTTTATCCATTCGTCTGTCTGTGGGCATTTAGGTTGCTTCCATTACCTGGCTATTGTAAATAGTGCTGCAATGAACATTGTGGTGAATGTGTCTCTGTGATTTATGGTTTTCTCTGGGTATATGCCCAGAAGTGGGATTGCTGGATCCTATGGTAATTCTCATTTAGTTTTTTAAAGGAACCTCCATACTGTTCTCCATAGTGACTGTATCAATTTACATTCCCACCAATAGCGGAAGAGGGTTCCTTTTGTCCACACCCTCCCCAGAATTTGTTGTTTGTAGATTATCTGATGATGCCGATTCTAATAGGTGTGAGGTCTTACCTCATTGTAGTTTTGATTTGCATTTCTCTAATAATTAGTGATGTTGAGCAGCTTTTCATGTGCGTCTTGGCCATCTCTGTGTCTTCTTTGAAGAAACGCCTATTTAGATCTTCTGCCCATTTTTGTATTGGGTTGTTTGTTTTATTAATATTAAGCTGCATGAGCTGTTCATATATATTGGAGATTAAACCTTTGTCCATTGATTCGTTTGTGAAAGTTTTCGCCCATTCTGAGGGTTGCCTTTTTCCATTCCCGTTTTTTTAACAAAGAAAGAAAAAATCAAAAGAAGCAGAACACTAATGTGCGTGAAATATGCCTCTTGAAACTGTCGTTTTGAAATATGGACGTCTTTTGAATTTTTTGGTCGATATATGACCCCAGGATTTGTTTTCAGGGCAGGTGTCATTTACAGGCCTGTAATGATTTGGAATATCCACTGACCATTAGCGCTGGGATTAAAGCTGCTGTTGTGTGAAACGGCCACAAGGTGGCAGCAGTTCTCCCTTACCAAATCTGGTTACAAGGGCAGCAGAGCCTCAATGGAAGTCGCGTTCTAGATTGGAATGTAGAACGGAATGTACCAGGAGAAAGCCCCTCAAGTTTTTCTCACTAATTCTTGTTCGTGTTTTTAATTTAATTTTTTATTTTTTATTACAGCAAGTTTGAGTACAACGTTTAGCTTGTTGTAGGTGTGCAAGAGGTTGCTCTTTTACACATATACATATGTCTGTTCTTCCTGGGATCCTTTTCCCATGTTCGTTATGACAGAATGTGGAGTAGTCTTCTCTTGGTACTCCGTAGGTCTTTGGTGATTATATACGCCTACTGTGTTTGTATATGTCTGTTAACCCCAATATCATAATGAATTCAATCCTCACACCTTTCCTTTGGTGAACCATAAGTTTGTTTAATGAATCTTTGATTGCCCTTCTCCGTGGAAATATCTGCCCTGGTATCAATTTATAGGTAACACCTATAAGTGATATGATATGATATGTGTCTTTCACTTTCTGACTTACTCCAAGTCACGTGATTACCTCTAGACTCATCTACGGTGCTGCAAATGGCATTGTGTGCTTCTTTTCGTTGGCGAATATTCTGTCTTAGCGAGGTCCATTTTCTGCAATGTGATTCCCCGAGGGCTGAGGATTAGCTGACCTGGGCAGCCTGACCCTGCAGGCAAGCCCTCCCCAGGTGTGCCTGGGTTGAGGTCAATATAAACAGCACTCCAGGCAGCAATAGCCCCTGCAGCTGTGCCTGACTCCATATTCTCTGCCCCGTCAGCAGTCTCGGGGCTGTGCTGGTGGGAGGGTGTGAGGGTCCACGGCTTTGTGGGTGGCCCGGTGTGAGTGGGGCTCTGCTGGACTTTCTGCAGGAGTTGCCAGGCTGCCACCTGTAAAGAAGAGGATGTGTCACCCATAACTTCCACTGGAATATCTCTCCGGGCTGAGGTGAGGAAGGAAAAAAAGGAGTGGGGGCCGGGACAGGAGGGGTATCTCAGGCAGGGCAATGGAAAGCTTCCAGAAGAGCGCCCGTGGCCAGGACCATCCTGGCTGACCTGCAGGCACCAAGGTGGCCTGCGTGCTGTCGCTGGTGTGGCTCCACGGCCCTTCCTCTAGGCTTTCAAGCCCTTGTACATATTCAGGTGTTTCACCTGGGAAGGGTGGGAACAGTTAAGCAGCAGCTGGCCTGGGGCTCAGCTCACGTTTACTCACAGAGGCCTCGGCTCGGTCCCCCAGCTTTGCAATAAGGACGCTCCTTGCGTGGGCGGGCGGGGCTGCTGGCTCTATGGGAGATGATTCCCCACCTCTGACCAATTTCAGAATTGTTTACCACTGGAGCAAGTGCCTTGGTAGTGTTTTCCTCTCTATAACTGTTAGGTTCAGTTTTATTTTTTCTTTTTTGGTTCAAGTTAGATTTTATTCCTCTTTTATGTATTTATGGATATAAGCATGGAAATAATTCATTCTTATAAATACATCAGTGTGAATGGAAGAACATTTCTTCTGTTTTATTTTTACATTTTATTTTTAAAATTTTTGAAATTTAATTTTATTTATTTTTTTATACAGTAGGTTATTATTAGTTATCTATTTTATGCATAGACATGTATACAGATCAATCCCAATCTCCCAACTCATCCCACCACCACCACCCCATGGCTTCCCCAACTTTGTGTCGATACATTTGTTCTCTATCTCTGTGTCTCTATTTCTGCCCTGCAAACCAGTTCATCTGTAGCATTTTTCTAGGTTCCACATATAGGCATTAATATACAATATTTGTTTTTCTCTTTCTGACATACTTCACTCTGTATGACAGTCTCTAGATCCATCAACTTCTCTACAAATGACTCAGTTTCATTCCTTTTTATGGCTGAGTAATATTCCATTTTATATATGTACCACATCTTTATCCATTCGGCTGTCTGTGGGCATTTAGGTTGCTTCCATTACCTGGCTATTGTAAATAGTGCTGCAATGAACATTGTGGTGAATGTGTCTCTGTGATTTATGGTTTTCTCTGGGTATATGCCCAGAAGTGGGATTGCTGGATCCTATGGTAATTCTCTTTTTAGTTTTTTAAAGGAACCTCCATACTGTTCTCCATAGTTACTGTATCAATTTACATTCCCACCAATAGCGGAAGAGGGTTCCTTTTGTGCACACCCTCCCCAGAATTTGTTGTTTGTAGATTATCTGACGATGCCGATTCTAACAGGTGTGAAGTCTTACCTCATTGTAGTTTTGATTTGCATTTCTCTAATAATTAGTGATGTTGAGCAGCTTTTCATGTGCGTCTTGGCCATCTCTGTGTCTTCTTTGAAGAAACGTCTATTTAGATCTTCTGCCCATTTTTGTATTGGGTTGTTTGTTTTATTAATATTAAGCTGCATGAGCTGTTCATATATATTGGAGATTAAACCTTTGTCCATTGATTCGTTTGTGAAAGTTTTCTCCCATTCTGAGGGTTGCCTTTTTCCATTCCCGTTTTTTTAACAAAGAAAGAAAAAATCAAAAGAAGCAGAACACTAATGTGCGTGAAATATGCCTCTTGAAACTGTCGTTTTGAAATATGGACGTCTTTTGAATTTTTTGGTCGATATATGACCCCAGGATTTGTTTTCAGGGCAGGTGTCATTTACAGGCCTGTAATGATTTGGAATATCCACTGACCATTAGCGCTGGGATTAAAGCTGCTGTTGTGTGAAACGGCCACAAGGTGGCAGCAGTTCTCCCTTACCAAATCTGGTTACAAGGGCAGCAGAGCCTCAATGGAAGTCGCGTTCTAGATTGGAATGTAGAACGGAATGTACCAGGAGAAAGCCCCTCAAGTTTTTCTCACTAATTCTTGTTCGTGTTTTTAATTTAATTTTTTATTTTTTATTACAGCAAGTTTGAGTACAACGTTTAGCTTGTTGTAGGTGTGCAAGAGGTGGTTCTTTTACACATATACATATGTCTGTTCTTCCTGGGATCCTTTTCCCATGTTCGTTATGACAGAATGTTGAGTAGTCTTCTCTTGGTACTCCGTAGGTCTTTGGTGATTATATATGTCTACTGTGTTTGTATATGTCTGTTAACCCCAATATCGTAATGAATTCAATCCTCACACCTTTCCTTTGGTGAACCATAAGTTTGTTTAATGAATCTGTGATTGCCCTTCTCTGTGGAAATATCTGCCCTGGTATCAATTTATAGGTAACACCTATAAGTGATATGATATGATATGTGTCTTTCACTTTCTGACTTACTCCAAGTCACGTGATTACCTCTAGACTCATCTACGGTGCTGCAAATGGCATTGTGTGCTTCTTTTCGTTGGCGAATATTCTGTCTTAGCGAGGTCCATTTTCTGCAATGTGATTCCCTGAGGGCTGAGGATTAGCTGACCTGGGCAGCCTGACCCTGCCGGCAAGCCCTCCCCAGGTGTGCCTGGTTTGAGGTCAATATAAACAGCACTCCAGGCAGCAATAGCCCCTGCAGCTGTGCCTGACTCCATATTCTCTGCCCCGTCAGCAGTCTCGGGGCTGTGCTGGTGGGAGGGTGTGAGGGTCCACGGCTTTGTGGGTGGCCCGGTGTGAGTGGGGCTCTGCTGGACTTTCTGCAGGAGTTGCCAGGCTGCCACCTGTAAAGAAGAGGATGTGTCACCCATAACTTCCACTGGAATATCTCTCCGGGCTGAGGTGAGGAAGGAAAAAAAGGAGTGGGGGCCGGGACAGGAGGGGTATCTCAGGCAGGGCAATGGAAAGCTTCCAGAAGAGCGCCCGTGGCCAGGACCATCCTGGCTGACCTGCAGGCACCAAGGTGGCCTGCGTGCTGTCGCTGGTGTGGCTCCACGGCCCTTCCTCTAGGCTTTCAAGCCCTTGTACATATTCAGGTGTTTCACCTGGGAAGGGTGGGAACAGTTCAGCAGCAGCTGGCCTGGGGCTCAGCTCACGTTTACTCACAGAGGCCTCGGCACGGTCCCCCAGCTTTGCAATAAGGACGCTCCTTGCGTGGGCGGGCGGGGCTGCTGGCTCTATGGGAGATGATTCCCCACCTCTGACCAATTTCAGAATTGTTTACCACTGGAGCAAGTGCCTTGGTAGTGTTTTCCTCTGTATAACTGTTAGGTTTAGTTTTTTTTTTTGCTTTTTTGGTTCAAGTTAGATTTTATTCCTCTTTTATGTATTTATGGATATAAGCATGGAAATAATTCATTCTTATAAATACATCAGTGTGAATGGAAGAACATATTTTCTGTTTTATTTTTACATTTTATTTTTAAAATTTTTGAAATTTAATTTTATTTATTTTTTTTATACAGTAGGTTATTATTAGTTATCTATTTTATGCATAGACATGTATACAGGTCAATCCCAATCTCCCAACTCATCCCACCACCACCACCCCATGGCTTCCCCCACTTTGTGTCCATACGTTTGTTCTCTACCTCTGTGTCTCTATTTCTGCCCTGCAAACCAGTTCATCTGTAGCATTTTTCTAGGTTCCACATATAGGCATTAATACACAATATTTGTTTTTCTCTTTCTGACTTACTTCACTCTGTATGACAGTCTCTAGATCCATCAACTTCTCTACAAATGACCCAGTTTCATTCCTTTTTATGGCTGAGTAATATTCCATTTTATATATGTACCACATCTTTATCCATTCGTCTGTCTGTGGGCATTTAGGTTGCTTCCATTACCTGGCTATTGTAAATAGTGCTGCAATGAACATTGTGGTGAATGTGTCTCTGTGATTTATGGTTTTCTCTGGGTATATGCCCAGAAGTGGGATTGCTGGATCCTATGGTAATTCTCTTTTTAGTTTTTTAAAGGAACCTCCATACTGTTCTCCATAGTGACTGTATCAATTTACATTCCCACCAATAGCGGAAGAGGGTTCCTTTTGTCCACACCCTCCCCAGAATTTGTTGTTTGTAGATTATCTGATGATGCCGATTCTAACAGGTGTGAGGTCTTACCTCATTGTAGTTTTGATTTGCATTTCTCTAATAATTAGTGATGTTGAGCATCTTTTCATGTGCGTCTTGGCCATCTCTGTGTCTTCTTTGAAGAAACGTCTATTTAGATCTTCTGCCCATTTTTGTATTGGGTTGTTTGTTGTATTAATATTAAGCTGCATGAGCTGTTCATATATATTGGAGATTAAACCTTTGTCCATTGATTCGTTTGTGAAAGTTTTCGCCCATTCTGAGGGTTGCCTTTTTCCATTCCCGTTTTTTTAACAAAGAAGGAATGAAATCAAAAGAAGCAGAACACTAATGTGCGTGAAATATGCCTCTTGAAACTGTCGTTTTGAAATATGGACGTCTTTTGAATTTTTTGGTCGATAAATGACCCCAGGATTGGTTTTCAGGGCAGGGGTCATTTACAGGCCTGTAATGATTTGGAATATCCACTGACCATTAGCGCTGGGATTAAAGCTGCTGTTGTGTGAAACGGCCACAAGGTGGCAGCAGTTCTCCCTTACCAAATCTGGTTACTAGGGCAGCAGAGCCTCAATGGAAGTCGCGTTCTAGATTGGAATGTAGAACGGAATGTACCAGGAGAAAGCCCCTCAAGTTTTTCTCACTAATTCTTGTTCGTGTTTTTAATTTAATTTTTTATTTTTTATTACAGCAACTTTGAGTACAACGTTTAGCTTGTTGTAGGTGTGCAAGAGGTGGTTCTTTTACACATATACATATGTCTGTTCTTCCTGGGATCCTTTTCCCATGTTCGTTATGACAGAATGTTGAGTAGTCTTCTCTTGGTACTCCGTAGGTCTTTGGTGATTATATACGTCTACTGTGTTTGTATATGTCTGTTAACCCCAATATCATAATGAATTCAATCCTCACACCTTTCCTTTGGTGAACCATAAGTTTGTTTAATGAATCTGTGATTGCCCTTCTCCGTGGAAATATCTGCCCTGGTATCAATTTATAGGTAACACCTATAAGTGATATGATATGATATGTGTCTTTCACTTTCTGACTTACTCCAAGTCACGTGATTACCTCTAGACTCATCTACGGTGCTGCAAATGGCATTGTGTGCTTCTTTTCGTTGGCGAATATTCTGTCTTAGCGAGGTCCATTTTCTGCAATGTGATTCCCCGAGGGCTGAGGATTAGCTGACCTGGGCAGCCTGACCCTGCCGGCAAGCCCTCCCCAGGTGTGCCTGGGTTGAGGTCAATATAAACAGCACTCCAGGCAGCAATAGCCCCTGCAGCTGTGCCTGACTCCATATTCTCTGCCCCGTCAGCAGTCTCGGGGCTGTGCTGGTGGGAGGGTGTGAGGGTCCACGGCTTTGTGGGTGGCCCGGTGTGAGTGGGGCTCTGCTGGACTTTCTGCAAGAGTTGCCAGGCTGCCACCTGTAAAGAAGAGGATGTGTCACCCATAACTTCCACTGGAATATCTCTCCGGGCTGAGGTGAGGAAGGAAAAAAAGGAGTGGGGGCCGGGACAGGAGGGGTATCTCAGGCAGGGCAATGGAAAGCTTCCAGAAGAGCGCCCGTGGCCAGGACCATCCTGGCTGACCTGCAGGCACCAAGGTGGCCTGCGTGCTGTCGCTGGTGTGGCTCCACGGCCCTTCCTCTAGGCTTTCAAGCCCTTGTACATATTCAGGTGTTTCACCTGGGAAGGGTGGGAACAGTTCAGCAGCAGCTGGCCTGGGGCTCAGCTCACGTTTACTCACAGAGGCCTCGGCACGGTCCCCCAGCTTTGCAATAAGGACGCACCTTGCGTGGGCGGGCGGGGCTGCTGGCTCTATGGGAGATGATTCCCCACCTCTGACCAATTTCAGAATTGTTTACCACTGGAGCAAGTGCCTTGGTAGTGTTTTCCTCTGTATAACTGTTAGGTTCAGTTTTATTTTTTCTTTTTTGGTTCAAGTTAGATTTTATTCCTCTTTTATGTATTTATGGATATAAGCATGGAAATAATTCATTCTTATAAATACATCAGTGTGAATGGAAGAACATTTTTTCTGTTTTATTTTTACATTTTATTTTTAAAATTTTTGAAATTTAATTTTATTTATTTTTTTTATACAGTAGGTTATTATTAGTTATCTATTTTATGCATAGACATGTATACAGGTCAATCCCAATCTCCCAACTCATCCCACCACCACCACCCCGTGGCTTCCCCCACTTTGTGTCCATACGTTTCTTCTCTACCTCTGTGTCTCTATTTCTGCCCTGCAAACCAGTTCATCTGTAGCATTTTTCTAGGTTCCACATATAGGCATTAATATACAATATTTGTTTTTCTCTTTCTGACATACTTCACTCTGTATGACAGTCTCTAGATCCATCAACTTCTCTACAAATGACTCAGTTTCATTCCTTTTTATGGCTGAGTAATATTCCATTTTATATATGTACCACATCTTTATCCATTCGGCTGTCTGTGGGCATTTAGGTTGCTTCCATTACCTGGCTATTGTAAATAGTGCTGCAATGAACATTGTGGTGAATGTGTCTCTGTGATTTATGGTTTTCTCTGGGTATATGCCCAGAAGTGGGATTGCTGGATCCTATGGTAATTCTCTTTTTAGTTTTTTAAAGGAACCTCCATACTGTTCTCCATAGTTACTGTATCAATTTACATTCCCACCAATAGCGGAAGAGGGTTCCTTTTGTGCACACCCTCCCCAGAATTTGTTGTTTGTAGATTATCTGACGATGCCGATTCTAACAGGTGTGAGGTCTTACCTCATTGTAGTTTTGATTTGCATTTCTCTAATAATTAGTGATGTTGAGCAGCTTTTCATGTGCGTCTTGGCCATCTCTGTGTGTTCTTTGAAGAAACGTCTATTTAGATCTTCTGCCCATTTTTGTATTGGGTTGTTTGTTGTATTAATATTAAGCTGCATGAGCTGTATATATATATTGGAGATTAAACCTTTGTCCATTGATTCGTTTGTGAAAGTTTTCGCCCATTCTGAGGGTTGCCTTTTTCCATTCCCGTTTTTTTAACAAAGAAGGAATGAAATCAAAAGAAGCAGAACACTAATGTGCGTGAAATATGCCTCTTGAAACTGTCGTTTTGAAATATGGACGTCTTTTGAATTTTTTGGTCGATAAATGACCCCAGGATTGGTTTTCAGGGCAGGGGTCATTTACAGGCCTGTAATGATTTGGAATATCCACTGACCATTAGCGCTGGGATTAAAGCTGCTGTTGTGTGAAACGGCCACAAGGTGGCAGCAGTTCTCCCTTACCAAATCTGGTTACTAGGGCAGCAGAGCCTCAATGGAAGTCGCGTTCTAGATTGGAATTTAGAACGGAATGTGCCAGGAGAAAGCCCCTCAAGTTTGTCTCACTACTTCTTGTTCGTGTTTTTAATTTAATTTTTTATTTTTTATTACAACAAGTTTGAGTACAACGTTTAGCTTGTTGAAGGTGTGCAAGAGGTGGTTCTTTAACACATATACATATGTCTGTTCTTCCTGGGATCCTTTTCCCATGTACGTTATGACAGAATGTTGAGTAGTCTTCTCTTGGAACTCCATAGGTCTTTGGTGATTATATATGTCTACTCTGTTTGTATATGTCTGTTAACCCCAATATCGTAATGAATTCAATCCTCACACCTTTCCTTTGGTGAACCATAAGTTTGTTTAATGAATCTGTGATTGCCCTTCTCCGTGGAAATATCTGCCCTGGTATCAATTTATAGGAAACACCTATAAGTGATAGGATATGATATGTGTCTTTCACTTTCTGACTTACTCTAAGTCACGTGATTACCTCTAGACTCATCTACGGTGCTGCAAATGGCATTGTGTGCTTCTTTTCCTTGGCGAATATTCTGTCTTAGCGAGGTCCATTTTCTGCAATGTGATTCCCTGAGGGCTGAGGATTACCTGACCTGGGCAGCCTGACCCTGCCGGCAAGCCCTCCCCAGGGGTGTCTGGGTTGAGGTCAATATAAACAGCACTCCAGGCAGCAATAGCCCCTGCAGCTGTGCCTGACTCCATATTCTCTGCCCCGTCAGCAGTCTCGGGGCTGTGCTGGTGGGAGGGTGTGAGGGTCCACGGCTTTGTGGGTGGCCCGGTGTGAGTGGGGCTCTGCTGGACTTTCTGCAGGAGTTGCCAGGCTGCCACCTGGAAAGAAGAGGATGTGTCACCCATAACTTCCACTGGAATATCTCTCCGGGCTGAGGTGAGGAAGGAAAAAAAAGTAGTGGGGACCGGGACAGGAGGGGTATCTCAGGCAGGGCAATGGAAAGCTTCCAGAAGAGTGCCCGTGGCCAGGACCATCCTGGCTGACCTGCAGGCACCAAGGTGGCCTGTGTGCTGTCGCTGGTGTGGCTCCACGGCCCTTCCTCTAGGCTTTCAAGCCCTTGTACATATTCAGGTGTTTCACGTGGGAAGGGTGGGAACAGTTCAGCAGCAGCTGGCCTGGGGCTCAACTCACGTTTACTCACAGAGGCCTCGGCACGGTCCCCCAGCTTTGCAATAAGGACGCTCCTTGCGTGGGCAGGCGGGGCTGCTGGCTCTATGGGAGATGATTCCCCACCTCTGACCAATTTCAGAATTGTTTACCACTGGAGCAAGTGCCTTGGTAGTGTTTTCCTCTGTATAACTGTTAGGTTCAGTTTTTTTTTTCTTTTTTGGTTCAAGTTAGATTTTATTCCTCTTTTATGTATTTATGGATATAAGCATGGAAAGAATTCATTCTTATAAATACATCAGTGTGAATGGAAGAACATTTTTTCTGTTTTATTTTTACATTTTATTATTAAAATTTTTGAAATTTAATTTTATTTATTTTTTTATACAGTAGGTTATTATTAGTTATCTATTTTATGCATAGACATGTATACAGGTCAATCCCAATCTCCCAACTCATCCCACCACCACCACCCCATGGCTTCCCCCACTTTGTGTCCATACGTTTGTTCTCTACCTCTGTGTCTCTATTTCTGCCCTGCAAACCAGTTCATCTGTAGCATTTTTCTAGGTTCCACATATAGGCATTAATATACAATATTTGTTTTTCTCTTTCTGACTTACTTCACTCTGTATGACAGTCTCTAGATCCATCAACTTCTCTACAAATGACCCAGTTTCATTCCTTTTTATGGCTGAGTAATATTCCATTTTATATATGTACCACATCTTTATCCATTCGTCTGTCTGTGGCCATTTAGGTTGCTTCAATTACCTGGCTATTGTAAATAGTGCTGCAATGAACATTGTGGTGGATGTGTCTCTGTGATTTATGGTTTTCTCTGGGTATATGCCCAGAAGTGGGATTGCTGGATCCTATGGTAATTCTCTTTTTAGTTTTTTAAAGGAACCTCCATACTGTTCTCCATAGTGACTGTATCAATTTACATTCCCACCAATAGCGGAAGAGGGTTCCTTTTGTCCACACCCTCCCCAGAATTTGTTGTTTGTAGATTATCTGATGATGCCGATTCTAACAGGTGTGAGGTCTTACCTCATTGTAGTTTTGATTTGCATTTCTCTAATAATTAGTGATGTTGAGCAGCTTTTCATGTGCGTCTTGGCCATCTCTGTGTCTTCTTTGAAGAAACGTCTATTTAGATCTTCTGCCCATTTTTGTATTGGGTTGTTTGTTGTATTAATATTAAGCTGCATGAGCTGTTCATATATATTGGAGATTAAACCTTTGTCCATTGATTCGTTTGTGAAAGTTTTCGCCCATTCTGAGGGTTGCCTTATTCCATTCCCGTTTTTTTAACAAAGAAGGAATGAAATCAAAAGAAGCAGAACACTAATGTGCGTGAAATATGCCTCTTGAAACTGTCGTTTTGAAATATGGACCTCTTTTGAATTTTTTGGTCGATAAATGACCCCTGGATTGGTTTTCAGGGCAGGTGTCATTTACAGGCCTGTAATGATTTGGAATATCCACTGACCATTAGCGCTGGGATTAAAGCTGCTGTTGTGTGAAACGGCCACAAGGTGGCAGCAGTTCTCCCTTACCAAATCTGGTTACTAGGGCAGCAGAGCCTCAATGGAAGTCGCGTTCTAGATTGGAATGTAGAACGGAATGTACCAGGAGAAAGCCCCTCAAGTTTTTCTCACTAATTCTTGTTCGTGTTTTTAATTTAATTTTTTATTTTTTATTACAGCAAGTTTGAGTACAACGTTTAGCTTGTTGTAGGTGTGCAAGAGGTGGTTCTTTTACACATATACATATGTCTGTTCTTCCTGGGATCCTTTTCCCATGTTTGTTATGACAGAATGTTGAGTAGTCTTCTCTTGGTACTCCGTAGGTCTTTGGTGATTATATACGTCTACTGTGTTTGTATATGTCTGTTAACCCCAATATCATAATGAATTCAATCCTCACACCTTTCCTTTGGTGAACCATAAGTTTGTTTAATGAATCTGTGATTGCCCTTCTCCGTGGAAATATCTGCCCTGGTATCAATTTATAGGTAACACCTATAAGTGATATGATATGATATGTGTCTTTCACTTTCTGACTTACTCCAAGTCACGTGATTACCTCTAGACTCATCTACGGTGCTGCAAATGGCATTGTGTGCTTCTTTTCCTTGGCGAATATTCTGTCTTAGCGAGGTCCATTTTCTGCAATGTGATTCCCCGAGGGCTGAGGATTAGCTGACCTGGGCAGCCTGACCCTGCCGGCAAGCCCTCCCCAGGTGTGCCTGGGTTGAGGTCAATATAAACAGCACTCCAGGCAGCAATAGCCCCTGCAGCTGTGCCTGACTCCATATTCTCTGCCCCGTCAGCAGTCTCGGGGCTGTGCTGGTGGGAGGGTGTGAGGGTCCACGGCTTTGTGGGTGGCCCGGTGTGAGTGGGGCTCTGCTGGACTTTCTGCAGGAGTTGCCAGGCTGCCACCTGTAAAGAAGAGGATGTGTCACCCATAACTTCCACTGGAGTATCTCTCCGGGCTGAGGTGAGTAAGGAAAAAAAGGAGTGGGGGCCGGGACAGGAGGGGTATCTCAGGCAGGGCAATGGAAAGCTTCCAGAAGAGCGCCCGTGGCCAGGACCATCCTGGCTGACCTGCAGGCACCACGTTGGCCTGCGTGCTTTCGCTGGTGTGGCTCCACGGCCCTTCCTCTAGTCTTTCAAGCCCTTGTACATATTCAGGTGTTTCACCTGGGAAGGGTGGGAACAGTTCAGCAGCAGCTGGCCTGGGGCTCAGCTCACGTTTACTCACAGAGGCCTCAGCACGGTCCCCCAGCTTTGCAATAAGGACGGTCTTTGCGTGGGCGGGTGGGGCTGCTGGCTGTATGGGAGATGATTCCCTACCTCTGACCAATTTCAGAATTGTTTACCACTGGAGCAAATGCCTTGGTAGTGTTTTCCTCTGTATAACTGTTAGGTTCAGTTTTTTTTTTTTCTTTTTTGGTTCAAGTTAGATTTTATTCCTCTTTTATGTATTTATGGATATAAGCATGGAAATAATTCATTCTTATAAATACATCAGTGTGAATGGAAGAACAATTTTTCTGTTTTATATTTACATTTTATTTTTAAAAATTTTGAAATTTAATTTTATTTATTTTTTTATACACTAGGTTATTATTAGTTATCTATTTTATGCATAGACATGTATACAGGTCAATCCCAATATCCCAACTCATCCCACCACCACCACCCCATGGCTTCCCCCACTTTGTGTCGATACGTTTGTTCTCTATCTCTGTGTCTCTATTTCTGCCCTGCAAACCAGTTCATCTGTAGCATTTTTCTAGGTTCCACATATAGGCATTAATATACAATATTTGTTTTTCTCTTTCTGACATACTTCACTCTGTATGACAGTCTCTAGATCCATCAACTTCTCTACAAATGACTCAGTTTCATTCCTTTTTATGGATGAGTAATATTCCATTTTATATATGTACCACATCTTTATCCATTCGTCTGTCTCTGGGCATTTAGGTTGCTTCCATTACCTGGCTATTGTAAATAGTGCTGCAATGAACATTGTGGTGAATGTGTCTCTGTGATTGATGGTTTTCTCTGGGTATATGCCCAGAAGTGGGATTGCTGGATCCTATGGTAATTCTCTTTTTAGTTTTTTAAAGGAACCTCCATACTGTTCTCCATAGTTACTGTATCAATTTACATTCCCACCAATAGCGGAAGAGGGTTCCTATTGTGCACACCCTCCCCAGAATTTGTTGTTTGTAGATTATCTGACGATGCCGATTCTAACAGGTGTGAGGTCTTACCTCATTGTAGTTTTGATTTGCATTTCTCTAATAATTAGTGATGTTGAGCAGCTTTTCATGTGCGTCTTGGCCATCTCCGTGTCTTCTTTGAAGAAACGTCTATTTAGATCTTCTGCCCATTTTTGTATTGGGTTGTTTGTTGTATTAATATTAAGCTGCATGAGCTGTATATATATATTGGAGATTAAACCTTTGTCCATTGATTGGCTTGTGAACGTTTTTGCCCCTTCTGAGGGTTACCTTTTTCCATTCCCGTATTTTTAACAAAGAAAGAAAGAAATCAAAAGAATCAGAACACTAATGTGCGTGAAATATGCCTCTTGAAACTGTCGTTTTGAAATATGGACGTCTTTTGAATTTTTTGGTCGATATATGACCCCAGGATTTGTTTTCAGGGCAGGTGTCATTTACAGGCCTGTAATGATTTGGAATATCCACTGACGATTAGCGCTGGGATTAAAGCTGCTGTTGTGTGAAACGGCCACAAGGTGGCAGCAGTTCTCCCTTAACAAATCTGGTTACTAGGGCAGCAGAGC